>NC_091823.1:131628244-131932244 GCF_038994185.2 Dermacentor albipictus | reverse complement strand
CATTATGGAATCAGGGTGTAGACGAGCCATATGTAAAAATACTGAAAGATATCTATAGCGGCTCCACAGCCACCGTAGTCCTACATAAAGAAAGCAACAAAATTCCAATAAAGAAAGGCGTCAGACAGGGAGATACGACCTCTCCAATGGTATTCACAGCGTGTTTACAGGAGGTATTCGGAGACCTGGATTGGGAAGATTTGGGGATAAGAATTAATGGAGAATACATTAGTAACTTGCGATTCACTGATAATATTACCTTGCTTAGTTACTGAGGGGACCAATTGCAATGCATGCTCTCTGACCTGGTGAACAAAGCAGAAGGGTTGGTCTAAACATTATTCTGCAGAAAACTAAATAATGTTTAACAATCTCGGAAGAGAACATAAGTTTACAATAGGTAGCAAGGTACTGGAACTGGTAAGGGAATACATCTACTTAAGGCAGGTAGTGACCGCGAATCCGGATTATGAGACTGAAATAATAAGAATAAGAATGGGCTGGCGTGCGTTTGGCAGGCATTCCCGGATCATGAACAGCAGGTTGCCATTATCCCTCAAGAGGACAGTGTAAACAGCTGTGTCTTACCAGTACTCACGTACAGGGCAAAAACCTGGAGGCTTACGAAAAGGGTTCTACCTAAATTGAGGATGACGCAACGAGCTATGGAATGAAGAGTGATATGTATAACGTTAAGGGATAAGAAAAGAGCAGATTGGGTGAGGGAACAAACTCGAGTTAATGACATCTTAGCTGAAATCAAGAAAACGAAATGGACATGGGCAGGATATGTAATGAGGAGAGAAGATAACCGATGGTCATTAAGGGTAACGGACTATATTCCAAGGGAAGGGAAGTGTAACAGGGAGCGGTAGAAAGTTAGATGGGCGGATGAGATTAGGAAGTTTGCAGAGACAACATGGCCACAATTAGTACATGACCAGTGTAGTTAGAGAAGTATCGGAGAGGCCTTTGCCCTGCAGTGGGCGTAACCGGGCTGATGATGATGTTGACGAAGACGACAATGCTGATGACGACGACGATGACGATGGTGATGATGATGATGATGGTGACGACGATGATGTTGATGTCGACGACGACGGAAATGATGATGATGATGATGATGATGATGATGACCTTGACGAGCCCCTCTTGGCCGGCATACGACATCACTATGCCTACTGTTAATAACCAAGGATGCGTTTTTGCGGTAGATTTAACCTTCAGAGGAGAGGGGGGGGGGTTGCAAGTATGCGCAATTTCCGACCAGCCACCACAAGCTAAGCAAGAAGAGGCGGACAAATCACGTACGCGTTTGATTGGGTTTCAAGCGATGCTTCTCATCGCCGCATGATGCTTGCGTTGGCTGTTACTTAAGGGTGCCGTCAGAAAAGTGCCCCTAAATCAGAGTGCAATAGTTTCACTTTATATTGGCCGTGTACTCCGAACTATGGAAAGCTAAGGGTGAAACTCTGGCTTCAGTAAAAAAATAATAATAATTGCGAGATCGCATAAGCGATAGAGGAAAAGCAGTAAAACATCTTTGCCTGCGAGAAAATGGGGATGCGCAAAAAAGAAAACCATGGCTGCATTTCGGAAAGAGAAAGTTCTACTTTTGTGAAATTATGACTGTTTTAAGACCTGTGTCGATTCGTGCACTTGTGAAAAATAATTTTCTGGTGAGAATTTAGAAGGACGCACATGAACCAGTCGCTGTAGACGAGAATTCTAGTATTCTGAAATGGGACGTCGAAGGTCTGCAAAAGGTACGTCATGACCCCATTTAAATTTGAATAACCGATGGTTAAACTGGCCAGTCCGCTCGTTAGCCTGCAACAAACACGAAAATTGAAGTAATGAGTAAAGGTTAGGCGGTGTGCAAAAAAAGAAAGAAAACTGGAAGTTAATACTAATTACATCTTTAAAATATGACATGAAAGCTGGCTTTCTTTCCGAAATGACATTTGCAGATTTCATTCTGTTTGAATTACTGCACCACGAAACATCCCTTAGGGGAAGCCATAGATTAGATATCCTAATCATCTGAGCTCCCTGCTTTCATGCCCGCTTCGGGTATAGCCAGCTTAGTTTGTAGTTTTAGCCAATGAATATATGAACCAAGCAAGCAAAGAAGCAATCAATCAATCGTTTTTGTATTAAACGTTAACACACTTCCAAAGTAAATGTAATACACGAGCGCCTATCAATCAAGCAATCAATCATTTTAGAATTAGACGTTACCACACTTCCAAAGTAAATAAACAAGAACGTCAAAAATTAAAACTGTCAGCATCACCTCCTCTTAGAACATATACAAAAAGGTTGAGCCTACGACTAGCAACTAAAGCGATAACAGTGGCACAGTACAAATAAACATCACAGCAGCATATAGGCTAGACATCATATCACCTAAGGGTAACAGTTGAGGAAAAATACAAAACATATTAGAAGCTATTATATGCTTGCGACGTCAAATACTGCACAGAAAGGAGCAAGAATGATCTGTCACAAGTACACTTCGAAATATAAAAAGAAGAATATTTGTATAAGAGAAAAATGAATTTAAAAGCGAATAATTATCTAGGAACACAAACCAAGAACAATGTAAGTTAGCTAAACAGTATAAACACACACACACACACACACACATTATACATATATAACTTTTATCAGGTAAGGCATGTTCGTAATAAAGAACTGTTCCAAAAGCGACAGGGACAAATGTAGGGAAGGGCATGATGTAATCCTTGATGGCAGAAAATTCAAAAATGAAATTGCTGAAAAAAAAGGCTGTCATTTTACTGTAGCCAGTGTTTACTTTAGGAAACATGAGGTTATTATTTTCCGAAAACCGCGCGTTATTATTATTGTAATGTTGCATTTCGGAAAGTAGCTCACTGCGAGGGTCAGTGTTTCAACTTTTAAATAGTATAAGACCTAGGGTAAGTTGAAATGTCCAAGTTAATGGTAGAATTTCGATAGTGTGGAATATTCGGGCTGTTGATGTGGTGTACGAACTAAGAATAATCATTCGGACCACTCAAATCCTAACGTGAATGGGCGATGTGAGGTGCGAGGTGCATGTGTTGCCTCACAATGAAATGTAGTAATTAGCGTGACTGTTAGTGAAAGCCCAGGGAAGTGATTTTAGAACATTTTGATGAAAACACTGTGTTTTGAGAATGAGTACGCGGAAGCAAAAAGCAGTCTCTTCAAAGACTTAATTTACGTGAATGTTCTTTTCAAAATGAGGGTGCACTGTGACAACTAGAAAAGAAATAATATTGTATGGTATAATGACGCAGTTATGGATTAGTAGTTTAGGCGTTAATATGGGCGTTTTCTGGGACGAGTAAAATAGCATAAAGTTTCTTTTAACAGTGTTGGACGTTAGCAAATAATATTACACTAAGGAACATGATTAGTGACATCGACGTTTTACTTTGTTAGAAGACTGTTAATGACTTCATGATTCTCGAATGTCGTTGTGTATTCGGCATAGAGGATGCAGTCAGAATCATTAACTAATGATGCGTCATTAAGGTAAAACAGAAAAAGAGGACCTACAATTGATCCTTGTGGAACGCCCTTGTTAGTTTAGGATAAAACACTCATGTAGCCAGCAACCTCGGTTCCTTTAATTAGGTAAGGTTCCAAATAGATAAAGCAGGTCCACAAATTCTAAAGGACTCAAATTTAGCCTACAAAATAGAGTGATAATAGCGTCAAAAGCTTCTGTTAAATCAATAAATACCGCTATGAACATACCCCATGATTGATGAACGTGTACGATGTCATTAAGTTTGGCAGCGCTAATATGGTTGATTTAGCGGGTGTCGCCAAGCTGCGCTATAAAAACCACGAAGCCGACCTCCAGATGTGGGCTAGCTTCAGAATTAGCATCACCGAAGTTTTACGCCGCCCTGGCCTGCGCCAGCTTTGCGCTGAACAACGCCTACGAAGCCGATCCCGGCCAACTGATGAAGCGTTCACCAGATAAACAGAGGACGTGGTCAACCTTCGCCGGCTTGTCAACCCAACGATAGCGAGGGCGGACAAGGTGCGTCACGGCATGAAGGGTATTTCGGACGATGTCTTTCATACGCCGCTATCAAAAAACACTGGCACTCTTTCTGAAGTATTTGAGCTTTCACGAGTTTCGGCGAGTTCCGCTGAGCTCCGCAGACAGCATCTCCTGATGACGGACCTCCTGTGTCCGATGAAATCCTGTCGAGCATGGCCATCGCTCCTGATATTGACTCACTGCTTTTCCAGGTAAAAGAGTTTGCCCGTGCTGAGGTCACTCGCCAGCTTTCGCTGCTGTGCCGCTGCTGGGCAACCACCCGCTCCTTCGCCTGCCAACCTCCGCCAGGTCATTCAGGAACAAGTTTGCGCAGCTCCAGCGAAGTGAACACCGCAGTTAGCTATGCCGAAGCTCTGACGCGGTCACAACCTCAGACCGTTGCGTTTATGCCATCAGCCGTGCCAGTGTATCGAGCTCCTCGCTTCGTTCAGCCGAGGTACGCACACAGAAATGGACGAAGGCGTACGCCCGACAACCGGACAATATGTTTTACTTGCGATATACCTGGCTACGGCTCACGATTTAGGCATCGCAACATTTTACCGCCGTAGCTTTTATCCTGAGCCCATAATACTTCCACTTACACACACACACACACACACGCGTGTGTGTGTGTGTGGAGAGAGAGTGAGAGAGAGAGAAAAAAACAATTTATTTGACAGGAACAGATTTTAAGGCGGTATGGTAGGAGCCCCTAAGGCCAGGACCCGCTAGCACTGCCTGCGTGCATGACCTGGCTAGTTAAGGACTTGAACGCGAGAGCGTTAAGGAACAAAATCCGATGCCGGCGTTGGACGCCGCTCTGCGAAGAAAAAATTGGAGACTTATCAAGGTTAAGCGCAGTCGATGCGAAGCATCCACTGGGCTTAACCTTAGCGTATCCTTAGTGTTTGGAGGCATCTTGACCGCATACACGACCGGCGCAAAGACGCTGGCGCGGTTGCGGGCACAGAGACTGACGCGACGGCGGGCGCGCGCCGCTTCAGCCCTGGCGTGACGTCACATATCACGTGATGCAGCGGTGGTGGCGCCGCCGCCGCGTCGCGCGCGACGGCGCGAACCAAAGCGTGGAAGCCTCCGCCGGGCGACGTCCGACGGCGCGATATGAGGCCCCATCTGCAGCCGGTGTGACGTCATCACGTGACGTCACATCATGTGATCTCACTTCAGGGTCAATGGTGGCCACCGCCGGGAGACGACCGACGGCGCGATATGAGGTCCCACCTGCAGCCGGTGTGACGTCATGACGTGACATCAAGTCACGTGGCCCCACTTCAGGGTCAATAATGGCCACCGCCGGGCGTCGCGCGAAGGCCCGAAACCTACGTTAATATGCTTCGCATAATATTCCGAGCCACAACCGTTGAGGCCCTCAGCGGGGCGCAAATACGCGACTGATTTATTTATACTCCTCAAATTAAAATACGTCAAAAAACCGTAAAATGCTAAAGAAACGCAACCTACAGACTTGATAGCGTCGGAGTTTAATTTTATTATACCAGAAAACCTAATTCCGCTAGGCAGAAACTCAAACCTAAGCCCGTTTTTCGAGCGGCACGGCCATCTCGGTTCATCACAACACCATCGCGCTCGCCTCGGTGCAACCACAAGAAACTGCGCTTGTTCGGGAAGCGCGAGAAGCAATCAGCGATCTTTGAAATTTGTCGCGTTCCACTCCAATGGCGAAGCTTAAGCGTCCTCCAAATTTTATCCAACCAAGTCGGAACAGGAGAGCTGTGCCTCCAACTGCTCCACTCTGTACTTGTTATGTGGCCTATGACTTCACCAAGTGCACTCGGTTAGGTAGGTTTTGCGTGAGGCGATTGGAATAAACACCAGATTGGAAGAGCTTTACCATTATAAGGCCCCCGGAAAAATTATTCTTCTCATAATAAATTGTTCTTTCTTCACCACGAAATACGATTCCCCTCATCCTTTCTAAATTCATAACACAATAATCGAACACCTCTCACAATTCTTACAAAAGTGGCATGCGCATCCGTTTAAGTTTTCGGGCGCAGGTATTAGGCGCCCGTTATTGCGGTGAGCGTCGATGTCAAGCTGACACCTGTCGCAGGTGTTGCTGTCTTCATTTTGCTAACACCTACGGCCATGAGCCAAGCCTAAAGCATGAACGCAACCCTAGCGTCTATTCGTACCATCAAGTTAACGGCTGACTAGCAGCAATGCTACATTGATTTTCTCCGAAGGAGGAACCTGAACCTCATAAGATCAATACGACTGAGACTACAGTTACAAACACAGCTCCAGGGTCTCCTGCATCCATCGTATAAATCAGTCTAGAGAGTCACCTATTTTTCACGGGTCGTGATCGGGCGACCCCAAGAGCTGGTTGGAGGCGTTTGAAACAGTCACCATTTTAACATGCCTGGTGAAATCCGCGGTCCGAACGCCCACGAAGGTTTCATGCATGGTGCTGTGCGAGTTGATGGGAGAAAGAAAGGTCCCGAGCGACGTTAAAGAAATGAAAAAAGGGCTTATATACAAATTTACATGATCTTGATTTACAAGAATGGCTCCATGACCCTGGGAGGAAGATATGTGCTAAACCATTTCCATGTCGGAGCGGCCCCAGAGCAGCCGAGCTCCGCTTTTTATCTAGTTCCTCGCCAACTTTCACTCGTGGAAGGAATTCACTGTTCTTTTCGCTTCATGCCAATCGTTGAACCATTTGCAAAATCACTCTCATGACGTCACGCCATTACGCAGGATTCTGTCTCCAACCGCCGCCGCATACGATGTAACCCCGTGGCAAGCTGTGAAACAGATGTCGACGCTGTTCCCACGGGAGTCCTCGACAACAGACCCTTTCATCATTTAGAGCATCTCTGTGATGGTTCACTTGTCAGGAACAGAAGACTGGCCTTCGTGGTAGTTGGAGGGCGGTGGTTTCTGTCGTCTCGCAGTAAGCTGCCATTGTTTTCGCGTCACAGGGGGTACTTGCGCGTCCAGTCATAAGCCGGGCGACCGCTTGTCTCACCCGTCAGGTCTGAGCAGTGGAAAAGCCGGAGATACGTAATGGAAATTGACCCTCTCAAACCTTTATTTGCCGAAGTCTGTCGAGTGAGGCTTGTTTAGCAGGACTCTTTGAGGAACTATCAGACATTGTTTGGGATATCATCGGCCGTAGTGAGATTAGAATAACTGGTGAGGCTTATACATTGCTGAATAACGGACATGTCATCTGCTATTCTCCCAGATAAGAAGCAATATGGGCTAGGATTCCTAATCCACAAGGACATAGCGCGCAACATTGACGAATTCCACAGCATTAATGAGAGGGTAGCTGTAGTCGTAATTAAACTTAATATGAGGTATAGATTAAAGGCAGTGCAAGCCTACACCCCAACATCTAGTCACAATGATGCTGAAGTAGATCAGTTTTATAAAGATGTTGAATTAGCGATGAGAAAAGTTCAAACTCAGTATACTGTAGTAATGAGCGACCTCAATGCAAAAGTGGAAGGGGGGAAGCAGGCTGCTAAACAAGCAATTGGCAGTGGCGTTGATTTCAGGAATGCTAGAGGAGAGATGCTGGTACAAAGCGCAGAAGCGAATCAGCTTCGAATATTGAACACCTTTTCCAGGAAGCATATCTACAGTAACTGGACCTGCAAAAGTCCTAATGGTGAAACAAGAAATGAAATTAATTGCATTGCAGTGCAGGATGTAGAACTGTTCGGTAGGTTAAAGTGCTCTGAACATAGGTTAGTGAGGGCTAGCATGCACCTCAATTTGAAGATAGAAAGTAAAATTGGTCAAGAAGAAACAGGTCCACCTTGATGCAGTAAGGGTAAAAACAGACAAACCGTGTCTGGTACTTGCAAACAAATATGCAGCCTTAGAATAGAGAGGACGATGACATAGAGGTAATGAATGAAACCGTAACTAGCCTGGCTTAAGAGGCAGGAATTGAAGTTGGAGGCAAGGCATCAAGGAAACCAGTAGGCAAGCTCTCCCAAGTGACTAAGGACCTAATAAGGAAACGTCAAAGAATTAAAGTGTCGAACTCCAGGGATAAGATAGAACTCGCGGAACTGTCAAATCTGAACAAGGCGAAAATAAGGGATATTCAAAACTACAACATGAGAAAGACTGAAGAAGGCATAAAAATGAATGCAGCTTGAAATCAGTGAGAAGGGGACTTGGCATAGGACAAACCAAGCTGTATGCACTGAAAGATAAGCAGCGTAATATCGCCAGCAATCTCGAAGATATAGTAAAATCAGCGAAAGAATTCTATACTGACCGGTGCAGTACCGAGAGGAGTCAGGATACCTCATTTAGAAACAGTAATGAACAGTTTATAGAAACTACCCCTACAACCAGTGATGAGGTCAGAAGGGCCTTGCAAGACATGAAACGAGGAAGAGCGGCAGGAGAAGATGGAATAACAGCCGATTTAATCAATGATGGAAAAGACGTAATGCTTGGAGAAGTGGCGGCTCTTTATACGAAGTGTCTATCGACTGCCAGGGTCCGAATAAACTGGAAGAATGCAAACATTATACTAATAAACAAAAAGGGAGACTTTATAAATTTGAACATTTATAGGCCCATTAGCTTACTCCCAGAATTATATTAAATATTTAGCAAAGTAATGTGCACTAGAATAAGGGAAAACTGGATTTTAGTTACTCAAGGGAACAGCCTGGCTTCAGGGAGGTTTACTCTACATTGGATCAAATCCTTGTCATAAATCTGCAGAGCACAATCAGCCACTCTATGTGGCTTTCATAGATTATGAAAAGTCATTCGATTCAGTAGAGATACTAGCAGTCATAGAGCCATCACGTTATCAAGGAGTACAGAGCGCTTGCGTAAATACCTTGGAAAAATATCTACAGAGCTTTCATACCTACCTTAATTCTACACAGGAAAAGTACTTCCAAGCAATGCGTGCTTGGAAGAATAGTTCAAGCTATTAAACTGGGAAGGCATAGGTGTAAGGATCGACGGCGAATATCTCCGCGACCATTGGTTTGCCGATGACATTGTTCTATTCAAGAACAATGCAGAAGAATTACAAGAAATGACTTAGGACCTGAACTGAGAGATTGTGAGAGTGGGGTTGAAGATTATATCCAGAAGACAAACATAATGATAAATAACCGGGCAAGGGAACAAGAGTTCAAGATCGCCGGTCAGTTTCTAGAGTCTGTGAAGGATACCGTTTACCTAGGTCAACTAATCACATGGAACCCTGATCATGTGAGGGAAATTCATAGAAGAAAAAAAAATAGGCTGGATAGCATAAGACACACATTGAAAGCTCCTGGCAGGAAGGTTACTATTATCATTGAAAAGGAAAGTGCACAATCAGTGCATTTCAGCAGTGCTGAAATATTGGGCAGAGACATGGAGACTGACAAAGCGGGCTGAGAACGAGTTAAGGACCGCGCAAAGAGCGATGGAACGAAGATTACTAGGCACAACGTTCAGGGACAGAAAAAGAGCGGTTTGGATCCGAGAGCAAACGGGTATAACCGATATTCTAATCGACATCAAGAGACAAGAATGGAGCTGGTCTGGTCTGTAATTCGCCGGTAAGATAACTATTGGACCATTAGGGTTACAGAACGGGTACCGAGAGAAGGGAAAAAAAATTAAATGATGACGTTTTACGTGCCAAAACCACTTTCTGATTATGAGGCAGGCCGTAGTGGGGGACTCCCGAAATTTCGACCACCTAGGGTTCTTTAACGTGCACCTAAATCTAAGTACACGGGTGTTTTCACATTTCGCCCCCATCGAAATGCGGCCGCCGTGGCCGGGATTCGATCCCGCGACCTCGCGCTCAGGAGAGAAGGTAAACGCAGTCGAGGACGGTAGAAGACAAGGTGGAGCGATGAAATTAGGAAATTCGCGGGCGCTAGTTGGAATCGGTTGGCGCCGTACAGGGTTAATTGGCAATCGCAGAGAGAGGCCTTCCTCCTGCGGTGTATATAAAACCGGCTGCTGTTACCACTGCTGCTGGTGCTGATGATGATGACGAGTTAATATGAATGCTTGTCAGTTAGTCTCAGGTAACGGTGATTTACTCTCCAGCTCACTGGCCTTGAAAAACCAACGAAGCGTGAATAGTACTCCATAGCTGTACACCTTTCGGTTAAGGATACTTTGTTCGGAGGGATTGTCTGGCAAAAAAAAGAGTGCAACTGTGAAGACAACTTGGTCTCCTTATACTACTCCTGGAAATACGCCACTAGAACATGGTTGCAGAATCGCGAACCAGCTGTAACAACATGGCACTTATTTTGCTGCACCTTTCTAACAGCGCTCACAAACGTCATCCGAATTGTAGGTCTGAAGTTCCACTGAGTGCGGCTGCCTAACGCGGGTATCACCATATCGGTGGAAGAGATCCCCGTTTTTAACGCGACAGGGTTAAGGAGGTCGTGTCGCAGAAAATCTGGTGTTGCCGGCGTTGGTGTGGGCGGCGTTGGACGTGAGCGATAAACAGCGTGAGGCACTTCATAAATAAAGAACAACTTGCAAGATGGGCTGGGTGGAAATGGAAGCAGATTCTCTGGAGTGTGAGACGGAGACGCTACCACTCAGCCACGAGTTCGTTGGTTTAAAGCGGTACAAAAGCGCCTCTAGTGAATTTGGTGTTGCCTTATAAACGTGCCATAGGAAGCTTCACTGCAGTGTATATAGGTAATTATGAGCATGTAACTTACAGAAGTCGCAGTTACACGAGTAGCGAAGTACGTTGCCACTGCATTTCTTCTGCTCTCGGCGCACACGCAGAGCCCTCTAGCGGCAAACACATAAGACCCCTTTCCTTATAATGTGCGGCGCTGCCCCGACACGTAGCGCGCCATGACCGCTTCTGCCATTCGGGCCGTGCGGGGACCGGTGCGAGGATGCCCCACTACCCTTGCGTTTAATAAATTTCTCGCTGTCTGCCCTTCCAACTTCCAGCGTGCATCACTCGAACCCTCGTGTTTAGGCGACGCGGCTCCTCGTTCCCCTCACAGCACGATTCTTAGGTGGAGCGTCCGATGCGGCATGCCTCTGACGTGATCGCTGCGCCGTAGCGCGTCTGGTGGGAAAGCGTCCCCGGTGATGCGTGCCCAGCAGCTTCCGAGGAGCCATGCGTCTGCGTTGTGCACCCATGCGAGATAGAGGACAATCCCGTCAAGGCGTCAGCCCCATGATCGCGTCGGCCTTCATGGCGCGTCGCGGCCCGGCTGTCCGCGCCGATCACGACGTTTGTCTCGCGTAGATAGTTTCTCCCTCCGAGGCGCCGAGTTATTTGGTTCGTTCCGCTTGCTTAGGCGCGCGTTTCGTTGTCGCGCCGAACGCTGCGTTGCTGGGCGCTCTCCGCGTGATTGGTGGGTGCAAAGGCCGGTGCGGGGCGCCTCATAAGTGATCGCTGCACCGTAGCGCATTGTCTTAAACCCCTTGGCGGGTCGATGGGCACACTTTTGCGTTCCACTCTTGAAGGCGAAGCCTAAGCGTCGTCCAATTTTTTTCCTCCACTTCTACCACTATATATCTTACCAGAAGAAAGTTTCGTTTTCCTGCGTGGCGGTGTAAAATAAGAACTCTTCGCCGGACTGATGCGCTTCCCGCTATAGAGCATAGCAGAATTTCTGTCGGAGGCCACGCCAAGTAGTAAGATCGAATAATAGCACTCGAGGCAATAGAACGCCAAATGCCCGGAGAGCATCAATATAACGTTGTGAGAAAACTGTGTAAAATGTTACATAGCTCAAGGGGCCTATATCTAAGATATAAGCGTCAAGTGGCTTAGATCTGTGACATCATTCGCCAAAGTATCCTGCAGTCAACTGAAACCAATGAACAGCTGCATCCGTAGACTTAGCAGGAAGCGACACCTATGCTGCTGCCACCAGCCAATCCTTGCCTATCCGCCCTTGCGTCAGGGCAACGTGTTAACCTCCATTTCCGTCTACAGCCACCACTATCACCTGGCCGCATGCCGGGGTATATGGTGCGCCTGACCACCACCCGCACTGCTGTAACGGCGGGGAAGCAGCCCACGTTACACCACTAGTGCAAGTCCATGGGAGAGGAATAGGACGTAGCAACACGATGCGGTTATCAACATGAAGCTCTGAACGAAATAAGCAGCCACATAAATAATACCTGGAAACGCGATGTGATAACAGCGGGACAATCCAATGTAGCCGTTATAATACGTTGCAACTTAGCTATAATCCTAGACCAAGAGCCTCTGAGTTCGATGCGATTCTCGACGAATACACAGTGATGGCTCTAACTAACACAAAAGCCGACAACTTTCTAACCAGTGAATCTTTGGTAAAGACTGCATGGGATGGCCGTCATATCCGGACAGTTGGATGACACCTAAAAACGGCAAAGAAGAGCAGCAGTTCATGACAGGAATTACCCTGCGACATTCGTTATCCTGCCACAATGCTGACAAGACGTAATTTTTGGCATGAACTTGGAGTCAACACAGCGCTGTCGGGGGATAAATCCCATGTCAATAACGTGGTTCACAGATATTGTGATAATCGTAGAAAGCGACCGACACCTGCTGTTCGACCCTGCAATAGCCGTCGCAGGGAATTGCTCAGTCACAGAAAATGTGTTGATAATAGCCACAAACTTCAGCCAATAACCTGAGTTAACAAATAAACAAGCGCATGAAGGGCGCATACATGAAGGAAGTTGAGGCATTGAACAATGCCTTTGTCATCTTGAATTCTTTCGAACCTCACCGGCGGTGTGATTTCCTGAAGCAGTTTTTGATATTAAATTGCAAGTCTTACCGGGCGTCAACAGAAAGTGTTCGAAAGCTTCCTCACATCATGCAAGGAGCTGCTCTTCGTCGTCATCCAAAATTCGACAAACCAGAAAGGGAGAACAAGGGAAATTATAGTGCGTTAAAGTGGATTAGTAGGATTAAGGTGGACTAAAAGGGCATAAGGGTGGGACAAATTAGAGCAACGTTGACTAATTTGGAAAAACGTCACTTCAGGTGAAATAAAATTGATTAAGCTGGATTAGGGCTGGTACAAATTAGAACAAGGCGGATTAAGATCGATTTGTGATGGACACGTTACAATGTATGACGTCAGGAGAAGTCGCAGTGCTTTCGCATCCAAATAACGTAACGATTCGAAAGTGACTGGCATTTTTTACAGTGGAGCATAGTGGAGCGATCCTTCAGTACATCGGGGCAAGTTGCCATAGGGCAACCTCCTACCACCCATAGATGGATGGCCTTGCAAATCGACTAACTGAAAAATGCTGAGAGCCACATAAACATGCACTAATGAGTTTGAGGGCGAAAGCCTACGCGCTCACGAGAAATTAGTTAGTTAACGTGACATTCTCATTCGAACGCGTTGTTACTTACTATTACTTGTTTTCTTTCACCCAAGGCCGTGGGTTCGAGTGCTTTAATTAACTAGATTTTAATAGCTCGGTTATTAAACTTCACCTTAATTAACAGCAAAGGTAGTACGTTCGACTGCCTCAAATGGTCATGGAGGAGGAGGAGGGCGGAACTTTATTACCGCAGAAACCGTGGTTTCACCATCAGTGGTGCGAGCATCAATTTTCGTACCGTTGGATTTTGGGCCTACCAAGAGTCGAGAGTTCGACTCTCACAAAAGTTCATGTGTTTGAGTGCCTTATTTAACTTTGCCTTAAACTCCAAAGGTTGCGAATCGACTCTCACCGATGGTGGGAGGTTACACCATCAGTTGTGGCACCAACGAGTTTTGTGTCGCTTAATTTGCGTCAAACCAAATGTCGAGATTTCGACTCTTACAAAATGTCGACGGTTCTACGCCTACGAAACGTCGTAGGTTCGAATGCCCTAATTACCTTTATTTACCTATACCCTAACCAACTTCGCCTTAACACCACAGGTCATGAGTTCGGCTCTCCCCAAAGTTTGTGGGTTAGAGTACCCAAAATATCTCTATCTTAACTCTGCTTCACCTAACTTCGACTTAGCCCCAGAGGCCGTAGATTCAGGTCCCACCAAAGGTTGGGAGTTCGAGCGCCCTATCTAACCTTGCCCTATTTACCGCCAAAGGTTGTGGATTCGACTCCCAACAAACGTCGTGAGCTTGAGTGCTCAAATTAACTCTGTCTTAAATAACGCTGTCCTAACTAACTTCGCCTTAACACAACAGATTTTGCGTTCGAGTCCCACCAAAGCTCGTGGATTCGAGTGCCCTAACCAACCTTGCCCATGTACCATCGAAGATCGCAGGTTTGATTCCCATCAAACATCGACGGTTCTACTCCCACCTAACGTCGCGAGTTCAGTGCCCAAATTACCCTAATCTTAATTAACTCTTCATTAATTATCGGACATCTAGCATAATATCTGTGATGGCTACTTTAAACCTCCCTCTTCGTTCATCCCGTATAAAGTTAGCACGCTTATGACTGCTGCACTAAATTTATTACTGGAATGCGAAATTAAAAAGGGAACCTTTCTCCAAACCTCCATACATACCATCTCGTACTTACCATCATCCCAAAATGAGAGTTCTACATTGTCGCACGAACCTATTTTTTTATTCATTTATTCCTAAAACTCAATCATTTGCCGGCCTCAATTGTTAACATAACCGATACGTCTGCTTTTAGAACTACTATAAAGAAATGCTTTTGTTAATTTGCATTTTTTTATTTTTTATTAATATAACCTGTCTTCTGTAAATGTTCTTTATTTGGTTCCACTCCCTTCTGTAACGCCTTTGGGCATTAGAGGCACAATAAATAAATAAATAAATAAATAAATAAATAAATAAATAAATAAATAAATAAAGTCTGTCCTAAGTAACTACGCCTTAACACAAAATGTCATCGGTGGGGCTCGTATCGCACCACAGGTCATGAGTAGAGTTCCTTAATTAGCTATATCCGATTCATATCATAGTTGGAGTGCCCGATTTCCTATAAAGATTGTGCGATTGAGTGCCATAACTAACTTTGCCTTATTTACTACAAAGAACGTGGGTTAGGCTCCCTCGAAAGCTCAACCATTCTACTCCTACCAAACGTCGTGGGTTCGAGTGCCCAATTTAACTCTATTTTAATTCACTGTAACCTAACCAACTTCCCCTTAATACCAAAGGTCGTGAGTTAGGCTCCACGAAAAGTCGTGGGATAGAGCTCCTTAATCAACTCTATCCTAATTAATGGTGCCTTAATTACGGCCACCTTCATTTACACCAAAATTAGAGGGTTCGACTCAACAGATGTTGTGGGCTCGAGTACCACCAATGGTCTTGGGTGGCACCATCAATTTTGCTGATATGATGGCGGATGGTCAAAACTTTGATAACGTCGGACAATAGATTTTTTGACCCATGAGCAACTTAAGGCTTTGGCCCTAATAATCGCCGACATGTAAGCAGTGTGTTGACATCAAATTCAATAGCTCTCATGCCGTTTTTCGTTACCAAACCTTTGCTTACAACCCGGTAGTAAAAGAAAAACCGCAGATGACGTCATTGATGTCATCTGCGTCATTGATGTCATCAATTAATCAAGTAATGGACGCATGATACCACGCTACTGAACGTCCGGGACTCGGAGAATGTCATTTTCACCATCTATCTTAAGGGCGCGGACGAAGAACATGCCCGCCTGCGCATCAAGAACCAGCTAGAATACTACAGCCTACACTAATATTCCTGATGACGGCACGTCAAATGGCAGGGCGGCGACCATGCTCGGGTTTTGAAATCATACGCAGAAATGTATTTAGTAAAATCTAACGTGCTGTTACTTTGCATCATACAAGACGACGAGACCTGGGGTTCCGTACCAGACATTCCGCATTTTCTTCAAAGCGTGACTTAGGCGCGACGCTGACAAAATGGCACCTATGGTCTCGATTTGCTTTCGAAGCATGACGCAATCTTCACGTTTTCCTTGAGAAACTGAAATGAAGGCACTGAACCTAACGTTCTTGATAAGCAGAACTGTTTTTTTCTCCGTAAAATAAAGCAGCTGGCTGAACGCATTCTGTAGAAAACGCTTGTCGCTTCCGTCGTTTGCTGCGCACAATCCGTCGTCTCCATCAGCAGCTAGGACGATAGGATGCCTGTCCCCGGAAAATGGAATGAGCCATCGTATATTGGTGCCAACGCGCTTGTGTTCTACCTTGAGGCAACATATGCGACCATAAAGTGGTGATTAGGGGCCGAATCGTCTAACGGTTCGGAATGGAACCCGTTCACTGGGCCTCACCTAATTGGTCAGAATTTTGCTTGCGTCACAAGCCATCAGTGACAGTGGGGCGGCACCGCAAATTACAGTAACGTCACGCATCTGTCAATCATTTCCAAAGCGGACCCGTCTTTGGCTAAGAGCGCAACCGGCGAAGGGATAGTCCGCTTTGGATTCCGTTGGTGTGGCTTAGCTGTTGGCTCGCGATCCTGGCCACGCGCGCCGGTGGCGCTACCCCGGACACACGTGGGAGTCGCGCGCGACGTTTGCTTCGCGGACTATGACTTGCCTTCGTCGACTGCTTGGCGTTGCTCTTTTGGTGTCGACCATGGCTGAAAGTGCGATACGCGTTCGAAGAAATGAGGGATAATGAGTTGCACCACCCCCCCTGCCGGCTTTCTAAGTAGACCTTTTGCAGTCTACGCTAACGATTGGAAGAGACTCGGGCGCAAGCGTACCAGTGGTTATTCCACGCCGAGGAAGGAATTGCACTCTGCGGTTCATCGCCATCGGTTTGCAGCTCCTAGAGGTCCGCCGGAAGCAAAGCTTTCATCGGAATGACCTATATCTCTGCTGCCAACACTGTTCACGAAGTTGCTCTCGCAATTACTGTGTTGGCCGGTAGAAGGGCTCGGTCAGCTTCCCGTGACCTCCTCTTGAAAGCCAATGCCAAGGAGATAATTGTATGGTGAGATCGAATTCCCAGTGGTATCGCCAGCGTGAATAGCTTGAAAATCGTCATTCACTAATCAGAAGGGTTCAATCCAGGCTGGTCCTGCACTTCCTTCGTTAGGCTGATAAATCTATACGGTCAGGACGGCAGTATATTCTGGATATCTCTCATTTGGCTGTCCTTTATTCTGTGGTCCGGGAGTGGCGCTGGAGTGCCGTCCTAAACACAAATTACAGCACCAGCCGAGACCTTTGCAAATACCATAAGCACGCGCTAGGAACAAAAGATCCTCATGTCCTCAAACGACAGGGGAAATGAGGCGATATGCTTGCTTCACGGCCACCATTGCATATGGCTGCTTATTAGCCTGATTCGAACGGCTCGTCGCACCACAAATTATAGCGGAGAATCTCTGCAATGGTGGCCCTGCACAACGTCACGCAACACAAAACTGACGTTTACGAAATGTTCCTTCGTGCGACGTGGTATTCCGGGGTATTCTTTCAGCCAATCAGCAAGCTGACATGGCGGCTATCTTGTACCGCCGCTACATGTTCGCGAAATTGCAGATATAGTGCACGGGCTTCTGCGCCGTACCGCCCACTTTCCTTTTGAAGCGCTAACGTTACACTATAGCTACCAAGGACCACAAAATCAAATTTGCAGCTCCACGTCAAGTTTCGTCATCTTGATGAAAATGCAAAATTGAATTTCGCGAAATATTCGTTTTCCGGCACACATTATAAGGCACGTGAGCTCTCAGCAGCCAATCAGAGAGCCAACATGGCGGATAATGGCGACCGTACAGCCGCCATACATGTCGACAGTAGAGCCCCATCTGGCAACCTGGACTATGAGGATTGTGCTGGACAGCACTAATCTATCGGAGCTCCACTTGGCACAACGATTACGTCCGTGTAGTGTGCCTTAAGCCATTCCACGAGGGCTAACTAATTGTTTATTTTTTTTCCTTTGAATACTTCTCTCAACATGCATGGGTTCTGGAGACCAGGAGAACAAATATTTACGCATATTTAGGGACACTTGTTTATGAAAAAATATCTGGGTATCATAAAGTTAGGCAGTTCAAGTTACTGTAGAAAAAAATTTATACTTTGACGGCATAGATCTTCCTAAGGTAACCTCATAAATGCATGGAGCATATATTTAAATTCAAGTTGGGCAACCAAGGTGTAATGATACACGAATGATGCTATCATTATCGGCTTTTCATACATTCATCAACAAAACATCTTAGATATATAAATGTATTCGCGTGAGGCCAATCAACATACCCGATGAAGGCATACTGTAGAGGACTCAGCGTCATGCCTTCCTTCTGGGCAAAGAAAATGAGTGTAACGGTGAAGTAAATTGCCGTGCCGTCCATGTTAACAGTAGAGCCGACAGGCACAAGGCACCTTGCCAGTCTGGGATCCATCTGGAGCCCTTCTTCCAGCGCAACGATCAGAGTGGGCACCGTCGCTGAGCTGCGAATGCGATAAAAACAGCACAGCCCCTGAGCTAAAAGATTGAGATGGGTTGCCTTTATCTTAGGTTTGTCGTTCTTATCCGGATAATACTACGGCCCAAATATTTCTATTCTTAAGAATCTTCGTGTGCTCTGTTTTAACGCCAGAAGCATTGCGAACAAAGAGGAAAAACTAGAAATATTGCTTTTGACTTACGACCCTCATGTGGTTGCTATCACTGAGGCTTGGTTGCATGATGGCGTACACGATGATGAAGTTATTCCGCCCGGCTATCAGATACACAGGCGTGATCGAGGCACACGTGGCGGAGGAGTTGCTGTTGTTTCTAAACTTGGTATTGATGTATGTCTGACAAACCAGATTAATGATCACGAAAGCCTGTTTCTCAACGTCACTGTTGATGCTGTTACATTTATGCTTTGTGTTGTTTATAAAGCCCCTGAAATGTCAGAATCATTTCTCGAACAACTTTACAATCATCTTCTTCTAAACCACCCACGACACGTGATTATTACAGGTGATTTCAACCTTACAGCTATTAAATGGGAAAAATTAGTTCACGGGCAATCTAAATCGAGTTATATTTTTTTAGGCACAATGTTAGCTCTGAACGTTGATCAAATTGTCTGTGAACCTACGCGCAACAGTGCTGTCTTGGACTTATTCTTTGTATGTGATATGTTTTTAAATGGTGTTATTAGTACTGAACCTGGTATGTCGGATCACAGCTTATTGTTTTTTTTCTTGGTCTTATCGAAGGTCCGCAGGGCATTCGAGTACTCATTCAGTGTGCATTAATGACTTTGACCATGCTCATGACACATCCATCACAGATTACTTAGACACTGCACTAAACCACACTACACATGATGATGTTAATGCCTTGTGGGCACAACTTATAAAAGCAGTCTTATTCTCAATTGAACAATATCTCCCATTTCGGAAGGTACGTAAGGACCGTAAAAACCCATGGATCTCTAGGGAGATTATCCATATTAAACGTAGAATCAAGCGACTTAGAAAGCGTAGAGACGTAACACCCGAGAACTTTAATGAACTGAAAAGAAATTTGGCAACTAAAGTATATGAAGCGCGGACTTATTACAATCAAGTCACTCTCCATGCATTCATTAGAGATGATCCTGCTAAATTTTGGAGATTTCTGGGTCAAGGCAATGAAACGGTAAATAAAATTAAACTGAACGGGAAATTCGAAACTGACGGCTTTATAATGTCGCAGGCGTTTAATATATGTTTTCAGAGCGTTTTTTCTCCGTCAAGTGCTTACGTACCCCAACCCGCTATGCTTGATGATATGGACATTCCTATCGTCACAAGGGAAGGTGTCTTAATTATGTTAAGGAACTTGAGCACCAGAAAGAGTATAGGACCAGATCAAATCCCAAATACATTTTTACAGCGCTATTCTATACAGATAAGCGATATCTTGGCAAAGGTCTTTAATGCATCCTTGCGTAGTTGTGAACTTCCGGACGACTGGAAAATTGCACGCGTAATCCCCATATTTAATAAAGGTGATAGGTCAATAATTTCTAATTATAGGCCGATTTCTTTAACTTCTGTCCGTTGCAAGCTGCTAGAGCATATTGTGGCTCACAATATCCAGTGCTTTTTAGCAGATAATAACGTCTTATCTCCTTACCAACACGCCTTTCGGAAGGGAATGTCCACGACGACACAACTGGTAACAACTATTCACGACTTTTTAGCAGCTCTAGATCGTTCTGGGCAAATTGATATACTTCTGTTGGATTTTTCTAAAGCATTTGATAAGGTTCCGCACTGTATATTACATCGAAAATTAGATAACCTAGGATTGCCGCTATATCTTATCAAATGGGTTGAAGCATATTTAACTAATAGAAAGCAGTTTGTTGAAATCAAATCTAGTGTATCTAGGATGCTCAGTGTTACATCCGGTTTTCCCCGGGGGAGTGTTTTGGGGCCAATATTATTTCTTATATATGTAAATGATTTAGTGCAAGTAATCCCTGACTCAGTGTCTATTATACTTTTTGCGGACGATTGTATTGCGTTTAAAGAAATAACCTGCCATGAAGATCATAAGCAATTACAGCGAACTCTCAGCCACATTGAATGCTGGTGCGCAGAATGGGACATGGAACTAAACGTTAACAAAACAGTGTTATTAATTTTAACGCGGAAAACTAATCCTAGCGTGTTCACTTACACTATCCATGGCTCTCACATTCAAGCAGTAACTTATTAAGTATTAAGCAGTAACTTATTAAGTATTTAGGGATTACTCCTTCTAGTGATATGACATGGGGAGCACACATCTCTGCAATTTGCGCAACAGCTTTTCGCAAACTATGCTTTTTAAAAAGGAAGCTTACAAAGGCAACGGTGAATGTTAAGCTTCAAGCATACAATGCCCTTGTCAGACCTAAATTGGAGTATGCATCCGTTGTATGGGATCCCCACACAAAAAAGGATATACACTGCTTAGAACGCCTGCAAAGTAAAGCAATCAGATTTATGTTTAATAAATATAAAAGGCTGGATTCTCTAACTAAGCACATGATTGCGCATAACATTCCCACCTAGCTGCGCGCAGAAAATAATCAGTCGACTAAAACTCTTGCATAATATTTTGTCTTGAAAAATAAATATATCGGTACCCCCATATTTAAAGTCCACCGCAAGAAGACCAACACGTAACACTCACAAACACTCCATACAACCAATTTTTGCCAAAACAGAGGCTTTTAAGCAGAGTTTCTTCCCACGCACTGTTTCGATCTGGAACAGTCTACCTCAGTTTGTTTGTCAGGCTGAAAATTTTGACGAAGCCCTTGAACTACACCTGTCTCAAATATCAACGTAGCCAAACTGTTATTTCTTGTGCAAGTACTGTTGGAAATTATTGATGTGCTGTTCTTTTTACGTGTGTGTATGATAAATACCGTCCCAGTGAAACCGATGTATTATGTTGTCGTGCAAATGTTGTTGGAAATTATTTCTGTGCTGTTCTTTTCCCATTTCGTTGTAATTCCACTCCTACTTGGGCCACATAGGCCCTCAGCATTGTGAAATAAATAAATAAAAAAAATTGTTTATACATATATTAAAATGCATCTCTTTCACGCCCGTCCCGGTGGCGAGCGTCTGCATTGGCGTCCTATTTCGCAAATATACGCACGAGCAGAGCGAAGAATGAGAGCGAAGGCGGAGGACCAAGGGGGGGGGGGGGGAAGTGGCAAGAGCGAAGGCAGTGCTAAGAGGACAGCGGTGGAGGAGGGTGTGCGAAAGCGTGCGAAGAAAAGCACTGTGCCGTGCACGAGGGGTCTTTCTGGCGGCGATGGCTACGAGATGGAGCCAGTGTAGCGCACGTCATCTGAATTGAATCAGAGCGCTGCATGAGCGGATGTTCTCTGCGGCGGCGGCGGTGAATCGCGCCCATATGTCACCCACGCGCTTGCGGTCGTGAACTCCTGATTTGCGATGCAGTTGCGGCGTACTTAGCTCTATTTGTAACGTGCCGCTCGAGGCGGATTACCCACGTCATCCAATATATCCCGAAATGAAAACAGGTATACAGCTGCGCTCAACTTTGGCATTAGGGAGCATAGTGAACGTCGGTGATTTCTATTTTTTTGCGTGTCTTTATGAACACCACATGTATTATCATCCTACGGGTGCTTGATGACAATATTTCCGCTTGGCTGCGACTTCAGATACTGATTACTGATTGCTTCGGAATGCAAACTACCAAGCACAGTGAAAAAAACAAGTGTAAATTTGTCATAAAATAATAAATGTCTACATAGGCCGACATGTGTCACATGTCAAATTTTCCATAAGGAAAAAGTATGAAACGTCTCATCTGCTTTACATACAGTGAGATGGTTAATATTCTGCGTCCTTGGATATGTGCACTTGGCAGGAGAAACTTTTAGTAATCATATTTCCCTGGAAAAGGCGACAACCGCGTGAATATTGAACAAAGAATATTAAAGGGTGATAGTTCATGTGGCTTTAGCGGTTGTTTATTGGTGGACAGAAAAATCCAAGCCACATTTTCTAGATTGTCGAGCGTGAGTTCGGGCAACCTAAATCTTTGACAATGCTAGACAAGGTATGTGTCATTGTCAGGTAAAATTATTATATTACAGTAACTACCCCTCTTATTTGTTGGGTTACAAGATGTGCTCTAATATTACCCGCTATCTCTCATAGCTTAGTGCTCTATTAGAGGTTTAATGAGGTTTGGTTTAGTTAACGTAAATATTACATGCAGTTAGAATGTACATGTTTCGGGACCGAACAAATTTCTTAAACGGTTCCTACCGATTGTTAATGCGGAAAGAAACTTCTATGACAGCTGCCTTTTTATACGGCGAAATCGCATAGGACTGAAACAAGTAAAAGAAGCAGTAGCTGAAACAAGTAAAACAAACAAATACAGTAATAGGGAAAATTGCACGCAAAAGTTATAATTTTTCTAACAATTTTCTTTTTCAAATCATTGAAATCACCTGCACAGAAAAAAAATTTAGAATGCACCGTGCTACGCATTGTCAAGTGATTGCATTAATTTTTTTAGAAACGTGTGCAATGTTCTCAGAGTGGTTAGGTTACTGTCAAGCCTATTCCAAACTGAGGTACTTGTGAACTACCATATAGGACGACCATAATTAGTATTTACCTTAGGAAATAAAAGCGACAGAGAGATGCGTTCCCAAGAGTGAGAAGTGAGGGGCTGAGCGAGACTGTTGTAAAGGTTAGTTTTTCATTAACTATTCGATGCATGACGGAGACCATGTTGCATGTAGTCGAATTACAAATGTTGAGGATATTCGGGGTTTTCAATACATATTCACCCTAATACGCGCATTGTGGCGTACAATAATGCCAATATCTTTTGTGTGTGTGTGTAAACACCTGTGACACATGAGTTTTGTATGTGCAACGCCAGATCGCGACGCAGTAATCAACGTGAGAGTGAATAATTGTGTGATAAAAATTCATAAGTATGTCTGGAGGGAAATAGTTTCGACATTTCGACAGCACATGTAAGCTATGCGAAGCCTTATGAACTATTGAGCGCACATGAAGGCGGAATTCATAGCATGACTGGTATTTGGAAAAACTTATGTGCTTCGATGATTTGGTTCTACATGTTCATTTCAAAATGCTTACGACACATTGGTAAAATGTGGTAAATAGTTCCTCATCGATTCCATCTCACCACTACTAATATTTGGTATTGCTGCATATGATCAGTGAGATCAATCATTCATGAAAGGAATCCACATAATTTAGACTCGTGTGCTATACGTCATGGCAAATGGTAGCTGTGCGAACCGTGGTAAATCAGATGATGTGTCATACGAAATGCATGGGACTCTAGATGCTACATTTATAAAGGTTAGGGCATTCTATCACGAGTTCCACTTTCTTGCCAGCTCCTCCGCGCACTCTCATCTCGCAAGTAGGATTATAGAAGCAAATCACGAGAACCGCATTGGTATCAGTCTTGCTGATGTAAGAGGCTTAAAGTGGCTAATTGAAATCACTTTTTCGCACATGAGGCTTATCTGGGCAATAGCGACTATACAAGCCTAGCTTGCATAGGGGAGTCATATAAGCGTAGTAAGCTTCCAGCAATGCTAGCAAAAAAACATGACTATTTCACAAAATACAAAATTTCTCTCGACGCTATGAGTCTACGCAGGTCGACTGTCTAAAATGCTCGGTTTTTGGTCTTCATCGTGGAAATTGAATAATAATCTACAGTTATGCAATCTGTACGCGACAATATGCAACTAGGCAAAGCTGCGTTCCATGCTTATGCGATAGCAGGATTGTAGGTTTTTCGACTTCTGAGGAAGATATTCCCTAAACATCAAACAGTTCTTATTAGCGACAGTACCCTGGTATTGTAGACAATACCTACAGCTTGAACTGTAAATGATCGAGTGTATGCTTATTGATAATAAGTGAATAATGTAGGGTACGAAATGCTGTTAGGCCAAACGCACTGACTTCTGCTTTTTTTTCCTATTCAGAAATGAATCGGTATACTTCTTTAAGAACCTAGACAACACTTACCTGGATGACAGACCATACGCCATAGAGATAGGTTGGACCATGTTTCGAAATAATGGACCCAGTCGTTTCCGCGTAAGCACCAAGTAGAGTGCCGGTAGCACAACGAGGCCGTGCAGAGCGATCGCCGCCAAGAATGTCAGTAGATACATGAATAGGTCACCCACGAGGACCTGAGTCCAAACATAAGTGATATACAGTCAGAAATGCGGAGAGCGCAGCGAGTAAATGAATTACCGGAGAAATCGCTGTTCGTGCTGAGAAAAAAAATGCACGTCCTAAAAACGATGCATCCAAATCGACAAAAGCATTGTCGCTAGAATTCAACTCGCTGAAGCTCTATACCGTGTGTTGCAGCTAACGTAAGTTAAGCTGTTAAAAAAAGATAATGAAACACGGCGCAAGATGCAATTCTGAGAGCTACAGTTTTCTGTTGCAGTAGCTTTAACGACCGAATAGCGTAGGTTCTAAAGTCGTATCTTGCAGCGTGTTTTGCTTAAATTTTCTTTTTTTAGCAGCTTGGTTAACCTTAGTTGGGACACCCTGTGTTCTCAGATTTCGATGTTGTCACAAATCCTATGTGAAATGCATAATGAACTCAGTGTACCCATATCTACGCAACTAAAAGAGACATAGTCGTACCAGTAATGGTGGTACCGTGATATAATTGCCTTTTTTTTACGTTTGATAACAGGTGTTCCCAAAACATTATCAAGAGTGTTTGCGACCCCTCTTTGTTACAAAATAAGAGAATACGTAATTACGCCAAACCCGATGTCTCGGCAACTAATAAAAAAGTGAAATTTTCTTTCTGTACTTCAGCAGAAAAGTTTTAAAAAAGGTGAGTTACTGACTGCTGGTTCCTGTACCGGCATAGGTTACATTAAGGGACACATACATCGTTTGCACGAATATTGAAACAAATTCACGTGTACCGGGGTTTCATCACTATCATAAGCTCTTGCAAAAAAAAGCTATCACCTCCATGTCACCAAACTGATCCTGCACACACCGCTGGGGTTGTGCGTGCTGAAATCTATGGATAGCATATATAATGAAGCGCTGAAGCAGTCGTAACAACTATACTTCAATGTTACATTCGCGTCTGTGCTTAAGAATCACTCATACATCTTTTGGGCTGTTCTTAAACGCGTTAGATAAAACCTTTCTCTTGTTTATTGCGAATGAAATGCAGTACCCCATCGTTAGTGCGCTGATGCGCTGAACGAAATATTTAGCACTTTAACTTTGGTGACGACTAACACATTAGTTACATGTCATAGCTCTTCCCTTTATTTAATAACGTCTCTGCTTACTGATAATTTTAATATTGTGTTATTCTCGTGGCCTGTATCAGGACGGTAAAATACAAAATTATACGCAAGCTTTACTGCTACGATTTTGGAGAAAATATTTGGACAATAGGACTACACTGGCGGCATTTCCAATGACTGGAGGTAAGTTTGCGTGCTTTAACTCAATAAGTTCGGTGAGGTTTTTCCAGGCTAACTATTATCATATATTAATAAGATGAATTTAAAGTGAAATCGTGTAGCATGTCACCTTGTACAATGCACTAAGCTATAGCAGATCCATTTCATTTTTCAGGAATGCCTACATGGCTTTACAATGCAATTTTATTTTGAGACGAAAACCGTATGCTTTACAAATGACACTGACTGCTTTATTGCTAATCGCCTAAGCGTAGACTGTAACATGGCAAAGCTTCTCATAAAACTGCGCTAGGCTTGTTTGTGTTAAGTAAAGTAAACTTCACACTGAAAACTAAGTTTTGTAGATTCAAAGCATTCGTCCAATCGTTCGGAGGACGTGCATTGAAATAGCCGCGACTCTTCTTTTTATAGTCCAGTTATATGTGGCGTATTGCTTTATTGAAAACTACAAAGTGATTTTTACTATATCGGTGATATTGAGGTGATACACGGTCAATGCATGACAATTCGGAATGCTTACATGTATATTATGGGGAGATAGCAAACCGTGTAGCAAAGTTGATGCCAGAGTAGTAGATTGAGCAAGTAGTGTAATTGCACATTTGCGTCTTGGAGGGCAGAAAACCTAAACAAGACATACCAGATTACGCTAAGTCACACCATTGCCCACATAGCTCTGAAGAATGGTTAAGCGAAACTAAAGAGGACTGATAGTATCTTGTAACATACTCCATTGGACAAGCTCCTCTTTCCTCATTCCTAATCTTGAAAAACATTGTGATGTAAAGATGCAATCCACTCCTTTAATAGCCCTAGAATGTGTGGCATGACGAGTAAGTAGATAAACCAATTTATTAATGAAAATGAAAATTCAAAATTGCCAAGTCTGCAGCTGCTACTCGTACCAACTTCGAGGCGAAGGCAGCGATCATTCCGTAAAAGTAACGCTCATTAGATAATTTGAAAAGAAAGCTGTGCGAGAAAGTTTGGTATAAATTTTTCCCAGCCCAATAAGCTCAAGCGGCCTCTGTTGGTGGGATACGTCTGTTTCCGCGAACAAAAGGACAAGTGATAAAAGACAAAAGTATAATGCAGGAAAGACCGATTTTATAAATCGTATTTTCACGCTCAAATGGCATGTCTTGGTGACACATGGCGATGCGCTATTGATCGATTGTGCAAACACATAAATACCGTATGCAAAGTAGTTTCCGATGAGTGGTTGTCGTTGCACGGCAAGATTTATGCTAGATTTCCTTCGCATGAAGAAGGTAAGTATTTTAGGCAAGCGCACTTCATCGCGCAATTAAGGGTGGCTGCACAAGTCGTGCGGGAAGATGAAGAAACAGCGCCTCAGACGAACACAAAGAAAAAGGATGGCGTGCAGGCTCCCAAATAAAGCTTTTTTAGAGCGCACCTCTTTATGGCACGTGCTTGCGGCCAGTGTTCACGTTGGCGGCGTCAGTGTAACCGATCGAACGAGCAGAAGAGCAAAAGATGAAAAAGCAGAACACAGAGCGGCAGATGAAAGACGCGAGCCGTGAACTGCCGACGCCAATGAGAGCAGCCCTTTCAGTGACGTGCGGACCCAGCCGAGAGGTCGATCCGTACTCGAATCTAGTCTCAGCCGGACCGCTGGTTTCGTACTTTCGCCTGATCGTTGCAGTCCTTTCTCGCGCTTGTTTGGTTTACTTGGTCTCGTTCGCGCTTGTTTCGATTGTCGTGGTTTGCGATTATTCTGCAAGGTGATTGTAGGCGCGAGGCGAATTGTGAAGTAATTTCTGGAAATCAAGGGGCACCAGCGACTACACTGGAATCTTCGACGAAGTATGTATCAAAACCGACGCGCTCGATCCGCAGATGAGATTTTTGACGGTTGCCGACTCTTCTTCGTGTCGCTTTCTAAATCTTTGCCTTAATACACCGCGAAATTAAAGCAACTGTAGAACTACGCTCATATGGGGCTTTAGGGAGTATCGTAATCGGTGATTTTTTTAGAAAAAGAAATGTATGCCATAAAACTTTTATCCGGCCATGTGGTGATAACAAACTGATTCGTAAAAAGATAAGGTATTTAGCAAATGTAGGGAATAAAAAACAATCTGCTTTCGCAGCGTCTCAAACCGTCAAGATCGAGGGCCACGCAACTCTTCATTTCGTAGTGAAATATAGAGTTTTGACTTCCACATTTGTTTTCAACGGAATAACTGTGAGAAACCACGATAGTCTCACGAATGACATGATTAGGATTCATACCTATGATGGTAGTGGGAGAGAAAAAAACAGAAAGCCAATTTTCGCAACTTCATTGGTGTTTTTCTTGATTAAACTTTAGTTGAAAGTTAGTTCAGCGACATATCGTTTCTTTGTGTTCGTCTTTAGCGCAGTGTTGTGGTAGTTGGGGGCAACTCCCAGTTAACTATTCACACGGCACACATGCCTACATCTGGATTTTCGTGCATGAGGACACCATGAGTGTCCTCATTTCTTAAAGAACAGGAATATCGGCTCATGGTATACCTTGTATGACATGTTATAGTTCTTTCGCAATCTGTGTGCGTCGTTCTTGCTAGGCCGCAAGTCATGTGAGCTCATAAACATGGCATAAATATGGCACTTCTAAACAACACAAAAGCGTTACTCAATGGAACCCTGTTTGTTGTTTAGGGATTCATATATCCGAGTACACGCATAAAGCGTGCATACAGAGCATCAAGAACTACCAACAAATCCACATCACTTTCCTGGTTGAATAATAATGGCATCAGTTAATTTGCTGAGGGCCTACTGAGAAGACCGCACTTGACATTATAATGAAACCAGCTAATAAACATGTTGCGAAAAAAAGCGAAATTTTTGAAAAGAATATATAGGCCCTATCTTTTTTTTTCTAGTCACCATTGAAGCATTCAGGACTTTTCGAGATCTTATTATCGTCATGACTGAACTAAAATATGTAACAAATCAATTAACCGCCTGCTTAGTACTTTGACAGGTTTTCTCAACTTGCAATAAATGCCTCAAAATTATTAGTTTTTATTTGCTTTAGTGCACAAGTCCTCTGGCAAGTCTGCTGTTTTTAAAAACTTCCTGTATTCAACTTCACGAACAAAGCACCACACTGAAGTTAGTGTTCGACGCGGTTAATATTTTCAACGGAGCCTTTAATGATTGTTACTTACGTCCTGACGCCAAGTTTGAAATCATAAAATTTTAGTTATAATTTCTACTTTCATTAGGCTGCAAAAAATACCAGAGACAGCCTAACCTGAACGCTCAAAATGCCGTTTTTTTTTCATCTGCAAGAATAGCTTTCTTTATCCTTTGTTTCTTTTTTTAGCATAAAACAACCCATTCATCGAATGATTATGGAGGCATAGTCCGTTATCTCTGCTCGAGCACTATGAGACAATGTGTGATTTATTCGAAGACAAATGCTAAGGAAAACAGGCCCAGCTCGTTGTTCTTTCGGTAGACAAAGCTCATAATTAATTTTCAGTGTTCGAATTCAGCTGAGCCCAGTCTTTATAATACTCTAAGGTAACAGCACTCATGGCGATTAAAGTTAAAATTTCCAAGTAGGCCTTGATTACCTTACGTAAAATGAGGGAAATGTTTATATAAACGTGACAAGGTAAGCAGACAAACAAAACTGAACAACACCAAAACATTGGCACTTACCTGCAGATCTTTAGCTCGGAGCACAAGTCCCATAGTTATCGAACAGAGTCCGACGGGCGCGAGCCACATGAGCATGTGCGTCGCGGTAACCAGGGCGTTGCTCAAGCTGACGAATACGTTTAGCACCACGTTCTGCTCTTGGCGAAACGCTGAGAGCATCAGGCCCAGAAGGACGCTGAAGCTCAGCAAGCCTAGCTGGTTGGTCACATTGGTATCAAGGGTCTGGATATTCGCCTCTGCATTTACGCATCAGGAAAAACAGATTAAATCTAGAGAGCAACCTTGATTAGATTTTTTTCGCTTCATGGTAGTACCAAGAGTCCCAAAATAATTTATAGGAGATGCATCAATTAGTACATGCAATTCAAAGGGTCAAGAAGGTATACGTGTGAAAAACACAAATATTACGGACAATTACTTGCGTTATCAGTTCCCCTTTTTAAAGAGCCAATACACATGCAGTCGGACAACATGAGTCATTCAGCAGAGCAGAAGTGTCAACGTATACTAAATATGAGCCGTAACGAGTGTTGAGGCACTAGCATTTGTCCACATTGCCTTATGCTATGCGACACTGTCTGTAGTGACATCATTCATCTTCAGCGTATTTCAGCGAATACTCCCATCGTTCACAAAACACTCGCCTCACCGCCTTACAGCCTATACTTTGCGTTTTTCTTCTTAGAGAGGCCCGGTAAAATTACTCTGTTCTCGCTTGTTGAGTACTCAGCGATTTAAAGGGCACAGAGAAGTCTAGTTTTGTTTTCGAGATATTTGTTAGCTGTGATTGACCGACGGAAATGATTGTGTTAATTTTGCGCAGTTGACAGATTTGCGTTTGCAGTTGTGCAGTTTGGCACCATTAAGCAATCCCAGTTTGCCCATAGCAAGAAAGTGGTCTAGCTCCATTTGGTTGGTTGTTTGTTTTATTCCTCTACTTTGTCTTATTTTCGTACCCTCAGTTACAGCAGGAGCAGGTAGCATGAAAGTTGCTTTAATAGCACAGGTAAATCTGAATAATAAGAGCAATTTCATCTTCTAGGGCACTACCATGCGCGTATTCACATCTCCGACTGCTTTCCTAGTGAGCTTTCGATTCTGGCGCCTGCCACAGCACTACCTGCGAGACGAAAACGCGACTGACAGTACATAAGGTGAGATGAATGTGGAGTGCCTGGCTCTCTGCTTCCTGTGCGGAGTCCAAGTACCCAGGCACATTTATGTGACTGCCAGCGAACGAGAAGCAAGAAAAATAAAGTGCAAAGTGGATGAAAACAGTTGAATAACCAGGTAGCTTTCTAATTCCAGAAGCACATGTTGCTAAGCTAGTGGGTTCATATTGCTACGTAGACCATAAATATGATCACTTAGCGCAAACAAGGAAGGACGGAGAGGAACAAAGAGAGCACCATGTCACTCCCCTTGTTCTTTTCCGCCCTTCCGTGTTTCCCCTAAAGGAGTTTATTTATGGTCTACTGATCAGACTGCATTGCGCATGGTTGCCAAACAAACTTGTAATGCTTCGGAGGGCATCGATGCGCATATTACCGTGTGACAAATAGAATGAACACATAATTTGAAGTTTATTATACTATAAGTACAATCGTGGTGCTATGTTTGTCGAATATAAACAAGGTTGTCTTTCTTTTTTCAGGGAAGACTACGGCCATAACAGTGCGATAACCATGAATCCGTTTCCTCAGAGATATACTTCGGAAGTCTGCAGCTTCGCCTTTTTTATTGTGCACATGCGCATGCTTGTCTAATGGGATTGAGCGACAATTTTTTTAGCATATGCTGAAGAGGATGAAGGCGAAAGCTTGCGCGCTCATCATATATGCGCGAAATTGCGCCTACCTGACATTCTCAGTCGAATGATTGCTACATCCTATTATTAGTTTTCTTCCCGTCAAAGTTCGTGGGTTCCAGTGCTTTAATTTACTTTCCCTTAACACCAAAAGTTGTGGGTCCCATTCCCACCTATATTTGTGGGTTCGACCGTCCGTGGTGGCACCAATAATTTTGGTGCCGTTTCGGACCCACGAAAGGTCGTGGGTTGAAGTGCCGTAATTAAGCTGACCTTAATTAGCAACAAAGGTTCCGGGTTTGACTCCCATCAGTTCTTGGGGCCATTTAAATTTGGTGTCATAACGCCGGACGGTCAATTTTACTATAGCGCATGACACCAGATTGTCCACCCTTGAGCCACTTGAAGCTTTCACATTAACAATTGATAGGCCTGATCGGCTCATTCCTACCGGGGCACAGATGTTCTTGTTTTTCTTGCTTACTGTATCGTTAGCGCTTTGATGTGTGATCACATAACACACCTAGGTTAATGGGCCATTTACCAACTGCGAAGCTCGTGTGCCACGTGAAGCCCGCCATTAAATGGATGATCCACAGCCGCTCGCAGGTAAAAAGTGGCGCTGGTTAAAGCTTACACGGCTAATTTTTCGCGAGTACATAATTGGCTAATAAAGTGGACAGGGGGATCGGCGCACAATACCGTAATAGGTAAATCAACGGACGCGTGACGGAGAAGGTGCGGATTTCGCTCGCACATGTGACAGTTTGCCTTTTAGTCCACTCTTGTTCCTAATTATCAACAATTTAGAAATTTAATAGAGAACAAATTGGTTCCTTTTTTCCTTTTCTTCGCTTAATTATCGTGCTGTTAACTTACTACTGAACGCAGTGAGCTAGCAATACACAAGGGCTAAATCATCACACATAATTCATGTTATAATCGAATTCACATATGTTACTGTGCAATAAGGGCGCTGAGTGAATTTGTAGCTGATTGTATTGCATCACATAAAGTCTACTCTTATAGGACGTTTTTAAAAGGGTGGTAGACAGTTTCTGCTAACTTTGCAAGACTGTAAATTCTTGTAGTACGTACAATACGTGACTGAGTGTGATTGCCATCCGGTGGGTGTTTAGACGTCGTGGTTTTTCTTTTGCTGACTCTTTGTCTAACAATTTTAATGAATAAATGCAAGTCATGACTGGGGGGAAGGTATAAAGACGCATTTGCTCATAGTTAGAAAAGTTCCTGTTCGTATAAAATTTAGGCATTAAAAATAGATATGGGGCACTGTGGTGGAAGCCAAAAGTTGTTAGAATTCTTTAAACATCAATTAATTACCAATATGCGCTTTATTATGTGCGTATCACTGAATATTTCCATGAAGAGAGAACCAGCACTTCATATCTAAGCATCTGTAACAACAGGTTTGGTAAGCTGGTTAATGTCAGGCGAAGTAATTTGCCTACCTGTAAGCTCGTTTGAAGTTCTGACTTTATTACATTTAAAGTTTCAAAACTGAGTTCTTTTGCATTACCGCGACGCGTTTTTAGAGTGTTATGTCCACAGGCTTAAAACATGCGTAAAACTGGAAGGAAAGACAGAGGCTGCACCATGCTCAGTACGAATTCCCCGCATAGCACAAAAACAAGAAAGGGGCTGGCAGATGGAATGGCACACTGTGGTATAAACTTTTTTAAAACAGGGTTGAAGTGCCTCAGACAGGCTGGCCAACGTTTCGATAGGTGGACCTATCTTCGTCAAAGGCGGCCTCGTCATCCTCGGCGTGTTAGTTTTAAAGGGTTAGTGCAGTGACGTCACGTGCGGGTGTTGTCGCTGGCGGCTGGTTTTAAAGAGAGAGATTACAAGAGGGAACAGGCGTTGTCGTCCGACGTCTGTGAGCCTCATTCTCAAGACGAAGGGACCAGAGCGTGAGAGTGGGCGCGCGGGGAGGAAAGAAAAGAAAACCTACACAAGCTGCACCGAGAAAAATATAATTCCTAAAGGCCTAACACTCAAGGCTGTACCAGCTCTAGGAACACTCCCACCACACCATCGCGCAAACTGGCAAACAACATTACATAATGCCTCACTTTCACTTTTGAATATCCTCAAAGAACACTGCGAAGAGCAAATCGAAACTTTTAACCACAGACTTAGGAACATAACCCTGACACCAGATGAGAAGAGAGATTTAGAACATTACGGCGAAAAACAATCTAGAAAATTGGTTCAAAAACAAAGGAAAAAAGCAAATTTTAATCAAAAAACAACCTTCCAGCCAAACAGCCACCACACCCAGACAAGAGGGACCTCGAGCTTAGAAGGACCAGACAGTAAGGAAATTTCCACAGAACTAAACCGCTCCAATGTTATAGACATTTCTAAAACATTAAGTCAAAAAGAAATAGCCGTACTCAGCAAGGGCTTAAACTTTTGCCCCACGAACAACACAATAAATGAATTCGAGCTTCACAAGGTCCTCTCAGAATTCTCCCGACGAATGCGTATCCGACACTTTTTTGCAGACACACCAGACACCGGGACGACACCACTTAGAGCCCAATCCACTTGGACTCCCGAACCAGAACAAGCCATAGAACTTGACATATACCTTAAAACTATCACTAAAGAAATTATAAGCCAATCCAAGACATCTAAGCGACCTAAAAACATAACTGCGTCGGAGAGTCATATCATTTCAAATCTGAGCTGCCGGAATGACATTGTTATTAAGGAAGCAGATAAGGGTGGAAGTATAGTTATTTGGCCAATAGAAAAATACAAGCACGAGGCTTACAGACAACTAAACAACCCAGAACATTACCGCAAACTAGATAACGATCCGACATTGTCCTATACAGTGACAATTACCAACAGGCTGAAATCACTTTTGGCTGATGAATTGATAACACCATCAGAATACAAATTTCTTAAACCAAGCAACAAAACTGCCGGACGTTTTTACCTCCTTCCGAAAATTCATAAAATTCCATCCGCTGAACTATACACTGCTATTATCCCAGGCCGTCCGATAGTATCAAACAACAACACCCCGACAGAGAGCATCTCCACATTCCTTAACCACTACCTTGGTAACTTGCCGAAAACACTTCCGTCATTTGTACAAGATACGCCCCACCTGCTGAGAATTATAGAAGACATTAATACTAAAAGCACACTACCCCACAACACAATTCTCGCAACACTAGACGTCACGGCGCTGTACACCAACATTCCAATCCCTGATGGTTTATCTTCGATAAAACAAACGCTGTCTAAACACAGTGCACAACACTCTACTGAAGTTTACCTGTCTCTCCTTGAATTAGTTCTCACACATAACTACTTCGAATTTGAAGAGAGTTACTACCTACAGATACATGGTACAAGCATGGGTACGCCTTTTGCACCAACCTACGCGAACATATTTATGGGGATTCTAGAAACAGATTTCCTATCGCGCTGCACTACCAAGCCCCACACATACCTACGATACATAGACGACATACTCATAATCTGGGGACATGGCCAAGACAGTCTAGATAAATATGTATCCTTTCTAAATTCTGTTCACCCAACAATAAAATTCACATCAGAATCCTCAACTGAGCGCATAAACCTTCTGGACACAACAATATACATTGACAATGGTGAACTAAAGACAACGCTGTATAGGAAACCTTTCGACAAACAACAGTACCTAGAATATACCAGCCACCATCCCAGACATTGAAAACAAGGCATCTTTAAAGGCCAAGCCACACGACTACGTCGCATTTGCGTTGAAAACCAAGACTACATAGATAGACTCGATCACCTTATAGAAACGCTATCAAACAGGAACCACCCAAACAGTGACCTTCAAACAGCTTACATCGCTGCAACCAAACTTGATCGAGCCGAGGTCCTCAAGCCCCGCCCGAAGATCACAAGAACAACAACCCCTCTTCTTACTACTAAATTCTCAAACGCACTCCCAAACGTGAATAACATCCTAAGTAAATACTACCCGATTCTCACCAGCAACCAGAAACTTAAGAAGATTTTTCCCGACCCTCCCAGAGTAGCCTACAGACGCAACACTAATTTTAAAGATGTTCTTGTGCACGCCAAACTACAGAAAAAGAAGAAGTTGGGAACCAATCCCTGTGGTCGCCCCAGGTGCTCTACATACAAACACATTCAATCCACTACTACAGTAAAAAGTACAGCGTCGAATTACACACACAAGGTAACTTCGGCTTTCACCTGCACATCAAGCAATGTAGTCTACTGTCTAGAATGCGCCGCTTGTAGCAAACAATACATAGGTGAGACCGGACAACAAATCAATACAAGACTCAATGGTCACCGCGCGGACACAAAACACAATTTACCCAAAGCAGTAGCCAGCCACTTTAATGAACATGGACATATGTTTGACAAAGCAAGGCTCTATATACTACAAACAAATTTCCGTTCCCCTCGCGAAAGGAAGTACACGGAATCATACCTCATACACAAGTTTAATTGCCTACACCCGACAGGAATTAATTTGGCACGCGGCAACTTAGAATCTTTAAAAGCTGTAACTTAAATCTGAAACTCTCATATCATCAACCAATACACAAAACACATTAGGCCACCAGCCAACTTTAATTCTTAACCTCACCTACTCTTTCATTTCGGAGGAAAAAAAGGGAGAGGGGGAGAAAAGGGAAAAAAAATTTCCTGCCTACTACTCAATTTAATGTACTCTTTCAGGATTTTACGTCTACACCAAGTGTACGATCCCCTTCTTCCATGTACACTTCCCGCGCCCGCTTCTGCACGCGTCACCCTCCTGTTTGCTATACCGATTTCGCCCCCCCCCCTTCCCCCTGCCCCCTTTTTTAGTCTTTTTTTTTTAAACCCCCTCGACAACACATTCCGAAGTCAATATGCCTTTTTCGGCGCCTCAACCCGGAGTATCGCTTTCTGGATGCCGCCGTAACGACACCTACGTTAAGCGCGTGGGGCAGTGCCCCTTGAAAGACCATGCCGCCGCCTTTCAGTCACCCCACACATTGCACCGCAGACTCCTCGTCGCCACCTTAACTATTTCAAAATTACTCGACCTATTGCTTGACCGGCCGTTCTAATGCCTCAAAAACATGCCGCCAACGACTCCCCTGAATACCTCCTAACCTTTCGCATCCCCAACACGCTCCCAAGCCCCCGTATTTCTTAAAGATTTCATTTTTCTCTTTCTTTTTCTTTCACCCCCCCCCTTTGTTGTGTCTTGGTACGGCCCTGGCTCCCCCCTGCTTTTTTTTTCCTTTTTTCCCCCTTTTTTCTGCTTCTATTTCTTTTCTTTCCTCCCCGCGCGCCCACTCTCACGCTCTGGTTCCTTCGTCTTGAGAATGAGGCTCACAGACGTCGGACGACAACGCCTGTTCCCTCTTGTAATCTCTCTCTTTAAAACCAGCCGCCAGCGACAACACCCGCACGTGACGTCACTGCACTAACCCTTTAAAACTAACACGCCGAGGATGACGAGGCTGCCTTTGACGAAGATAGGTCCACCTATCGAAACGTTGGCCAGCCTGTCTGAGGCACTTCAACCCTGTTTTAAAAAGTTTATACCGCCTAGCACAAAGTAACACATAATAACCGGCACAATTTCCCCATGCACGTCATATTCACTCACCAAGTTTTTTATCATCTGAAGCTCTCATGGTCGAGCCATCGAATGTAAAAATCTGAAAACGTACAAGAGGAATCGATTAGCATTTACCGTTACGGTTAGAAATTTGAATGTGCGATATTCTATTCTGGTTTTATGTTTAACATATCGTCATTGTTCTGTGGCACTTTTTTCGTCGTTATTTTCCGACATGTTGCCTGCTTTATAACTAGAAAGAGCTAAATGTTGGGCTAGTTAGCCTATTATAACTGTTGAGGGGAACAAACAAATAAATTCAGTGGTTATTTAACGGTAAGTGTGAGATACATACATGAGCACTATGTCGCATCTCTTTGAAGTGCCGTATCCATGAATGAAACCCGATTCGCCGCATTAGCAATTGTTACCGCTGAATTACCGATTTGGTGCCATATATGTATATATATATATATATATATATATATATATATATATACATATATATATATATATATATATATATATATATATATATATCCCATAAAAAGATATACCGAAACGGCAACAAACCGCTTCATACGCGCGTCTACTTCACTGTATATATATATGTAACAGTCTCGGGAGAGAACCGCAGCTTACGACAGGTAGCAAGGCACTGGAAGTGCTACAGCAATACATCTACTTCAGACAGGTAGTGACTGCGGGCATGGATCATGAGACTGCAATCATCCGAAAAATAAGACTGGGCTCCGGTGCGTTTGGCAGGCATTCTAAGATCATGAACAGCAGGTTGCCATTATCCCTAAAGAGAAAAGTGTATAACAGCTGTGTCGTACCAGTATTCACGTACGGGGCAGAAACCTGGAGGCTTACGAAAAGGGTTCTACTTAAATTAAGGACGACGCAAGGAGCTAAAGAAAGATGAATGGCAAGTGGAACGTTAAGGGATAAGAAAAGAGCAGAGTGGGTGGGGGAACAAACGCTAGTTAATGGCATCTTAGTTGAAATCAAGAAAAAGAAATGGGCATGGGCAGGACATGTAATAATGAGGGAAGATAGCCGATGGTCTTTAAGGGTTACGGACTGGAGAACAAGGGAAGGGAAGGCTAGCAGGGGCGGCAGAAAGTTAGGCAGGTGGATCAGATTAAGAAGTTTGAAAGGACATCATCATCATAATCAGCCTGGTTACGCCCACTGCATGGCAAAGGCCTCTCCCATGCTTCTCCAACAAACCCGGTCATGTACTAATTGTCTCCATGCCGTCCCTGCAAACTTCTTAATCTCATCCGCCCACCTAACTTTCTGCCGCCCCCTGCTACGCTTCCCTTCCCTTGGGATCAGGTCCGTAACCCTTAATGACCATCGGTTATCTTCCCTCCTCAATACATGTCCTGCCTATGCCCATTTCTTTTTCTTGATTTCAACTAAGATGTCATTAACTCACGTTTGTTCCCTCAGCCAATCTGCTCTTTTCTTATCCCTTAACGTTACACCTATCATTCTTCTTTCCATAGCTCGTTGCGTCGTCCTCAATTTGAGTAGAACCCTTTTCGTAAGCCTTCAGGTTTCTGCCTTATAGGTGAGTACTGGTAAGACACAGCTATTATATACTTTTCTCTTGAGGGATAATGGCAACCTGCTGTTCATGATCTGAGATTGCCTGCCAAATGCACCCCAGCCCATTCTTATTCTTCTGATTATTTCCGCCTCATGATCCGGATCAGCCATCACTACCTGCCCTAAGTAGATGTATTCCCTTGCTACTTCCAGTGCCTCGCTGCCTATTGAAAATTGCTGCTCTCTTCCGAGACTGTTAAACATTACTTTAGTTTCCTGCAGATTAATTTTTAGACCCACTCTTCTGCTTTGCCTCTCCAGGTCAGTGAGCATGCATTGCAATTGGTCACCTGAGTTACTAAGCAAGGCGATATCATCAGCGAATCACAAGTTACTAAGGTATTCTCCATTAACTTTTATCCCCAATTCTTCCCAATCCAGGTCTCTGAATACCTCCTGTAAACACGCTGTGAATAGCATTGGAGAAATCGTATCTCCTTGCCTGACGCCTTTCTTTATTGGGATTTTGTTGCTTGCTTTATGGAGGAATACGATGGCTGTGGAGGCGCTATAGATATCTTTCAATATTTTTACACACGGCTCGTCTACACCCTGATTCCGTAATGCCTCCATGATTGCTGAGGTTTCGATAGAATCAAACGCTTTCTCGTGATCAATGAAAGCTATATATAAGGGTTGCTTATATTCCGCACATTTCTCTATCACCTGATTGATAGTGTGAATGTGATCTATTGTTGAGTAGCATTTACGGAATCCTGCCTGGTCTTTTGCTTGACAGAAGTCTAAGGTGTTCCTGATTCTATTTGCGATTACCTTAGTAAATAGTTTGTAGGCAACGGACAGTAAGCTGATCGGTCTATAATTTTTCAAGTCATTGGCGTCCCCTTTCTTATGGATTAGGATTATGTTAGCGTTCTTCCAAGATTCCGGTACGCTCGAGGTCATGAGGGATTGCGTATACAGGGTGGCCAGTTTCTCTAGAACTATTTGTCCACCATCCTTCAACAAATCTGCTGTTACCTGATCCTCCCCAGCTGCCTTCCCCCTTTGCATAGCTCCCAAGGCTTTCTTTACTTCTTCCGGCGTTACCGTTGGGATTTCGAATTCCTCTAGACTATTTTCTCTTCCATTATCGTCGTGGGTGCCACTGGTACTGTATAAATCTCTATAGAACTCCTCAGCCACTTGAACTATCTCATCCATATTAGTAATGATATTGCCAGCTTTGTCTCTTAACGCATACATCTGATTCTTGGCAATTCCTAGTTTATTCTTCACTGTTTTTAGGCTTCATCCGTTCCTGAGAGCATGTTAAATTCTATCCATATTATTAGTTCCTCAGCGTCAGCTAGCACCATGCATTTCAAAAAAACGATTCATAGCCTTCGCGGCGGTGTGAAGTCTGCGCGTGCTTCATAACGCTATTGCAGTAGGAAAAAATTTGTATTTCCTAAACATGATATACCACATTACAATTCAAAGGGTGACGACATATTTCAGCATAGGAAGAAAGAGCATGCATCTCGAGCACGCGTTCGTAATAATGAATAATATACTGGCTTCTCCTGCAAAGGAAAATGTAATATCATCGCTATACCTAGCACAATGACCTTGCATTCTCTCAAAAGAGAGCTAAGAAAAAAGAACTCCGTGGGATAATCCCAACAGGCATCTTCACATGCAATAAGATCAAACGCTGCCACACCAAATGGGTATCATTGACGGCGCGTTTTGAATTACAGTGGCCCCAACCTAGTACGACATACGCAAGATGAAATAAAAATTCAACCATAAGCCTACGACATTTTCTACTGAAACGATGATTAACTTACCGCTTTCATATGGGCGCTGATTATGTTCGATGGGAATAGGTTCCTGCAAGAGAAACAAAATTATATATAAATCGGCTGAGCGCATGCACTCTATAAATCTGTTTAGGCAACCATTCGATTTGTGTTTGTAATACACGCTGCTCTTATTAAGCAACCATATGCAATGTCACGATTGGGGGCTCAATCCCTTCGTCCGTGGTCCTTTGCCAAGATTGGAGTACGGCATGAATTCGAAGGTAGCTGGCCCATGCCGTCGTCCAACTTATTTACGCTGAGATCGTTGATGAAGTGAAGAACTGCTTCTCATCGAGAACGAGGAAAAAGGGTTTATTTATAGAAATTAACTCAGTCTAACATGACTGCTTGAGAAAAAGAGTAACAGTCCAACATGACTGCATGAGAGAAGTGACTCAGTCTAACATGACTGCTCAAGAGAAGTGTGTCCTCAGCATTCGCACAACCACAGTTTTTATACACTCGATCCGCCGGTCCTACGACGCGGCGACTCTTCGTTTTCACATCACCAACTCGCAGCTGCTCTGAAGATCAGTTTACGTACACAAAGGCAACCACGCTCTGTACACAGAGGCAACCGCACGGGGTGCCGTTCCGGGAAACTATCGTTGCCGATCGAGCGTCGCTCATTGTTCCGTGCCACTCCGAACCGTGAGAAGCACAAAAATACGTCGTCCCCACGGCAGCTTGACCAGGCGTGTCAAATCAGCTCCGCGTTGGGGAACTCTGGAATCATTGTCCACACACCGAACTCGTCCCGTCACAATGTCGATGGGGCTGGAGGAAGGAAGCGGGTTCCAGCGCAAAGGCCGCTTCTTTGAACGCCTCCCAGCTGCAGCGACGGAGAGGGAGAGGTGCGCGTCTTGCACCCCTTGTCGTAATCGGGTGGCAAGGTGGCAATCTTGTTGCGCAACTCGCCATTCTTGACAGCGCCTCCATGGCCCGAAAAGTCTCGACTGTCTAGCGCTGACAACCGCTAGGCAGGAAGAGAACGGCTGCTGGTCAGGGGGGGATTGATGTCTTGGCTCGCAGCGACCACTTGTGCATTGATGTCACCGCCCCAAAACATCCAACAAGGACAGGCAACTGCAAAATGAACCCCACAACACGGTACTGCGCCGAGATGACGTGCATTGGCTCTCACTTTAGACTCGCTAGGCTTCAAGAAAACAGCAACAACATAAGTGCAGAAACAAAAAAAAAATGCTGCATTTCACTATGCCAATTTCTGAAGCAAATTCCTGCTGACAAATGCAGCAATCATGGAGGGAATCCTGCTAAATGAGAGGGGATCTTCTTCGCTTAATAAAATTAACACTAGTAACCCTAAAATTTAGGCGGGACCCCCAAACGCAGAATTCAAATTAGCCTGCTCAAACCATCCGCATTACTATGTAACTTTCCCTTCTTATATCTAACGGAGAAGTTGTACTCTTGGAGAGTGAGGCTCCATCGGAGCAAGCGGCCGTTTTTGTGTGACATTTGATTGAGCCACGTCAGAGGACAGTGGTCGGTCTCGAAGATGAACTTCGCTCCGTACAAGTAACACGACAACTTCTGGGCGGCCCAAACCAAACAAGCGCATTCCTTCTCTGAAGCGCTGTAGGCTTCCTCTCTAACATTTAGTTTACGGCTGGCGTAGAGGATAGGATGCTCCTCGTTATTGTCGCCGACTTGACTAAGTACCACGCCCATACCTCTGTCGCTTGCGTCGCATTGAACTATGAATTCCTTTGTGTAGTCTGGCGCGCGAAGCACAGGGCGAGAAACCAATAGCGTTTTCAAACTTTGGAAAGCGTTCTCTTTGTCCTTATCCCAGTGTACGTTACTCGGTGCTCCCTTTCGGAGGGCGTCTGTTAATGGACTTGCCAATTGCGAGTAATTCGGAATGTACCGTTGATAGTACCCCACAAGTCCCAAAAATGAACGAACGTCCGTTTTCGTGCGCGGCTGAGAAAAATCTCCAATCGTCGCTATTTTCAGCTCAGCCGGCCGTCTCATGTCCTGACCGACAACATGGCCCAGATAAGTAACCTGTGAACACCCAAACCTACACTTTTCCGCTTTCATCGTTAAGTCGACTTTAAACGTACGAAGCCTCGCATTCTTGTCGTAATAGACTTTGGCGTTCATTTGAGCTATTGCCATGTTCTTTCCGACTAGTTCTTGGTTTGCGCTTAGCCGTTCCAGTAAATTTAGCACGTATTCAACCACTGTCGGAATCTCCCCTCTTTCTTCCCACATCTCTCTTAACATTCTCAGTGGAGACCGGAGTGTCCTCTCATACACTAGTTCTGCTGGTGAGAACCCTGTCGCCTCATGTGGAACTGTTCGCAAAGCAAACAAAGTTGCCGGCAGAGAGTTCTCCCAGTCCTCCTTGTGCTCGTCACATAGCGCACGCAAAACTCGCTTAAGCACCGAATGCCACCTCTCTACACTGTTTGACTGAGGGTGATAGACAGAACTGTGTATTAACTTTACCCCGCACTTTTGCAAGAATGTGGAAGTCAGTGCGCTCGTGAATACTGACCCTTGATCTGCCTGAATTTCGGCTGGAAACCCAACTCGTGCAAACACTGTCAAAAGCGCGTCTACTACTTCAGTGGAGCTGAGCTCTTTCAAAGGGATTGCTTCTGGAAACTTGGTAGCCGGACACAGCATGGTAAACAAGTACCTGTAGCCTGATTTTGTTTTTGGAAGAGGCCCTACCGTGTCTATTACAAGCCGTCTGAAGGGCTCTGTTATTAAGGGCACTACCTTCAGTGGATCTTTCCAAGTCTCTCCTGGTTTACCAGAACGCTGGCAGGCGTCGCATGATCTTACAAAGTTTTCTACATCTTTGAAACAGCCAGGCCAGTAGTATTCCATAAGCAATCTTTCCTTTGATTTGTTTATGCCTAGGTGGCCGGACCACCCATTTCCATGACAAAGACTCAAAAGGTCCTCCCTATACTTAGTAGGTATGACTAACTGATCTAAAATCTTACCCTTTCGATCTCTGTAATGCCGATACAACAATCCTCCTCTCTCATGTATCGTTACGTTGCGCCTAGCAATGCCTTCTTTAGCTGTGTCACGTAATTTAGCTAAGCTCTCATCATTCTTTTGCTCAGCTGCCAGTGACTCTCTGTCCACGCGTAAGAGTTGATCAAAGTTCTTTGAGGCCGGTGATAATAACGACCCTGTCTCGCTTGTGAGCGCGTCTGCTTGCTCTTCCTGTAGGCTAGAACTCTGACACTCTTGTGCTACGCTCTCATTGAGCTGGTCAGCTGGCAGGCTCTCCTCAACTGTTCTTTTGTCCCTCGGGCCTAGCTCGGATTCGGGTATTGAAGTTATGCCCTTTTCTGCTTCCGCTGGAGGAGCTTGAGCATTTTCAGCCGAAAGCGCCGCGATCTTACGAGCTTGGCCTCGGGTCAATGCCTGTACTATGCCCTCTCCCAGTTTGAGCCCTCTGTCACGCAGTAACTGATTCGAACGATTCAAAAAGATGTAGGGATACTGCAGTGACAAAAATTTGGAAACTGCAGCCTCAGTCTCTAGCTCCCCGAATGGTCCACTGATTTTGACTTTGGCCATGGGCAGACACACGCTGTGTTCTTCTACAACCTGTTTTATCCATGCTACTTCTCCGGTGAAGTCATCTACCATCACGTAAGACGGATGGACAATGTCCAGCGTGGCGGCACTGTCTCTTAGCACTCGGCATGGTTTTCCATTAACTTGCAGGTCGTGGAGATATGGACCTAAAAGCTCCATATTCTCATCTTTTTCCTCCACGTAGGAAAAAACTACGCTAGACTTCTCGCAGTTTACAGCTATATGTCCCAGTTTGTGGCATTTGTAACAGCGAATTGGTCTAACAGATTCGAATTTTCTTTTCTGTTCTTTTAGTGCGGTTTCTCCGTTAAGTTTCTCCTCGCTCTTTTCTGCGGGCTTTTCCGCCATGTCTACAGGCTCGGATCGTCTAGTTTGCGCACCCTTTTTGAACGGAAATGGTTTCCGCGGTCCATTTCGACCGTCCCAGTTTCCCTCCTCGGCGTTCAATTTTCTACGGGTTGCGTACTCTTCGGCTAATTCAGCCGCCCTTTCCACAGTGTTTACATTACCTCTGTCTTGCACCCACAGTTTCACAGCTTGGGGGATGGTTTTGTAAAACTGCTCTAGACACATGCATTCAATGATCATGTCTCTGCTGTCGTACGCTTCCGCGCTTTTAAGCCACTCGACTAGGTTGGCCTTTAAGCTATACGCAAACTCCGGATAGCCTTCGCTATCTTTCTTGCCTGTGCTCCTAAACCTTTGCCGAAAAGCTTCGGCTGAAAGGCGGTATTTCTTCAGAAGACTAGCCTTAACTTTTGCATAATCATATGCATCCTGCACACTCAGTCTGGCGATTACTTCCGCCGCCTCACACGGCAACATAGACAGCAACCGCTGTGGCCATGTACTCGGGCCGAAGTTCATCTTCTCGCAAGTCCTTTCAAAATTGCTTAGGAACAAGCCTATGTCGGTCCCGACCTCAAATGGCTTTAATAGCCTGTCCATGCGGTACGATTCTGCCTCACTTGATCGTCCCAGAGCGCCTTCACTTCCTTGAGACATCTGCAAACGTTTGCTTTCAAGTTCCAGTTGCATTTTTCTTAACTCGCGATCTTTATCGCGTTCCTCTCTCTCTTGTTCTTTTCTCTCTCGTTCTTCTCTCTCTTTTTCCCGTTTCTCTCTCTTTTTGAGAAGTTCCAATCCCATTTCAATATCTTGCTCACTGGCCTGATTGGAAATTAGCTCCAATAATTCCGATTTGAGCATTTCCTTGCGTACATCTAGGCCCAGTTCCTCACCAACAATCAACAACTCGTCTCTCAGCAGTGTCCTTAACTCCATGACTGCTGCTTTACTGCCTTGATTCTGCTCTCTAAATCTAGCTAGGAAAACACAACCTAGCTAACACACAACAATCTAGCTTCCCTACTGTTCTAAACAGAACAACCCCAAAATGAAGCCTAGAGAGTGAAAGCAAAAACCAAGCACTCACCGCAGATACAGCACCATGTCGCAAAGTCCATCTCACCGCTGTCAGCCAGTTGTCAGGATTGGGGGCTCAATCCCTTCGTCCGTGGTCCTTTGCCAAGATTGGAGTACGGCGTGAATTCGAAGGTAGCTGGCCCATGCCGTCGTCAAACTTATTTACGCTGAGATCGTTGATGAAGTGAAGAACTGCTTCTCATCGAGAACGAGGAAAAAGGGTTTATTTACAGAAATTAACTCAGTCTAACATGACTGCTTGAGAAAAAGAGTAACAGTCCAACATGACTGCATGAGAGAAGTGACTCAGTCTAACATGACTGCACAAGAGAAGTGTGTCCTCAGCATTCGCACAACCACAGTTTTTATACACTCGATCCGCCGGTCCTACGACGCGGCGACTCTTCGTTTTCACATCACCAACTCGCAGCTGCTCTGAAGATCAGTTTACGTACACAAAGGCAACCACGCTCTGTACACAGAGGCAACCGCACGGGGTGCCGTTCCGGGAAACTATCGTTGCCGATCGAGCGTCGCTCATTGTTCCGTGCCACTCCGAACCGTGAGAAGCACAAAAATACGTCGTCCCCACGGCAGCTTGACCAGGCGTGTCAAATCAGCTCCGCGTTGGGGAACTCTGGAATCATTGTCCACAAACCGAACTCGTCCCGTCACAATGTCGATGGGGCTGGAGGAAGGAAGCGGGTTCCAGCGCAAAGGCCGCTTCTTTGAACGCCTCCCAGCTGCAGCGACGGAGAGGGAGAGGTGCGCGTCTTGCACCCCTTGTCGTAATCGGGTGGCAAGGTGGCAATCTTGTTGCGCAACTCGCCATTCTTGACAGCAAGTAAAAGCCACACAAACCAGTTGGACACGTTTTCAGTGGGAATCATAATAAGGGAAACTAATTTGTTGACTCAATCAAGCAGATGCCAGTTATGAAAAAAGAATTACACAGATCCCATGCAATGTGGGAATCGATGTAAGTGAAGTTTTCTGCACCGATTGCTGGTCACGCTGAACTGCAGCACCTTCCCGCGTAAGACCTTTTCTCTACAGGTCCTACACAGCCGCCTCTCGTCATGGTCGCTGGCCTCCGGGAAGTTGTCTCGACCCACACACATGCATTGTGCACGCTTCTCGACAGACCGGACCATCTGGAGCGTCGATAGGTTCGAGTCAAACCGCAGTCGATCGCACACTCGGCAGGAATGTCCAAACTTCAACGAGATGAGCAGGCGTTGAAACCGAGCGTTAGCACCTCCGGTTGAAGCGCGGGCTTGGCGTAGCTCGTACTCGGCCTCCCGCACTGCAGGTTCATGGCGTAATCGTCGATACTTCGCAGCGATCCTGGCTCTCTCTCCATAGGTGTATCCTGTGTCTTCGCGTAGTCGCCACCCCTTGGCTTCGGCCTCTGCGGCCAAGTACGTCGGATTGGCCCTTTGTTGCAGCTGTGTCTCCTGCATAGCAGCAAGCCTAGCTTCGCGATGCGCAGCCTCTACTTCGGCAGTACGCACTTTGATGTGCCGCCCCATGGCATTAACTGACCGAGCGCCGCCGAGCACAGGATTTAATATCCCTGTTCAGGTCAAGAGGATGCGCATTACGAACCGTTATCACGGCGCATGCGCTGATCTCGGCGCGGCGGCGACACCGGCTACGCACCGTGACACCGACGGTAGCCGTGGCGGCGACACAGGCTACCGTCGGTGGGCGCCGGTGGATTTTTGTGGTACGCGGTCCATTTTACACCAAGCAAGAACAGCTTCGCCGTCAAAATGAACAGAATCGAAAGACCGTGGCGGCATAAAGAAAGCCGTATAACAACCACGCAACCACAACGATGACATAAGGACAACGTCATGATGACACTGCAATCACTACGACAGAGCGACCTACAACGCCATGAAGATATTGCATGACGACATTGGTGCGGTGGCCATGACATGACAAGGCTAGTACGAAGAAGATGGTCCGACTCCAACGCTCTCCCAGCAATGGGGTGACTATCCTAGAATGGCAATGATGCTTTCACAACAATGGTGCGAAAATAATGACGCGATGATCATTGGATGGCAACGCTGAAGTCGCGAGGAAATATAACGACTATGCTGTGATAACGACTACAACGCGGCCATAGGATGTACACTCTGCGCCGACAACAATGGCGTGACAAGATTCATGTTATGGTATGATCATGGCGATGATAGGTGACGGAATGACGGAACTAGTGTGACAATGACGTCTTCATGACGACATGGGCCAGCTAGTACGAGAAGTGGGCAAGTACAAGGAGTGAATGATGATAACGTGATGCCGATGGTATGACAATGACGGAGCAGTGAAGATGGAGTGACCACGAAAATTACTAAGCTGTAATTACGACCACGGCATGGCGCCACGATGCTAAAATAAATACAGCTTTCCGACGACTGCATGATGAGAATAGTATAATGAAGATGGCGCCACTAAAACAACCTCCTCCTGGAATGGCAACTGTGCATGAACTGCGACAAAATACCGACGATAGAATGAAGAAGGCACCATGACGGCAACCCTGTGATAAAAATTGAATTATGGCTTTTACGTGCCACAACCACTTTCTCTTAATGAGGCACGCCATAGTGGGTGACTCCGGAAATTTCGACCACCTGGGGTTCTTTAACGTGCACCTAAATCTAAGTACACGCCCATTTCGCCCCCATCTAAATGCGGCCGCCGTTGCCGGGATTCGAACCCTCGACCTCGTGCTCAGCAGCCTAACACCAGCCCTGTGAAAATAGACAGCTTTAGTTTGGGGTCCGCAGCAGCTCTGCGTACGCAGCAAACTCGCGGAGGCGTCAGTGCGCATTCGCAGTATGCAAGAAAACGCACGGTATCTTGCGTACGCCCGGTGCTTTTCAAAAGCTGCGTAGGGTCCGCTGCGGGCTCAGCGGTCTTTTCGGGACGTTCTCGCGTGTTCTCGCATCTCCACGATAGGTCATATTTCAATGTCGCTCTTGCCCAAGATATAACTCCACCTTGTGGTTTGACTTAGTGGTGGCTTCTATTAGCTACGCAGTTACAGAAGGTGGCATATGGCGGCGCTGAGTAGCCCACTGCTGCTTCCTACGCATGCAAGTAAGCAATTCCCGTCTCAACTTTTGCGTCCGGTCAACTATTGCCGTTTCGTTGTGTGCGATTTGCTACGCACGCACAACCTCGCGCGCTGCGCACGTGGGTGGTTGTGGACGCCCAACTAAAACTGCCTAATTAGCGGCGACTACAACGTCATGTCAACAATCATGGATCGATCATGACAGAATGATAATGACGGTATGCCGACGGTAACTCAAAGGTGTTGGTGTCATGATGACGAGATCACAACGCAGTGGCAAGGACAGAATGAAAGCAGCAGAAAGACGGCAATGACATGACTGCGAAGAAGTGATCAAAATCGTATAAAGGCGATGAAATGACGACTACGGCATGTTAACGACAGCCGTTTAGTGCTAGAGCTCACATTCGCGCTCACGCGTATTACATGCCGTTGCGTGCTGCACTAACTGACACTAGTTCTGGCATTTCTTTGCACCATATCAGGCACCGGCGAATTGGGAAACAATAATTCGCACAATATCCGAAATAAGCCTGCAATATGTTCTACACTCTTAGGCAAAGTTACACCCTTTGGCTTGCCCCTTCTGCCACACAACAATAATCGTTATCTGCCTTGATGCGTTTCCTTTCTTTAACGCTGCGAGTCCGGCAGTTTCCCGTAACGAACGGCACGCGCGTTATCAGCATAGAACAGTTTACACCCTTTGGAGTGCCCCTTCTGATAACGCGCGTGCCGTTCGTTACTGGAAAGTTCCGGGCTCGTAGCGTTAAAGAAAGGAAACGCATCAAGGCAGATAACGATTATTGTTGTGTGGCAGAAGGGGCAAGCCAAAGGGTGTAACTTTGCCTAAGAGTGTATACGGCCAGTCGCTAAAGGATTAGCCAGCAGACATGGCAACAATACGACACAGAATGCGTGACGGTGACGCAACCTTGGCTAGAATACACGCATTCGTTTAACCCATTAAAGACCAGCGTGACCATATGGTCACGTTAGTCTGCACAGTGGATTTTAATTATTTAGATTAACAAAACGGCACCAAAATCGCCTTTGAGGTGCCGTTTGACAGATTAGAGTTCCCTTTATGGATACCAAGAGGCAGCAGCTGTCAGTCGTTTTGTGGGGGCCCCTCGCAAAGGCAGGAATAAGTGTTGCTCTGCGAGTAGCGTTGCCATGCATCGCTCCAATGGGTAAGTGTGTGTTTTTTACTACTTGTTTAAGCAATATTCATATATCCTTACCTCCGTATTGCTCTTTGAATATGTGACCTTCGATGACCATTTGTGAAAGATTAATGTTTGATTTATCCATGAACGAGCGCGTTATGTTGCGCGTTGCCATATGGTCACGCTGGGCTTTTAGGCTACCTAACTTTTTTTTTAACTTCATTCTCATCTCGTGCACGGCTGGTGGCGCGTTCTCGCAGTGGTTATTTCTCATTTCATTGTCTGAATAGGTTGATGTTGGAAGGAATGGCGAAGCAGTCGTAGAGGAACATGACGACGTGTCAGTGATTTATATCGGGCCGTCAGAGGCTAGCACCTATTCGGATGAAAACTCGGCCGATGAAGACTCAGGTGGGCTCATTGACATTCTAAGCAGGTGGTAGCTATTAACCGGCGCTGAAACAGTTTTCTCTGAAGAACGCCGCATTGGTGGATGTGACTCGGATGATGAGGACCCCGGCGAGCAAGGTGACAGAATATCAGAGGTTTCTTCTTCTGTAGTTGATGCGGCCATTCCGGCAAAATTATCCACTGCCCATAAGTGGACGAAGGGTGATCTCCAGACAAGCCTTGGCATATTTCCCGAACCAAACTTTGCTGCTTACAGCGACTTTTCACCTGTTGTGTTGTTCGATCTTTTTGACAACGCTGTACTCGATAGGGCAGGTACTCGTATATTGAGAAGAAGCGAATCAAGGTGGCCCATCCAAACACTGTTGCTAAGTACAAGATTTATAGGAGGTATGGACCAGATGGATGCAAATGCAGGTGCCTATAGGATTGCAATACGTGACAAAAAGTGGTGGTGGCTGATTTTCACATGAGTTTGTGATGTATCTACCAGCAACGCTTGGGCGGTAATTCGTAGCACAGGGTTCAACGTCATGCAGGTGGAATTCCGCAGGCAAATTGCACAATGCGATGGGACAGTAAGCCTAGAGGACCTGGTCAACGCAGAATACCAAAGACTGGTGATGTCCTGACTGGTACACGGTATGACGAAGTGGCCCACTTTGTTGCACCAATACCTAATGGCAAGAGGTGGAGGTGTGCATGAGATAATTGCAACAGCGTTGTGCACACACAATGCACAAAGTATGACGTCGGCATGTGTATTCCATGATTTAAACCATATAACACTATTTTCATGAAATGAAGGATATTATTATTATTATTATTATTATTATATTATTATTATTATTATTATTATTATTATTATTATTATTATTATTATTATTATTATTATTATTATTATTATTATTATTATTATTATTATTATTATTATTATTATTATTATTATTATTATTATTATTATTATTATTATTATTATGTGCTCGACTATTAGCTATATATATTTTTTCTGATGTTTCATGGCTTGAAAAAATGTTTTTAACTTCTCTTATTTTTCTGTAGCGTAAGGGCCCAGTGTGACCATATGGTCACGGACTATATTTCAAAAACTAATTAGGGAAGAGTAATATTTTCTTGCAAGTGAATTATTAGTGTAAATGTAAGCTAAGATATGACATTTATTTCAAGATAGCAAGAAAAAAAAAGAAACCGGTCCCTAATGGGTTAAGGAAAACACGGTGAGGGTGGCAGATGGAAATTTGAGACGATGAGCAAAAAGGTGTAATGCGCGTGGGCGAGGCATTATCCAGATTCGTTGAGGGCAAAACGCATTCGTCTAGCGGTTCGGCAAGACAACTGTCAGGACTAGCAGGAGCAGCGGGAAAATTGAACTAAGAGGTAAGGAAATTTTTGATTTAAAAGTTCATTGCACTAGTTGTAAAATAGACGTTTACCCGCTGTAGTCCAGGTCGACGACACAGGGATCTAGCCGCTGCCACTAAGAATAAGAGCTTATGAACGCCTGTCCTTAAGTTATAAGCGCGTGTCCTAATGCAATCCAACCACAGAAGGTTCGCCAACAACCTATACACTAGAGTGAATTATCGAAAATAAAAGATAACATTCAATTGCGCAAGAGCGCCTTGCGCCTAGCGCAAAGTTTGACGACTGTTAGCGGGGGAGAAGCGGTTGGCAGAATAAGGGTGAACAATTTACGCGTGCGAATCCGCCCCAATTTCTCGTCCCACCTTCTTCAAATTGTCGTGATGCTACGTACATTACGCCATAGCAAAAATTGCTTATTTAAATGTAAAAAAATACAACAAAGAACGAAAAATAATTAGTCCCAGTGGGCGTTACGCTGGTAGAACGGTTTGAGGCTCACAACATAGACAAATTCAAGTGGTGAACAGAGCCGTTGTTAGTGCGTAATGTCATCCGGCATGACCTCATATACAGTGGGCGAATGCGTCGGAGAATCTTGTATGGTTTAAAATAACGTTGCATTTTCTTGTTGTTCACTGTACCCTGAACAACATATTGAGGTTTGTTACGTTTTGCGCCAGGCGTGCCGACAGGATCAGACAAGATCCGGGTGAATGACGTTTATTAACCCATGCTTGTGGGTTGAGGCCCGGCAAGAAAGAGGGGCGCTAGCAAGTGGCACCCTGCTTTTAACACTTAGTGGCGCGTGGGCACTGCGCAGTGTGCTCTTATCAAGATGAGCGCCAGCCGACACAACAAGGCTCAAATCCAAACACAGTGGCTATCTGGTATTCCACGTAGCGCAATCGAAGTTTGCAGCATCCTTTGTGCATCTTTTGCTGGTTTTTAATGTGCATGTAGGCGAGTTGTGCTTATTCGGCGCAATGGAGGCTCACGGCAATGTCCAGATTTTCTTCGCAGGTAGCATGCGTAAACTTTGCATTGAGAGCTATCGTTTGCAAACCTGTATAAAGACGTGGTCTGCATTGTTTCTTGAAATGCCGTGCTGTAAACGAGGGTTACGTACGAAAGGGCCGCATCCCAGTTATAGTCTTCTATATCGAGGTATATCGCTAACATGTCGGAGAGTTTCATTCGTCACCTTGCAAGGCCATTCATCTGCGGGTAGTAAGTTGCCGTCTTGTAGTGAATCATCTCGCTGTACTGCAGACTAGCTTGAGTCACCTTCGTTGAAGAAGCCGTACGCTGTCAGTGATTGAGACTTCTGGGGTGCTGGGTTTTGGATGCCGATGCAGGCTGTTTCTCGACCTCAACCTCACTAACTTTTTTGGGTAGGGCATTCGTTTCTGCGTTTCTGCGTGTAAAGTAATCAGTAGCCATGACAGTTCACTTATTCCCGTGTGCTGACGTCAGAAAGGACGCAATAAGTACATCCCATTTTTTGGAGCGGACGGCAATATAGGTTGATCTGCTGCAGGGATCTTCCTGGACTGTGCGGCGTCTAGTGTCGCTGACAGGTTCGGCCTGAATAGACGTAATGGCTGACGTCGCTCGTCAGACGCGTCAAACAATGCTTATCCTGAATCCTAGAGAACGTGCGGTAGAAACTAAGGTACCCAGTGGTTGGATCGTCATGTATGGCGCACCTCAAAGCTAAAGGCACAACGGTTTGCACGTAACGGCGAGAATAGGTGGTCTTCGTTTCGCAGCGAAAACACGCACAACGTACTTTTAAATACCCTAGGTGTCATTTCGGTTTTCCCCTCTAAGTATTTCAGAAAGCTGTTTAACCCCGGGTCAGCTCGTTACTGTCTCGTGATGTCGTTGTCAATTATCGTTCCGAGGCAGGTACCATCGTCATGTTCCTCTTGCGACGGTAGATATATAGTTGCTCTATACAAGCAGCGGCATCACACTTTCTATCCGGGCCTATAGAAAACGGTGATGCAGAATTCTTAGCCTGAGACTCCATCGTGTTAGTCGTTTTCAAGGGTCCTTTAGGTTGGCAAGCCAACACAGGTCGTGGTGGTCGTTTAGGACTTTTAGGTGTTTGCAGTATAGGTAAGGCCGAAATTTCGCTGTAACCAGCATTATCACAAGGGCAATATTTTTCAATCGCGGAATAATTCGCTTCAGCTTTTCAGGGACCGAGTGGCGTATACCAGGACCTTTTCAACTCCGTCTCTTTTCAATTCCGTCGTTGGAATACGCCTTCCGATGGGGCTTTCCCCTCAAAGTCGACGCAGGGTTTTGAGATATAGAACAATGGCTTCCTAATGCGTGAAAAGTTTGCATAGGCCATGGAATCTGAACATTTCTTCTTGCGAACAGTTTGGGTAACTTAGCGATGGTAATTGTCTTCTGTGGATTGGGACGCACTCAACACTTGCTTGTGACGCGAAGCAGGAAAAGGAGCTCCTTGTACACAATGCAGCACTCCTCCGTCTTCACAGTGAGCCCAGATAAGTTCGTCGTCTTTGATACTGCCCGAAACCACTTAAGATGATCGTATGAATATGTGGCAAATATTACGACGTCATCAAAGTAGACAACGCATGTCTGCCACTTTAAATCTAAGAAGACCGTGTGCATCAGGCACTGGAACATCACAGGCGCAAAGCAAAGTCTGAATGGAGTGTCCACTCGTGTGAACTTGAACCGGCTGTCTGGGGCTATAAATTTGGTCTGCTCTTGATGAGCCCTCTGATAGACAGCAGTTTGCCAGAAGCCAGTCCTAAGATCCATCAGCGCAAAATTATTAGCATTACAGAGCCAATCCTATGCATTGCCCATACATAGACGATCGCACGCGTCCTTCGTTATTTTCTTTAGGCGATGAAATTAGAAGCTGAACTAGTGGGTTCTTTCTTTTCCACAAAAATACAATAGATGTTCAAGGACCCATGCAAGACAGAAAAATTTAGTGAAGTAACATCTGGTCACCTTGTTGCTTTATAGCTTCTCGTGGTGATGTAGAGCCTTGGTATGGGCTCTGACTATGGGACCGAAGACACTGAACAGGTTCAGTTCACTTTAACTTTAACATAATGTAGTTTACCAGTACATATGGAGAAGACATTATTCTGCGCAACAGTGCTAGCAGAACGTAAATATCTTCTTCGCACGATGGTCAAAATGAGATGTCTTTCTGGAGCGTCTTACCTAATCAGGTCCAGTAATCGGTCTATGGCGACCGCAGAGAGCCGCATGTCAGGAGTGACATACGGAAGATCCGTCTCCAGATGCACTGCCTGTCCCGGGGTTAGAAATGCAGCAATGCCGATGGCTCCAGCCACAGCCAAGCACTTGCAGAGGAGCGACAGAAAGAGCGCACAAACGCCCACCCTTCCTGAGACCGATAGCCGGCTGCTTGCCAGTGCGGCCACAACGCTCGAGCTCATTAGAGGTATGGACACTCCTGTCATCATGCGGTCGAACAGTTCACCTGCGCCGAAAAAAAGATGGACTTATTCGCCAATTCTTTCACAGCAACGCATGCACGTGAATGCAGTGCAGACACAAGCAACGACGAAAACGCATTGAGCACTGCAGTGTCAAACTTAAGCAACATAAAAGAGGGTACCTACATTATTCCGCAATTACACGGAATATATTCCGAACCTCGATATACCACACACTTCTATAAATGGGGGACGAAGAATATTTCGTAATTTCGAGCGCGCATTTTCCTCATAGAAGCCGTGAGAAATAAAGCTTGGCTTCCTGGTTCAGGGTTCTGATGATCCTAAAAACGGAGCTTAATTCTGGTAGCACATATGTGGTCGAGGATAGCTCTTTGAACATTTTACTAAAGATACTGCGTCGTTCGACCCCTGATGCCACAAGCGATCACCACGGAACAAGAGATTGCTAGCAAAATTACGAGAAGCATGGTAGGTTTTGCGAATACTATAAGCTTACCATGACCAGAGCCCGCGTTCTCAAAGCATTAGTTAGGTTACTAACATCGTGAAACCCCCATCGGTGTGATCGGAGTGCTGACGACTACTTCGCCGGCCTAATTCTCGAGAACTATGCTGCTGACAAATGGGATGAAGTTAATATTCTGTCGCGTTCAATTACAGCAGGTGAACTCAATCGGTCCGCACAATAATTCAAGAAGGTATAGTAAGACTCGACGAAAAATTGACTGCCTCCACAAATAACCACTACGACTAAAATAATTGTGATTTAATCAAAAGGAAGAGCAAACCACTACAAATATGCTATGTATCTATTTTTCGTATAGGTGCTTCTAGAATACAGTCTTTTTTAGATTGAACTGTGCGAACACTGACAATGCGAATTTTTCATTTGCCTAAGGTTGTAATATTGAAAAGTAAATACACTACAACATGCAGTGACAGCACAGTTAATTCAAAAATGTGTATATAATTTGATACATGTTCACCTCCGGTCACGTTCAAATGCGAAGCACCAGCTTAAGTATATCCGTTCTTAATGTGGGCGGCCAAATGTATTGGTGTTGCAAAAAGCGTGCTTGCAAGCTTCCTGGTTCTTCAGTGCTCTTCAGCAGCTGCCAGCCTTAGGTTAGAATATTCCCACTTTGAGATTTTCAACATACGCTCTAATCAGAATGACTAAAATATAAACCAGCCATGAAATTTGGTTATCTTTCTGTGCAATGCGATTTGGCAAGCAATCAATTTAATTTTTTTTCAAACATTCACATAAAATGGAGTGCACTGATGCTTCCACAGGAATTTTTATTCAGAAAAAGTAAACAATGTATATTCACCTGGGAAACTGACGTACATAATCTGCCGCTTGCTCCAAGGCCTGTATGTCACTCGAATGATGCAACCCAGCAAAGCACCCACTGAAATACCGGCCACCATGAGGAGAGGCAAAGCTCGGCTTGACATGCCCTCCTGCGTCTGCTGTTGGGGTTCCCGTTCATCTGGTGGCCGCAACGAGCATGCGAACAGCGAATTATATTACCAAACACCGTAAACAAGCTTCTTAAAATATATAGTTTTAGCGAGTGTGGTATTCCAATAAACGGTGGCAGATCGGGCAGTATGCGGGCGAGCAAAGGCGCGAACGTGAGTGGCTTGCACTGTGCAATCACCAGATGGCTGGAGTGTGCAGACCTCCAACGTTTTGCGGCCCATTTCATTCGCTATTACGCCAAATCTACCAGCGCTTAGGAGAACACCCAACACGCTAGAATTCTCGGTTAACTTTGTCTCTGTGGATTCGAAATGGTTGTGAGACACTAACTTAATAAATGATTTTGGAATCAGCGCAGAAAACACTAAATAATTGCTGACCACATCCCGTTTTTAATTATCAACGCGACAATGAGTGATGTAAGCGTCCAATATTTCTTGCCTCTATCGTGACAAGCATTACACTGTTCCCAGGGAAAGAAAGAAGGAAAAGCAGGGAGGTTAACCAGTTTAGCTTAACCGGTGCTGCACACACACACACATGTTGTGACACATGGACGAGCGACATCAGGCAACCTATCTAGGCCCCTGGTTTAGGGAGCTGACTTTTCAGTTATCCATGAAGAAATCGTGCGTGAATGATCAAGGATGTCGCAGTCTGCTAACAACTATCTTTTTTGGGCGTATGCTTGAGTGGGACGATTTGTTATTATTGGTAGTAAAGAAACTGCAGCATATCTTCTCAAATCGTCATCTTTTTAGGGTAGACGAAAGTGGAGCATCGCAAATTACACAGAAAATTTACTGCGCCATTCGCCTGGTGCTACTTTAGGCGCATGAACTGCACCATACCCGAACGCCATCGTCTGAAGAGCCTGAAGACGCAATTGCGCTGGCATAGTTACTAGCGCGTGTAAAGCTAATGGGAAGAAGGTTGGGACATGACACAGCACTAGCACTCTGTCATTTCCCAACTTTTTCCCGTTAGCTTTGTACACGACAGTAACTATGTCGCAGCAATTACATGAACACCGACTAGACCAACCCCCTTCATTGATTACTCAGCCATGGGAACACACAGCAACTGAAACCAGAATGTATCTCGGGGAGTTGCATTGGCGAATTGCTTTGCCTTCACATTCGTAGTTTTTTGATCAGAACCAGAAGCGTGGCTCTCGAAAAAAAAAGCCTTCTGAGTGTTCAATAAAACGCGGTGTTATTCTGTAATATGACGTTGGTGTTCATCATTCGTAAGAGCTCTCTTGTTATTAAAGCAAAATAGTGGTGTGGTGCCCACATTCCCACCCTCTTCAAATCTGACACGATTGGTGAGAGAAACTGAGGAGTAAAATTTCAGTAATGAGCTCATATACTTGTAGTTACTGCATCGCATTTGGCCAGAGATATAGCAACTGCGTATGAATAAATCTTCATAATAATTGAGACTTGAAATAACTATTGTCGCTTAGAAAGTATTAATTGCTACCAGACAGCTGCAAAACACGCGAGGATAAAGATGGATGGGACCACTCCCAATTGACGTCGATGACGTGTTTCTTGCACAAGGATTTGCACCCATAAACTCGGTTTTTTTTTCAGATTACGCTGATGGCTTACCAACAGGGTTCATCTGGCCAGCAGGCACTCCCTGCAGTTGTTTCTGTTTGTCGCCGTATCGTCGAAGATGTTGCGGCTGAAGGTCTTTTGCGGCTGGCGAGCCTTTCAGGATAGAGCTGCGACGAGAGGTCTTGCCGCACGAAGCACTATCACGGCGGGTTTCACCACGTTTGCTGCGCACGTTGTTTTGTAGCATCTGCACATTCAATAGAGATGGTGGTTAGTACACGAAATTTCTACAACGAATCAAAGGAAGCGAGCTTAGATCACAAGCTCGGAAGAACCACTCAATGCTCAGCAACAACACACGTTGCCGCTATGAGCTGTGTACAAGTGAGGGTACTTCAAAGAAGCGTCGCTTTAAGCGATTCATACGACTACGCCATTATACAGAAATTGTAATACATATCTGGGGCCCTATAGCCTAAAACTATTCCAATATGTTTCTATTCCAAACTCCTGACGTCAAATTTGCGTAACCACCGACGCAAGCACCGGGCGGTCACCCGCAGGGTTGTCTGAACAGACCAATCAAACGATCTCCTCGTTCATAGGAGGTCACTTTTGTTTGCTTGAAAAACGAATAACATTGCCTACACTGAGCGGCTTGTCGTATCTAATAGGCTGACAAGAGGCGAGGAGAACGCTCAAGTGGAGAGGGATTCATTGGGGCGGAGCCAGTGCACTGAAAATCGATAAGCGGATGAAGAGGGTGGTGCCAGCGTCTGCAATTGGTCGGCTTTCCCTTACTTGTGGTGGCTGGTCAAAAATCACAGCGGCATGCAACGGAAGCTTAAGAATGATGCTAAAACTGACCCTCAGCAAAGAATAGTTGGCAGAATGAGGGGGTAAACGTGCCCAAAGGGCTCGAAAATGTTACACGGCCACCCAAGAAGTTTTATTATACGCAAATACACCCATGCTCTCCGGCAGGTGCGAGTGGCCAGCGTCTCAGCGATCGGTGGCAGCCATCTTTTATTCCTTTCGGAACGGGGCAGTCTGTGGCTATTATGAAGAAAATTCAGTTTTCTTCGGCATATTAATGCATCTTTATCGCGTAAACGTCACTTTGACGCGGTGAGTTTGTGCGGTTTTGTGACGTCGCGTTACAGGCAGGTGAAGTGGGTGCAGCCCGAAAACTTTTTACCAATAGCCGAGGGCTAATGGCGAAAAGGGGTTGAATCAGAAATAACTGTTTTTCTTTTTTCTGTCAAATCATACATAACCAGTCTGTACACATCATATCATATGGGGAGGTATCGCGGTTTTCGTGACGTCGCGTGACAAACAGGTGAAGTGGGCGTGGTCAAAAAAAGTTTTTGACCAATCGTGAAGGGCTGATAGCAGAATTGGAATACAAAAGTTTGGAATAGTTGTACGTTATAGCGCCCCTGGTTTAACCATATATGTCATTATTTCAAAACTGGTGATGCGCGCCTGGTTTATGTCTAGGAGGCACTAGACAATAACCGGCTCTGCATACCTGACCTAATGAACTAGAAGACGGGGAACACAGGCGCCGATTTTCCGTTTGCAACATGCATATTAAGCCAACCGATCATGAAACCAAAGAAAGCATAAGCTTTTAACTCAAGTGGTAAAGTGATAAGATCAAGGGAAATTGTCACCAGTGGAAGCCAAACGTGCAACTTCCGCATTAGGCGTACATTGCACTACCAGTTGTGCTGCTGCAGCGGCCCTGCCTACGTCTGAATTTTTTTGGTATCCATGCACGAGTACAAGATCTAACCATTAGAGTGTTTGCCAGACCCACTAATGGCCACGCGGTGACGAATCTAGAATATCGTTTTGACCGAAGGTGGCAGCGAAAAGCGGTGCAGCACTACTTGTTTGGGTTATAACCAGAATTAGTCGGGCGCAAACGGGTTCGACACGTTTGGCTTAATTAGAAAAGGAAGCATGCACCTTGCGGAATCATACAAGCATCGGCACAAGCCTGGCACATGGTGAAACCGGTTCTGTACTCGCCTAGCAGTATAACAGAATCGTCATAAAAAAAAAACATAATGCACGTTAAGTTTCAGCATAAACATGTCATGCAGAAACTGCTTGTACATGCAAGAGCACTGAACGCACTGATTTCTCAACTGGTGCCCAGCAGGCGGCCTCGTTTGAAGGCGGAGACAAGCTCGAGCCCGGCTCGTTTAAGCTAGACCGTGCGTGCCGCAGGAATTCTTTGCGGAGATGCCTTAAAAGTCCTATTGCTTAGGTGGCATACCAAAGAATTCAATAATATATCAGTGAAATCGAAGCATCCCGCAGTACACCTAATCCACAGCTAACATGAAGAACGACGACAGTAGAAAGGCATGCGATAAGCTGTCTGTCATCTCGTTTGATTGAAAGTGTTTCTCTACATTTTCTTTTGAAAACAAAGTAAACATGCCATATATTTCTAAAAACAACGCGTGTTAGTTCAGACTTTCTTGAGGCAACAAACGCTCCAAACACATTTGATGAAGAACAAACAATATAAGTTATTCATTGAAAAGCAACTTCAACTTTGGCACGAAAATAACAAGGTGGATAACAGGCTATGACACAATATAACAACGAACATAGCTTGTGTCGTTTACTTAGAAGATATCAATGTACATTGCAGTGACCATAAAACATTTGTCATTTGCTGCGCAATGAACGAATAAATTCATAATTTCATGAAAAAAAACAAAGTTTTTGCAGCAATGCGGTGGTGGATGTATAATATCCTGCTGACCAATAGCGTACCGTGGTTACTGCAGTGACCCTACAGCAATAGTCAAGGCGGTAAAACAAGTAAATGAAGTTATAGTTTAGTCGGAATGGCGAAGCTCTGATAGCAATAGCAAATAAGGGCTATGGTATTCGGCTCAAAAGCACAAGGTCGCGGGATCGAATGCCGGCCATGGCGGCCGCATTTAGATAGGGGCGAAATGCGAAAACACCCGTGTACTTCAATTTAGCAATAAACCCCAGGTGGTCCAAACTGCCGGAGCCCCCAACTATGGCATGCCACACATTACATAATATGACGCCCGTAAGAGGCACATAAAACCCAGTGACTTTATTTTAATTAGTTTTAGCAATATCAAAGTGTAAGGCAAAGACACGAAGGAAAGTGCGCCTTTGTATCCGCTAAATAAATTGGACTAAATATTCGCTCACCAATCAAGTGTGTCACACCTTTATCTGGTGAATTAGTACTAAATCATTAAATGACAATAGTTCACAGATTTTGCCAGCAGATCACGTTTTACAATTTATGGCTAAATGTATGTAGTGCAGCTGACCGTGGTCTGCTCCGAAACACGGTCAGTTGCACTTCGCTCCTCGACGGGGCAGGACATGTGTCGAGCCACCTTCTCAACACTACTTTCCCATGCGATGAACGTGGTTTGAATCATGGACCTGGGATGTAAAAGTGGTGCGACGCAATGCCTGACAAATTTCTCTCGCATTTACCGCTATATTCGCCCTAGGTTTTTGTTTATTTCCAAGCCCTATTGCACGCGAGATAACCAGTTTAATATGTTCCGAACCGGTTCGAGTCGGTTATAATTTACACTCCCGAGCTGACCCTGGACCGAACTTTAGAAAGGCTATGCCAAACCAGAAATGAAACCAAAAAATGTTCGGTTCGGCACCCTGCATTCAAAACAAATTGGTGTATTTAAGCTCATATTTTTACAGAGTATCTACAGGCGCGACAAACACCATACGGTAGCTGTAGCACACAGTAAAGGGAGGAAGCTTTTATAAACTGACTATTATAAATTTTGCCCACCTTCTCAGAGCTCATCAGAAATATTTGATTTGAAATATAAAGATTCACCACGAGGAAAAGCGCGCTGTTTTTTTGCGCACCATGCTTACAATCAGGAAGACCACTTCGAGATTTTAAAACACATCCGCACAAATATAGCTCGCCTGAGAAATCAGGCTACGACTGAACTGTAGGAAGCCGAAGATATGTTGAGAGGGGCTTACCATATTCGATGCTTTTTTATCACTCGATGCAGAGAGCGGACCGACGTACGAGAGAGATATCTTCTTCTTTGTCGTTCTCGCATTTCTGAACGTGCAAGGACAAGCAGCATTTTATACTGCCTAATAAGCCAACTGAAGGAACGCGTACCTTTGTGCAGAATGAATATGATAGTTAGAGGCAAATTTTTAATGATGGACTCACACTCAATAAAATATGCTTTCCAAGGCGAGGAACTCTCAGCTTTACAATTCACACGCAAAAAAGAAAAGGTAAAGCTACTGTAATCCTGGTAATCTTGTTTTATATTCTTCAATTCTAGGCATATTATTTGCTAGTTTCTATTTCATAAACAATCGGTATTTACTTTCTAACCCCAAAAAATAACGAAGCTGGAATATCCTCTTTTGGGGGGCCTATGTCGAAGAGAATGACGAATTCCTTCTAATCGTGAGCTAGAAGGCCGACTATCTCGGAGTAACGGGAGCGGATCTCGAGGCCCATGGTTTTGCGGGCTGCAGGTCATGGAGATTAACAATATAGAACCGTAGTCAAGGCGTGGGCAGAAAACAGTTGTACAAGTCAGGAGGCACTCCCGCTGGCAATCTGATGTTGTGTGCGCAAGAAGTTTTAAAAGGCCTTTGTTTTCAAGGACTTGACCTTCACATATATAAGATAAGGATAATGTCTAGAGCAATTCATAGAAATTTGTGCTCGCTGCTCACAGATATCTGATTTCTATTCATACGCAACACCTTGGGCTTGCACTACGCCTTTCTTGTTTAAGAAGAGTACACAATTACTCTTCAGGGTATTTACTTAAGAACAATGTTCATATACCCATGTAGAGAACTTCCTTCGTTCAAGCGGCCCCCGTCGTTGGCAGATGTCTATATTCCATTATTTGAAGCCTGTCCTCAAATTATCGCTGCATGCATAATATAAGAATGTGCGTGAAATAGCTGTAGGTATTTCATTCATTTTTACAACAAACAGTGCGTCACTGAGTACGCCCCCTTGTGGTACACTGGTCTCTTGGGTGAATGGTGTAGATAATGAATTGTCCCCGCTTGCGCGGAATGTGTGGTTAGCCAGGTAAATTTCAGTAATGTTCAATATATTGCTGCGACGCCATCTGTGACCGACCACGCTGACGACGAAGACCACGACCTCGTGTGTGCAAGGGAGGTGGTAGAGAAGAAGACGACTGAACTGAGCGCTTGTCCAAATTCTCTCGATTAAATACCGCTCTCCACTCTTGTCTCTAGTGAGCCGTGACACTGGTGGAGGCGTTGGCTATCGCATCATCGCAGAATGATAGGGACGACTCCTGTGAGTAGCCCTGCATCCAGCGCTTCAAGACATCGTCCACGCCTCGAGACACCTGTGTACCGCGCAAGCCGCCGCCTGCAAAGTCTGTGCCCGGAATTCGCCCTCCTGAAAGGAAATTTGTCAGCGACCTCTCCGGCTCAGGAAATGGTACTGGCAAATCCAACACACGTGACTGTTGAAAACAACTAGTCCCCACAAACTTCCACGGTGACACGTATGAAGGCACTGAAGACTGGCTGGACCAGTACGAACGCGTAGCTAAGGTCAATCAGTGGCGTCCGGACCAGAAGCTTTCCAATGTGTACAGCGCTCTTGAAGGTAGTGCAAAGACATGGTTCCAAAACAGTGAGGCACATTTGACAACTTTGGATGAATTTTACCGTCGGCGACTTGATACCTACGGAAGCACTGATCACCGAGATAATGCACAACGCCTACTCGAGTTGCGCATACAGAAGCCCAACGAAAGTGTTTCAATGTTTGCCGAGGACATGTCTCGTTGGTTTTGCCGCGCGGATCCCAACATGCCTGATTCGAAGAAGCTGAGCCATCTCATGCGCGGCTTCAAAGAACAGCTATTCGCTGGTCTCGTGCGTAACCCGCCAACAACAGTGGAATAATTCAGTAAGGAAGCCAAAGCAATCGAGCGGGCCCTGCAGCAGTGTTGCCGGCAATACGAATGCCTGACTAACGATGCGCCTGCAGGAGCCGCAGTAGTGACAGTGACAGACGAGACCTCGCTGCATCAAGTAATAAGAGACATCGTGCATGAGGAGACTGCGAAGCAAACTGTCACACTGAAGGATTTTACTATAGCTTCGGTCACCTAAGTCGTCCGCCAAGAAATCCGGCAAGCATTTGCATCACCTGAGCCACTCGCTGAACCGTGTTCCGAGCCACGCTTCGAGTCGCGCGCATACAGCTACGCAGACGCTGTTCATTGCCCGGTTTCTACCGTGCCTGCGCAGCAGTACCACCAGCGGCCCCGTATTGCTACCTGCATAAAGATGGGGCATTTCAGGTGACCCTTGCTTCGCAGGACCGACGTATGGCGCACTGCGGATCGCCAACCATTGTATTTTCACTGTGACGAACCAGGGCATACTTATCGTTTTTGCCCTCATCGCCAGGGTGGTATTCAGGACACGTCACCTGCCACTCCGCAACAATTTCCAGAGAGACATCCAGGCTTTGACGACATTGTCACTCGGGAAAAAGGCAACTAAGCTAATCTCCGGTTGCGCTTGCAGTCTCCGTTACGTTATTATTCGCTGAACCGTCGCAGTTTTGCCAATGCAGTAAGAGGCCGCTTTTCAAGCCCACGGCGGGCAAAGTGAAATCAGTGACCTCCGGAGGAAAGGTTGCAAGTCGTCGAACCACCTTAAGTCCCCCATTCTTACTTAGAAACGAGCAGAAGAAGCCCATGAAAAGGAACGCCGCCGAATTTGTGAGTGCCGACCTGCTCTTAACGATTGATTGGCGTGACGTGACAGCTTTAGTTTATACTGGCGGAGACTTTTCCATAAAGAGTGAGCAGTTCGCAGACCGGCTTAGGAAAGTCAATATGCAATGGACGGTCCTTTATATTCGAAATGCCGGGGGCCAAATAATGACACCTACAGGAAAATGTACTGCATGACTCCGGATAGTAAATACAGCTTTTGTCGCCACTTTTATGATTATAAAAGAGTGCTGCAGACCACTCATCCTAGGAATGAACTTCTTGCTGGAGTACGGCAACGTGGTTAACATATGGGATGGCCAGATAACCTTGTCAACTAGTACAGACATGAGCCACGACGAAGAGCGCCAACGTACATCGTTACGTGTCACCGACGACGATGTCTGCATACCACCACTATCATGCAGCCTTGCCTCCGGATGTTGCGGAGAACAGCTGAACAAGGACGGTGTAGACGAACAATTAACTGCGCTTCTGCTCCATCCTGGTGTTGCCATCGCTCGGGGTGTCGTCAGCATAATCGGCGGTCGCACAGAGGTACTTCTGACAAATTTCACCAACGAACGCCGACACACCAGTAAAGGCACAGCTGTGGCTGGCATACATTGACCAAATCGACCATGATCAACACTGCTTTGCTGTAAAAGAGGAATCGACCACCGACACGATGTCACATGCACCCATCGTCGACGTTCACTTAGGTTTAGCGCCACAACAGCAACAAAGTATCAGGGAACTGCTTGAAGATTTTAAGGACTGCTTCTCTAGAATGACCCGAGTGAATCGAACACCACTGACGAAACACCGCATCATTACGCAGGAAACAGCAATACCCATCCGGCAGCATCTGTATCGCGTAGCTGAGAAAGAGCGTAAAGCACTACAGCAGCAAGTCAAGAAATTGCTAGAAGATGTCATCCATCTGTCAAAAAGCACTTGGACATCGCCCGTTGTACTCGTTAAGAAGAAGGATGGTAGCCTTTGGTTTTGTATCGATTATCGCAAGCTATATTGGGTTACGAAAAAAAAAAAGATGTGTATACCTTCTCACGCACCGACGATTCACTCTACAGGCCATGGTATGCACGTTACTTCTCATCTATGGACTTAAAAAGTGGATACTAGCAAATAGAGGTCGATGAGCGGGATCTCGAAAAGGCTGATTTTGTAACGCCTGATGGGCTCCATGAATTCAAAGTTTTCTCTTTTGGTTTGTGCTCCGCCCCAGCCACGTTCCAAAGGCTAATGGATACTGTTCTCTCAGGCCTTAAGGGAAGACTTGCTTAGTCTACCAAGACGATGTAATTGTTTATTCTGACACATTTGATGAATATCTCAGACGCCTAAGATCGGCTCGTCAATCTATACGGGCCGCTGGGCTTACCTTAAAACTTGTAAAGTACTACTTCGGCTATGAAGAACTGCAGTTTTTGGGCCACGTTTTAAGTCACACAGGTGTCAGACCTGATCCTGAGAAAATCGCAACCATCACAAAGTTTTCAAGGCCTACAGACAAAAAGGCCATCAGACTCTTCCTGGGCCTATAACGACAGAAAGCTGAGCTAGTTGGTAAGGATTCATAATGCAAACTAGAAGTGAGGCGTGCAGACAGGACACAGAGTAGAGAAGTGGACAACACGAACGCCGACTATCAACTGAAGGGAGCACTGAGGCGAAAAATGAAAGAAGACACAAAACTCATCTGCGCATGCTCAGGAAAGGTAACACCACGTGTCAATCGGGTACACGTGCTGGTCTACGTGAGAGATAACTGTTAAGACACTTAATCTCTTCCTTATGTAAAGTAATCGAAGGCTGACTGACGCACGCACTTCCACCATTATAGATATGCCATGCCTCTACCATAAGACGCGTATCTTCATTCTTATGCCTGTAGAGTATCGCGCATTCATCTAACTTTGGCTTGCAGTTACAATCTCGGCAATGTAGCGAAAGATTAGAAGGCGATCCACCGGTTAACGACCTTTTATGCTCCATTAGCCTCTGATTGATACACCGTCCCGTTTGCCCTACGTAGAACTGGCCACAGCTAAGGGGAATTTGATATACCACACCCATACGACATTCTGTAAAACTGTTGTTCTTATTGTGCTTCACTGGACAAATATCTGTTCGTTTTTTGCCTTAAACCCGCTCCTTTTTATTCTGTACGGCAGCGCATATCTTACCTAGTTTATTGGGAGCAGTGAAAGCAACATTAACATCATATCTACTAGCAACTTTTTTAAGCCTGTGCGACACTGAATGAATGTACGGAATAGCCACTACTCTTTTTTTGCGATTACTGCTTTCTGTGATTACGTCTGTCCCCCTGGAAACCGACTTCTTTAGGCGCTCAGCTACAGTGGCCACCGCTACATTAGGATAACCTGCTTCTAATAGGCGCCGGACCTGCGCATTAAAACTGGCGCTCATTTTGTGCATGCAGGATTTTGTGCGGGAAGACTTCAGGCACGACATGGCGATCCCGTTTTTTACTAATTTAGAATGCTTGGATTGAAAGTTTAGCAACGGCTTCGAAGATCTAGTCGGCGTTCGTGTTGTCCACTTCTCTACTCTGTGTCCTGTCTGCACGCCTCACTTCTAGTTTGCATAATGAATCCTGGGCCTATGTGCATATTACCGGCGATTTATTGCGGGTTTTGCGCGCACCGCCTCACCGCTCACCTGCTTAACCAGAAACAATGTCAGCTTTCTTGGGGCGAGGAGCAGGAGGCGGCATTTAACAAGTTGCAGCACTGTCAACAAACTCCACCTGTTCTTGCCCACTTTGAATTGGATGCGCCGACAATGATTCACATCAATGCCAGCAACGTGGGTCTAGGCGCTGTCCTTGTTCAGCGGCAAGACGGTGCTGAGCGAGTCATCGCTTGCGCGAGAACACTGTCACCTGCCGAATCGAACTACTCCACCACAAAGAAGGAATGCTTGGCTGTAGTACGGGCAGTTACCAAGTTCCGCCCGTACATATACGGCCACCCATTTCATGTCATGAGTGACCATCATTCTCCCTGTTGGTTGACCAACATGAAAGATCCATCTGCACGTTTGGCACGCTGGAGCCTACCGCTTCTAGACTACCACATGACAGTGGTCTATAAATTGGGAAGGCAGGACTTAGACGCTGACTGCCTTTCCAGATCACCGATCGAGTCAGGCGGAGATGATGACGAACCCGCGGGCTTTTTAGGAGTTGTTGATGCGGCAACCACCTCTCAACAACAGCAAGAGGACCATGAGCTCGCTTCACTAATTGATTTCTTAGAAGGCCACACCACAGTCAAGTCCAGATAGTTCTCTAGGCATCTGTCATATTCTGCATGCGCAACAGTGTTCTTTTTAGAAGGAACATCACTTCAATAGGGAAGAGGTATCTACTAGTCGTCCCTAAAACTCTCCGCAATGAAATGTTGCAGGCCTATCACGTTGAAGCTACCTCAGGTCACCTAGGCTGCACAAGAGCAACAACACGAATCAAAGAGAAGTACTAGCGGCCACGGCTCGCAGCACAAGTTAAGCACTACGTCCGAACGTGCGTTGACTGTCAACGACGAAAAGTGCCAGCTGCAAAATCTGCCGGACTATTAAAGCCCGTTCAAGTGCCCGTAAACGCCGTTTGTACAAATTGGAGTGGACCTCTTGCACAAATAGGAATGGACCCAATATGTGCTGTCGCAAATAGGTGGATCATAGTTGCGCCAGCTTACCTCACGCGATATGCTGAAACCTAGGCACTTCCGAGTAGCACAGCAGCTGAGGTGGTACAGTTCTTCATCGAAAACGTCATCGTGAGGCACGGTGCTCCAGCGGTCATCGTAACCGACAGGGGAACCGTGTTCACGGCTCAACGTCTGCGAACTGTACTCACCCTTAGTGGCATGGGACAGAGAAGGACGACAGCCTATGACCCGCAAAGTAATGGACTTACGGAGCGCCTATACAAGACTCTCGCAGACACGCTGTGCATGTATGTCGATGTGGAACACCAGAACTGGGACCAAATATTACCCTACGTAACGTTTCCTTATAATATGACGATATGATACGACGTGTACACACTGATTATGCATGATTGGACAGAACAAAACAAACATAGTTATTTCTGACTGGACGACTTTTCCCCATTAGCCCTCGGCGATTCGTAAATGTTTTCGGGCAGCACCCACTTTACCTGCCTGTCACGCGACATCACAAAACACCAAAAACTCGCCGCTTCAAAGTGACGGGTATGCTCTGAAGAAAAACGCGTACAATAAAAACGCGTTAAAGATGGAATAATATACCGAACAAAAGTAAACTTTCTGCTGAATAGCCGCAGGCATACCCGTTCGGAAAGGAATAAAAGATGGCGGCCACCGATCGCTCAGGCACTGGCTACTCGCACCTTAAGGCTTTCTGCGTGGCCGTGTAACATTTTCGAGGCCTTTTGGCACGTTTACTACTTCGTTCTGCGAACTCTTCTTTGCTGTAGATCTGTTTTAGTGGCATACATAACCTTCCGATGTATGCTGCCGCGATTTTCGACCGGCCACTGCAAACTAAGTAAGGGGAAATGGACCAGTCGCAGACGCCGGCACCACCCTCTTCATCCGGTGATTGATTTTCAGTGCACTGGCTCGACCCCATCGAATCCATCTCCACTTGAGCATGCTCCTCGCCTCTTGTGAGTCAATTAGATAAGACAAGCCGTTCAGTGTAGGCAATGTTACTCGTTTTTCAAGCAAACAAGAATGACCTCCTATGAATGAGGAGAGCGTTTCATTGGCCTGTTCAGACAACCCCGCGGGTGACCACCCGGTTCTTGCGTCGGAGGCTGCGCAAATTTTACGTCAGGAGGTTGGAATAAAAACATATTGGAATAGTTTTACGTTATATAGCCCCATTTTATAAACGCAATGAACTTTTGTGATTTAATTACCGACAAATCAACCTCCTAGTGCAACTTCTAAAAATAAGCTGTTTTATTGGAAACTGGGTTACGATTCAGCAAGGTCGCACAAGTCTGCTGTTCTGTTTCGCTGAAACTATGAAATTAAGTCGTATAATTTCATAGATAGTTACAACCATACCACGAAATAACTTAGAGATGATTACGATAATCGCTTGCGCGAAAAAGTTGTGCGCTACTCAATGCGTGTTTTCATCATCAACATCATCATCATCATCATCCTGGTTACGCCCACTGCAGGCAAAGGCCTCTCCCATACTTCTCCAACAACCCCGGTCATGTACTAATTGTGGCCATGCTGTCCCTGCAAACTTCTTAATCTCATCCACCCACCTAACTTTCTGCCGCCCCCTGCTACGCTTCCCTTCCCTTGGGATCCAGTCCGTAACCCTTAATGACCATCGGTTATCCTCCCTCCTCATTACATGTCCTGCCCATGCCCATTTCTTTTTCTTGATTTCAACTAAGATGTCATTCACTCGTGTTTCTTCCCTCACCCACTCTGCTCTTTTCTTATCCCTTAACGTTACACCTATCATTCTTCTTTCCATAGCTCGTTGCGTCGTCCTCCGTTTGAGTAGAACCCTTTTGGTAAGCCTCCAGGTTTCTGCCCCGTAGGTGAGTACTGGTAAGACGCAGTTATTATACACTTTCCTCTTCAGGGATAATGGCAACCTGCTGTTCATGATCTGAGAATGCCTGCCAAACGCACCCCAGCCCATTCTTATTCTTCTGATTATTTCTGTCTCATGATCCGGATCTGCCGTCACTACCTGCCCTAAGTAGAGGTATTCCCTTACTACTTCCAGTGCCTCGCTGCCTATTGTAAATTGCTGTTCTCTTCCGAGACTGTGAAACATTACTTTAGTTTTCTGCAGATTAATTTTTAAACCCACTCTTCTGCTTTGCCTCTCCAGGTCAGTGAGCATGCATTGCAATTGGTCCCCTGAGTTACTAAGCAAGGCAATATCATCAGCGAATCGCAAGTTACTAAGGTATTCTCCATTAACTTTTATCTCCAATTCTTCCCAATCCAGGTCCCTGAATACCTCCCGTAAACACACTGTGAATAGCATTGGAGAGATCGTATCTCCCTGTCTGACGCCTTTCTTTATTGGGATTTTGTTGCTTTCTTTATGGAGGGCTACGGTGTCTGTGGAGCCGCTATAGATATCTTTCAGTATTTTTACATACGGCTCGTCTACACCCTCATTCCGTAATGCCTCCATGACTGCTGAGGTTTCGACAGAATCAAACGCTTTCTCGTAATCAATGAAAGCTATATATAAGGGTTGGTTATATTCCGCACATTTCTCTATCACCTGATTGATAGTGTGAATATGATCTATTGTTGAGTAGCCTTTACGGAATCCGGCCTGGTCCTTTGATTGACAGAAGTCTAAGGTGTTTCTGATTCTATTTCCGATTACCTTAGTGAAAAGTTTGTACGCAACGGACAGTAAGCTGATCGGTCTATAATTTTTCAAGCCTTTGGCGTCCCCTTTCTTATGGATTAGGATTGTGTTAGCGTTCTTCCAAGATTCCGGTACGCTCGAGGTCATGAGGCATTGCGTATACAGTTTCTCTAGAACAATCTGTCCACCATCCTCCAACAAATCTGATGTTACCTGATCCTCCCCAGCTGCCTTCCCCCTTTGCATATCTCCTAAGGCTTTCTTTACTTCTTCCGGCGTTACCTTTGGAATTTCGAATTCCTCTAGACTATTTTCTCTTCCGTTATCGTCGTGGGTGCCACTGGTACTGTATAAATCTCTATAGAACTCCTCAGCTACTTGAACTATCTCATCCATATTAGTTATGATATTGCCGGCTTTGTCTCTTAACGCACACATCTGGTTCTTTCCGATTCCTAGTTTCTTCTTCACTGTTTTTAGGCTTCCTCCGTTCCTGAGAGCATGTTCAATTCTATCCATATTATACTTCCTGATGTCAGCTGTCTTACGCTTGTTGATTAACTTCGAAAGTTCTGCCAGTTCCATTCTAGTTGTAGGGTTAGAGGCTTTCATACATTGGCGTTTCTTGATCAGATCTTTCGTCTCCTGTGATAGTTTACTGGTATCCTGCCTAACGGAGTTGCCACCGACTTCCACTGCACACTCCTTAATGATGCCCACAAAATTGTCGTGCATTGCTTCAACACTAAGGTCCTCTTCCTGAGTTAAAGCCGAGTACCTGTTCTGTAGCTTGATCTGAAATTCCTGTATTTTCCCTCTTACCGCTAACTCATTGATCGGCTTCTTATGTAGCAGTTTCTTCCGTTCCCTTCTCAGGTCTAGGCTAATTCGAGTTCTTACCATACTGTGGTCACTGCAGCGCACCTTGCCGAGCACGTCCACATCTTGTATGATGCCAGGGTTAGCGCAGAGTATGAAGTATCTATTTCATTTCTAGTCTCGCCGTTCGGGCTTCTCCACGTCCTCTTTCGGCTATCCCGCTTGCGGAAGAAGGTATTCATTATCCTCATATTATTCTGTTCCGCAAACTCTACTAATAACTCTCCCCTGCTATTCCTAGTGCCTATGCCATATTCCCCCACTGCTTTGTCTCCAGCCTGCTTCTTGCCTACCTTGGCATTAAAGTCGCCCATTAGTATAGTGTATTTGGTTTTCACTCTGCCCATCGCCGATTCCACGTCTTCATAGAAGCTTTTGACTTCCTGGTAATCATGACTGGATGTAGGGGCGTAGACCTGTACAATCTTCATTTTGTACCTCTTATTAAGTTTTACATCAAGACCTGCCACCCTCTCGTTAATGCTATAGAATTCCTGTATGTTACCAGCTATATTCTTATTAATCAGGAATCCGACTCCTAGTTCTCTTCTCTCCGCTAAGCCCCGGTAGCACAGGGCGTGCCCGCTTTTTAGCACTGTATATGCTTCTTTTGGCCTCCTAACTTAACTGAGCCCTATTATATTCCATTTACTGCCCTCTAATTCCTCCAATAGCACTGCTAGACTCGCTTCACTAGATAACGTTCTAGCGTTAAACGTTGCCAGGTTCATATTTCAATGGCGGCCTGTCCGGAGCCAGTAATTCTTAGCACCCTCTGCTGCGTCGCAGGTCTGACCACCGCCGTGGTCAGTTGTTGCGCAGCTGCTGGGGACTGAGGGCCGGGGTTCGATTGTCATGTTCATATAGGAGGTTGTGGCCAAGTACTGCACCAGGGTGGCCAATCCTGCTCTGGTGAGGGAGTGCGTTACCGGTTCTGGTCACCGGGATCAGGCCACACTCCAGGCCTGTTTGTGCAATTTTATCAACACGTGTTTTCATTTCAAACGCGTGTTTTCATTTCGTGATATATTTGCTGGCGCGGACGATCTGTCTCGTGCGCCACGTTGCAAACGCAGCGAAATGTGGCACAACTGCGTCGCTAATAGAGAGATCGTGAGAGGCAGCGCGTGAATGACGCGTGGGCGCCATTGTCAGCTGCTGCGGCACACAGACCGCCAGGAATACGCGCGCTACCCTGGCGTCATCTATTAGCCATCATTGCCACAGAGTCTGTCTTGCGCTCCACTACGCATTTGTTGTCCCGCTTTCGCCATACCCTACTCCTCCACTTCCTTCCTCACGCTGCGTTCACTAGCGCCGACTTATACTGGCACCACCTAGACAAGAGATGGCCTGAGAGCTCGGCGAGGGTAGTCAGGGAGAAGAGGCCGGCGGCCTGCTTGGGGATATGGGTTGAATGAAGGCATCGCGCTTTTATGTGCAACGTTAACCGGAGCGTAGTTATTATTTTCTTTTTAAGGCGTAGTTGAGCAGATGGCCCGCAGAGAACAGAGGGTGTTCCAAGATTATTTTATTTATGCAAAGCTATTTACGCGCTGCATTATTAAAAAAGCCCGCCCATTAAAAATTAAATGGTTCAACCTTAGGATTGAGAACGAATTTCGATTAAATCGTCACAGGGAGCATGGCTTATATTGAAAAGTCACAGTGCTGCCCTCTTCTTCAGAGTAGCTTCCTTGCTTTGATTTATCTTCGGCGTCAAATAGTTTGCCGTTCAGCCGACCACAGTTCGTCAACAAAATGTTAGCACTGCACCATAACACATATCCTTCTTCTTTCTTTCTTTATTTGTTTCCATTGCTAAATAATCTATATATCTATAATAATAATAATATATATATATATATCTCATGACCACTTCACTGGTGTGCCCTTCTTCACATTCAGGACACATGTATTTATTCCAGTCTAGATTGGGCTCTAAACGAATAATTTAGCTTTCGAGGCGTTATTACATACAGTACCGCAGTCCACATATTTACAACACCTCAAATGAGTTTGAGTTTAGCAATGGAGATACAAAACGTTCGTGCAACTAGTTACATAAAAACAGTTGCCTTATTTCGCAGAATTCCAGCTATTCTTTTATTTGCCTTAGCATTGGTACCCAATATTCTGTCACTGATCTTGCGGAAACGCGAACGCATGAATTTTCGCCCCAATTTGTAATCGCTCCTGCAATTGGGCACGCAACACTTATTAGGCATATCATGGCATGAACTTATTCCACATTCTGCGGCAATGAAGGCTTCCCGGACACACAACCGCAATCGCAGCACAAGAGCAGAGACAACATTCACGGATCACGTCCAGAAAAAAATTCACTCGGAAGCCTGTCGCAGCGTGCCAGGACTTTGCTAACCCCGAAGCTATCGAAGGAGCGGCAGGGTTCCCGGAACTAATTCAATTGTTACGCCGTCGTCGCCCACTCGGTCTTCCGCGTCTCATTTTCAACACAGGTGCGTCCCTCATAGCTTCGTAGGACGCTGCACGGAACTTCTATGTGGGCCTCTTTTGCGGGATGTAGCTAAAGGGGAGAGGGTACAGCCAGAAGGCTTTAAGTTCTCTAGAGGGTGTTGCTTATACCCATCACTGCGCTCCGCTTTCACTCCTTCATCCTTCACTGCTCCGATTCGCCCGGTTATGCCCTGCCTGAGGCATGGCATAACCGGGCGAATCATTGCTTCATACACTGCATGAGGCAGTGTATGACGGAATGAGAGCGTCTTGCATGGGAGTCACGCTGTAGTGAGCGTAAGTAAGTGCCGAAAGTGGCAAGCGAACGAAGTCTACAGAACCGAGTCAACTTGGGGCTGGTTCAGCGGGATCCAGAACTGACAGGGGCAGGCGGACAATGCTGTCTGAAATGTCTATGACAGCAGAATGCATGGCGAGGAAGTCCAGACCAAGAATAATGCAGTGGTACAGTGGGCCATGACGTTGAAGAGAACGATGCTGGACCAATCGGCGAAGGAACACGGGTGGCACACATACAAATAACGAGTACTATTCAACCGTCGGCGACCCAGACGACAGATATTGTGGCGGTTGTTATTTTTTTGAGGCGGGTATTAGAGTCACCGCCCATGACAGATGCGCCCACTGTGAATACGAGCAGGCACTAGAACGCCGCTGACTTACACTTCAACAAGGCTGGTATGAATGGGCAGCATGACTGGAGGATGTGGGGCCGTATGGAGCAACGCCACGTCATCTTGAGGCGCTTCATCTTCTCGTTTTCCGTCTGAGAGCGCCCATAGGGAGTGGGGGAATATGAGTGACAGGGCTGGGGCGAGCGAAATTGTAGCCGTAAGGGCGAAGGCGACCGCGATTAGGGGCGGTTTAGTGCAGTAAATTCAGTGGCAGCATTATCGGACCAAGCACCAGGACGAGACTGGTCGCATGTGTGAGAGCAGCCAATATATGTGGTCTTGGCGGGGGAACTTCAGCGACTGTTACAGTGCGGGGAAATGCGTCCGCCTAGACGGCAGTGAAAGCAAACGGGCCTGTTGTCAGTAGTATGCAATTCAGGCAAGTTACGGAAACGGGGTTGGTAATAAGATATAGGACGAGGTGCAGAATCCGGGCACCCGCCGTGGTTGCTCAGTGGCTATGGTGTTGGGCTGCTAAACACGAAATCGCGGGATCGAATCGCGGCCGTGGCGGTCGCATGTGCATGGGGGCGAAATGCGAAAACACGAATGTACTTATATTTAGGTGCACGTTAAAGAACCCCAAAAGGTCGAAAGTTCCGGAGTCCTCCGCACCGGCGTGCCTGCCTCATATTCAGAAAGTGCTTTTGGCACGTGAAACCCCACAATTTAATTTTTCAGAATCAGTGCGGGCGTGATGACGATAGGATGAGCTCCAGGAGGGAAGAGCCATGTTGGCGATTTGTTGGTGGAATCAGGGAAACCGTGACTGAATTTGTGTTGAAGGAACTGTATTCGAGCCTAGCCCCACAGGCGTCCTCAATCTCTTGCCGCACTACCCGGGTAGCATCGTCAGTGTAGTTGGAATGCAGAGCTTTCGCCCAAGAATTGGTTGCCGCGGTGTTTGGTAGAAGGACAAACTGTTGGTCGATTCGTCAGCTTTTTGTGAGTTTGAGGTGGCGGTATTCTTTGATAAGTGCGTCCACCGTCGTCACGTTGTTGCTGACGAGCAAGTGAAACGCGCCATCGCCGTTACCTGTGAGAATCTGAGAAGCCTTGCCTTGCTAAATCATGGGTGTGTCAGTTTTGCGGCACAGAGCCAAGACGTCTTGAACGTAGGGGACGTAAGCGTCTGTTGACGTTAGCGTGTCACGAACTAAAGCTTTCTTCGCGGCAGGTTGGTGACCATCGGAGTTACCGAACAAGTCTAGCAATTTGCGTTTAGGCGTATCCGAACTGGTGAGCTCATCTTCGTGTGTCTGCAAAAATACTCGAGGTGTGCCACCGAGGTACAACACTACTGTAAAATTACAAGCCAGCAACCCCCCCCCCCCCCCCCCTGCAAAGGCCCCTGCCCCTACTTCACTGCTAATTGCAAATTTCGGCGCAGTTTCGGGAAAGGGCCCCTTGCTCCTCGTCCTCCGAGCCCTTACCACGTACTGTACCCAGGCAACACCGGCCCACCTCATCCTGTTCACGAAAAAAAAAAATTACGTGGATTGCTTTTTTGTTTGCAGGCGCCTTTTTGTTAGCGACTCGGCAACTCGCCGAACGCCGTTGGCAGTTCATGGATCGCCGGCCAATAGCGGTCTTACTGGCAAACGGCAAGATCTGCCCGTCGCACAATACAGATGATCTTCTTACTGCACAGCGACATGGTCACTAAGCGAAGGATTAGTGGTTGCGTCTACGGTCTGTCATCCCGGCAGCCTCAACGCCTGTGATCACTCGCCACCGATATCGTCGCTAAGCGTTTTCCAGTTTCGAATCTGTTGCAGATGGATGGTCAGAACGAACCCCCAACGCTCCTAAGCAGGAGTGTCTTATTAGCGTTGTTGCCGCTTTACCCTCTCTTTCAATACTACAATTACCCTCTCTTTCAATACAACACCGGCATGACAACGAGCTTCCTGCCCATCCCGACAACTAGCCCCAAAACGTGTTGTACTGCTTTACCTTCTCCACGCTGTAATTTCATGCGAAGAAAAAAACATGCTGAACTTTGCCGAGCCGCCAGCTGCGATGCGAGCATAGCCGCGATATACTGTCCACCGTCGGTAGCTATGAACTGCAGCTGAGCTTGACTTATATCGAACTCTTGTTAGTTCAAAACCTTTGACCGTGAAGTTCAATGCGGAATGCTGCGATCTCTTTCTTTGCGACCGACTCGGTGGTGTCTTTCAATGGTTTCGAGATTGATGAACACCACTAAGAAATATTTGGATTAATAAAGCTCATGTTAAATGAAAGATTAGATTCATGCCCTCTGGGTTATTTTTTGTGGCGGGAAAATTTATTCGTCGCCACCTTGAATTTTGGTGCCCTTCTGGGATAGGAGCACTACTGCACTTTGCCAGGAATTTAGACTTGGTCGGGTAGGGAGGGGGAGGGCTTTTGCTCGAATGATCACGGTAAGTTGGCGAGCATGGCAGTAGAGTCCCACCGGTTATTGGTGTAGACGCGTTCGTAAAGGCTGATGCAGTCTTCGACGCCTTCCCCATCTTTCCCCCGAGAATACGCTAGTATGATGCGGAGCGGCGAGTGCGATGTAGGTCGTTGGACCGGTAGCAGGTGTCGGTAGCTGGTTGAGTCGAGCTGTCGTCTACGCGAGCCATGATGCAATGTATCAACAAAGATTCGAAGGAAGGTTCGACGTACCCTCTACTGCGAAGCTCAGTGACGAGGACAGGGAACGACCACCTCCATCTAATATGATACGTGGGAAGGCGAAGACGAGACGGTATATTAAAGCATATTTGGAAGTAAATTCGCTGCACTTCACCAAAATGCAAAGTGCACCGAATTTAGAGGCCAGCGCTAGCCTGAAGTCGTCGTCGTTGGAGCCGTCATTTCAATGTTGGACTCTTCCTCATCGTGTACCTTCTGATACGTAGCCCATAGATTCCGAAATGTGCTGGATCTGCATAGTTTTTGTAACTATTATTTTTTGCACAAAAATATGCGGGGCCTGCTGTCATGTGGCTTATGGGTCTACCAGATAATTATCAGCGAGTCCAAGGTACCACACTCATCCATTTGAATGCTTGAGGTAGTGGTATTATGTACCTACTGCACGTGAAACAACCAGCCTATCTAATACTTTTGATATAGGCTGTGGAGAGAATTGGATGTCCATGTGAACTCATAGCGCACATTACCTAAGAACACCACACCACGAGGTAATCAAAGAGGTGAATCTAACCAGGAATCTGAATTTTCATTCGCAAATAGAGTGACTCCAGACACTAGTGGTAAGACAGATATGTGTAGACTAAGCCTGACGCACGGGTAAAATAAAGTACTTTCTAGGAAGTCCATTTTCTTTGGCGCCGAAGCACCACTCACCAAATCTAGTATCGGCGCTGGCAGAGAGTATGGCTCGGTCTCGTTTATAGCTTTTAGTAAGCGACACAGCAAATGGCATGTGCATCTGGGCACTGGCATGCGCATCCAGGCAAGCTTCGGCTACTGAACGTCGATGCCCGTAGCCTTGGTAATAAGGCTGTACACCTGGAGCATGTTTTGCTTCAGTATCACCCAGATACAGTATTTGTAACAGAAACGTTGCTGCATGAGGGTGTCCGAGATTGTGAAATATGCCCTCTGGGCTATAACGTTATCAGAAATGACCACAGTAGGAAGAGTGGGGGCGTTGCCATCTTTCTGGAATCCAGCCTTCCATACACGGTCCTTTACCAACCGTCCGACATTGAAGCAATGTGTTGCAAAAATCTTGGATGCCCTGACTTGATTGTGGGATGCGTATATCGTGCTCCGGGAAGTGCTGCCGCTAGTATTTATGCACTGAATAAGGAACTGCATGATTTACACGTTCACAACAAAAACGTTATCATAACGGGGGATTTCTACATTCCAGATTTTGAATGGGATGAAATGGGACCGGGTACGCGAGACCACGACGCAGGCTCAGCAATTATACATATGTGCTTTTCACAAGGACTTACACAACTAGTACGTGACTTTACTATGGTCCGCAGTAACAGCAAATCTGTTCTTGACCTCTTTTCTTTAAGTCATAACATTTTATCGAGATACTATAGAGTTGACATTCTGCCCGGGATCTCAGATCACTCTATTGTAAGATTGTCATTACATATAAGTTCCTCTTCAAGGCTCCGTAGGCTTCTTTCATATTACAGACAGTTTAATGAAGCTGATGATACCGCAATAATAGATGAAGTAATCTTCTCTTTTGAGAAGTTTGAAAAATTAAGTCGAAATGAATCTGCCCATATCGAAGGGTTGTAGTTTAATTTTAAGCGAATGGTTCACAAATGTATAGGCCTGTATGTACCTCTCAAATGTAAAACAAAACGAATGCACAGCACATGGATTATGAGAGAGATCATACAACTGAAAAGAAAAGTGGCAAGGCGTAGGGCACTTTCTAGGTGTACACATGATTCCACTCTTCGTGATGATATGTCAAACCTAAGTAAACAGCTAAAGTTAATGATGAACGAATCCAGGCACAAGTACAATGGTGTCACTATTGATAATTTTCTACGTGAATCACCCCAAAAGTTTTGGAGGCACCTGGCGCGAACTAACAAGGCAGTCACTAAAATGAGCACAGAAGCGGACTTATTGAGGATAAAGGTCATATAGCGGACGCCTTCAATAACTTTTTTTCTAGCGTGTTCACCAGTGATGATGGAAAGCAGTCAAAATTTGAGGTATGCCAACAGCTTCCAGTCGCAGAGGAACTGCGGGTAACGTATGAAGGAATATCAAGCTTGCTGCTGAACCTAAATACAAAGAAATCGGCTGGTCCTGATGAGATGCCAAATCTGTTTTTAAAGAGGTATGATGAATGGACAACGAAGTAGCTCTTCCTTATTTTCGCGAAGTCACTACGGTCAGGCGCACTTCCGGCAGAATAGTAAATAAGTAAAGTTACACCTGTATTTAAAGACGGTGACACCACGTCTACTGCCAATTACAGGCCGATTGAGCTAACATGCGGCTGTTGTAAAGTGTTAGAACATACTATTTCTAAGTACATTCGGCTGTTTTGTAACATAACAAAATTCTTACTAACTATCAACATGGGCTTCGCGAGGGCTTGTCAACCGTAACACATCTGATCTTTCTCGACTTCAAAAAAACATTTGATAAGGTGTAGTCAAATGGGTGGAGGACATTCTTACTGATCGCCGAATGTTCGTCAGTATTGATTAAAATAGGTCCGGGGTCTGTGACGTCAAATCAGGCGTGCCTCAAGGTTCAGTTCTTGGGCCTGTGTTGTTTCTGGTATATATAGATTACCTAATCGAAGAGTCGGCCGCAGTTAGAGCGAGGTTATTCGCAGATGACTGTGCCATATATACAAAAGTGAAATCTATTAGTGACCAGATACTTTTAAATAACTTCTTAGGAAAATTACACCAATGGTGCGACAAGTGGCATATGGGTCTTAACCCAGCAAAAACTGCATGTATTACCATAACACACAAATATGAACCTCTTTCTTTCACATACAGTCTACAAGGAGAACCACTTCTTCGCGTAACCGAGTACAAATACCTCGGAATTTTATTAACATATGACCTTAGTTGGACACTACGCAGCGCTCGTGCGCCCAATATTAGAATATGCATGTGAAGTGTGGGATCCGTATTTGAAAGATTCACTGTCAAAATTGTAGCAAGTTCAAAGACGTGCATTGTGGTTTATTTATTCCCGATACCGCCGGCAAGATTGCCGTAACACCAATTTAAGCGAGGGCAAACCTGCCCCCACTTAATGTCAGGAGGAAAGGAAAACGACTAAGCCTTTTCAATTTATTCATTATTGAGTTGCTACTTCTTGATAAGTCTCTCTACATAAATGAATCTAAGACCCGAATAGTTCGAAATAAACATAGCAGACACGTTAAGGAAAATCGATTTCACAAGCATTGCTACAAACACTCATTCTTCCTTTCGACAGCACGTGACTGGAATTGTCTCCCTGCAAACATGTTCACGCAGGGACCCGTGAGCAGTCTTCCGAACTTTTGTCCGAATATTTTCAAATATAGGCCATATATTGCTGTATCACTTTATTCTATTGTTCCGTTCACTGCTTGCTGTATGTTGATATACTGTTACCACTCCTGTTTTGGTCCTGATGTAAACCAACAGTAATTGTAAAACAAATAAAGCTGTTTCTTTGCAATGCAACCAATATATCCGTAAGGCTGTCTGCTGGACGGGTTGGCACAATATAAAACAATTAAACCAGAGCACTAAACCGATAGACAAAGACAAGAAGGGCATAGGACAATGCTGAAAGTTCCTTTGTGCCTGCGCACTTCCTCTGCATATCCTGTGCACTTCTATTATTGTATGCGTATAATTCGCTGGCCCAATTAATTGTTGATAATATTAGGGGGATATAGAGGGCGTATCCGATCACTCAAGAAAGAAAAACTTAAGATGGGTGAGCAAATTTTACTCTCATGAAGGCAGACGCTATATTTCGAGTATCGCCTAAACTCCGCTCACATCACATTTACCATTGATGAAAAATTGCGATGAACTGCCGCTAAATCTAGCATTATAGATAAGTGTATTTCAAAGAATGTATGAATAGCAAGTCAGCTTCACTGCAAAGGGTCAACCGGCTGAACATCTGTGCTAGGGTGTTGATGTTTTTGTGGATAGTTCTGCCTTCCTATTTCGGAAAGGGGGTAGGGCGGATGGGCAATAGCGTTCCAGGTGTACAACTGAGTGGAATTCGTAAGGACACGTTAATTTAACATGACAACGAATGCTGGGACAAAGAAAAGGTGCGCAATTATTTTGATCCCTTTTCAAACTAGAACCATGTGAAGTATGCTTTTTCTCGTAAGCCGGATGTCGAGGCCAATATTGCACGAAGGCGGTGATTTTAATTGTGACGATGCCAACCTCGGCTTAAGGCTACTGCCTGCAGCAGAAGAAATTCCGCGACACAAATAGTAAAACTTCTGTGTATCAAATGGTGTTTGGAAGCTATCAGACATTCCAAACCAAATAGTTTGGAAGTCGCTACGCACACTCCCAAATGTGCTTAACATGTGTCTCTGCTAAACTTTTTGCTTAACCGCTGGGTTAAGATTAATCAAAATGACGGAGAAATCAGTATGACAAGTTTTAAAAAATAATTTGGAAAACAACACAATTCTAACCCTTGTTGAATATTACTCTATGAGGCGACCATTGCCTCCACGGGAACTGAAAATGTTGAAGTAAATAAATGATATATTTACCTTCATTAACTTTTAAAATTATTTATTTCATGGCACAAATTTCCATCTCCGAATTGCACATAGTGAGTATGCAACGCATAGCGACTTATAACAAATTTTGAGGTGGGAACAAGTTGCCAGATATGCGATGTCAAAGTTGTGGAAGAAATGCACTGTTCTTAAGTCACCTTTTAAGAAAGATCTCTTTTATTGATTTTTCTCGATATTGATATAGTCATTAGAATTCGTTCTAAGCTGATCTCACTTGCGAAATCACCGGCTACAATCCTTAGATTGAAACATGTGCCGTAATCTAATATTATAAAGACGTTCATTACCGTAATTATCATAAATACTCAAATAATCATTTTGTCTTCTCGTGGAAGTAATGGCCACACCATCGAGTATTTAGGATCAAGAGTTCCGGCAGCGTCTGCTACGTACGACAGGTATTATTAAAATACTGGTGCAGGACAATTAACAGCATTTCTATTATAAACGCACTGTAATGGGAATCTGGCTACCCTAGTTGCCCTTTGAGTGTCAGCGAAAATTTGCAAAAATATTTTATTGCGCTTTGATTTCAGTGTGCTAGATGACACTCCGCTAAAGCTAAGAATGCATTTAGTCCTAATTAAAGTGACATGTTGAGAAGATGTGTATTCGCTTCGTAGATTTGCACTGAGGATGATTTCTTCGCAATGTTGAAATTCTGTACTTCAAATTAAAAATAAAAGAAAAGAAAGCATTAAAAGACACGTTCCCAGAAGGACATGTGATCAAATAGGGCGCTGGCAAATGTTTAAAAATTTTCGCCATCGAAGTGGCCGAGAAGACGTCAGTGTTGACATTTCAAAGTTTAAATTGAAAAGAAAAAATAAAAAGCATCAAACGAGACATTCATAGGAGGAGGACATGTGATCAAAAAGGGCGCTCGCGAACGTTGAAAAATTTTCACCGTCGAAATAGCCGAAATGACGTCCGTTTTATAAAACCTCCGTCAGTTAGCTTATTCATGCCTAACTGCATTAAGGTCACTTATGCTGCCACTACATCTCAACCTACATCAGGGACCATTCTTATAGGTTAAAGGACAACGGCCGCTTGATGCACAAAATAAACGTCATCCTCCCTACACACTTCGGGAAGAAGACTCGACCGAGAGTGAGTAAGTCTCGTTTTTTTTTTAAGGTTCTATGCCATGCTTGGCACACCCTTTCTCACTATGCACATCCGCAGCAAGCGTTTTGTGTAATACTGCACACACTCTAGGATACCTGATACCTGATTCCATTTTTTTGTACATGTGCGATTGTCTCTGCTTTTACAGCATTACACGCGGCCCCCTTTACATAAACGAAAGCAATAAAGTGCATTATTCAGAAATCTTGGGCTTTGTATATCACGTATCATGCATACAACTACAGGCACATGTTACGTGTCCATTTACGAGAACAGGGTCGTCGTAAAAGTCCATCCGTGGATAACGGATTATTTGCGCAAATACTACTTATTGATAGGAACAGTTATTAATGGTTCAGAAAATATGAACACTTCAAACAAAACAACTATTTATAAAATATAAAAAGGCAACGGTTTTCTTAGTTAACACTGGCAAGTTCGAGTCTAACATAGTTTATGCATTTGGCATGTTTCAGCTTTCAGTAACAATGAAAAAATATAGTGGTTTCCATTTCGACATATCATAGCAATTAAAGGGGACGTAGTGGTGGAGGACGCCAGAGTAATTTCGACGAACTGGAGCTCTTGAACACGAACCAAAGCCAAGGCTCATGAGCGATTGGCATTGTGCAACATCTTCTAACTCTGAAAGCGCCCTCTTAATTCAAGGGGACCAGAAACATCTTTAGAACGAAGCATAGAATGCCCACATTATATAAGGATGTTTCACGAATCGCAATCTGCAAAAAGGTTTTTGGACCTTACTGCTAGAAGCGCAGTTATTGCACGGACAACCGGTTTTCTCATTATGTTGGACCCAGCTAGCGTTCTGGGAGCTACATAGTGGAGAATCCAAGCAGGCTACGCCTCGCCTCAAAGTTGAATCCCCTGGTTGCGAAATCGCTCGTCACGACGCCTCGACACGGCTGCGGTAAATATCCCTACGCTGCTGCTATCTCGAAGGCCGGGTGCAGAGACGCACAGTACAAAAGTTGATTGTATGGCGAATGGAATTATTTGCCCTTTTATGTCGTTCTGAGCATAATTCGCCCCGCTGCTCAGGGAAAGAAAACCTGAACCATTACATAGCGCCAGAGTTAATATTTATGCCAGCTTTTTCTCAGTATTAGAAAAAGAGCATCTCAGTAACCTATTCTGACACACGTTGTAACTCAGCAGTGCTTTCGTGTCGTTCCTTGATTTTTAAAGCACAAACAATCAGAGGTTCGGGTCATTTTGTATTGACATCAATTACAACAGTGGGCTGGCTGAGATCGCCTTCATTGTGTTGATGGGATTGCGTTCTTTTGCTTAGATGCAGTGTGGAATACGTGGGCAGCAATCACGAATACAATCGTGCCTGTTTGCGCGAGCTTTTTCATGGACAAGATAAACCACACACGAGAAAAGTTCCTGCGTGTACCACAATTTTCAGCCGCTTTTGGCACAGCAAAATTATTTCAGCCCACGATCAAAGCGATCTCGGTGCATAAATTTGAGGTTAAGCAAGCAACTGGGTGGTGGTGAATGATGAACTTAGTCTTTAGCAGATGGTGAGTGTCATGTAAAAAATCAACAGAACTGAGTGCACTTGTTTTTTCCCTCACAGCAAAGACGGCAGCAGCCGTTTTAAAGCTCACCTAAACGAGCCAAGAAAAACAGTAGTGGTTGGCAACCTTCAACTGCCCCACTTCCCACTTGGAAGTCTTACGAAAGCCCATTGAGCGATACCCTTAAGGGTAATTTAACTTAAGGTTGGATGAAAACTGGTCACCAAGTTCCGGCAGGCATTTACACTTACGAAGAACACTAAATAGTGCTCCATAGGCGTACACATTACGCTTAGGATCGCGCAAACTATAAATCTTAGTTATGCAAGCAATGATTGTAACTGCTGCTAGATAGGTGCCAAAGTTTCTGTTGCTGTTGTTCTTCCCTTGCTTCTTGGGTGACGCATTGTGGCGTCGGAGGAGGTACAAGGGACGGCCCAACAGAAGTCTTGTATCATCGACCACAACAAAAACGTCCTACAATGCATAAAAATAGCAGAAACACACAGGTTCCATATTTATTTGCAACTCTCCTAATTAGCATCAAATATTTCTGTTTCACCCCTCTGCTCTGGTACAGGTTTAACGATCACATTGTAGGACAATTATTATTGATGCCAGTTCCTCTTTCTCGCCATGAGAAGAATAGCGTCTCATCAAAATATTCGGAATGAAGTTGTAGCTCAGCAGTGATTTCGTTCCATTCCGTCATATATAAAGCAAACACAGTAACACACCCAGATCATATTGGGTTGAGAAAAATTAGAACAGTGGTCCGGCTGAGATGGTATTCATTGCGTTGATGGGACTGCTATCATTCGCTTAGATACAGCGCGGAATACGCGCAACCAGAGATGTTTGGTGCTTTCAATTGTACGCTATCACGAACACAGTTGGGCCTAGTTTGGTGAACTTTGTTATGAACACCAACCACAAACACGAAAGGTTTCTTTGATCTAACGCGAAAGTTTCTTTGAGTGCCCTTTTGTTTTCACAAATTTTGGTATAGTAAAAATATTTTGTCCCGAGATCATCGTAATATCATCCGTGCATCAATTGGATGCTAAGCAAGACAACTGTGACGTAGTGAACGATGAACTGAGTCTTTTGAAGACGGTGAGCGTCATGCAATGAATCAACAGAACTGAGTGCACATCTGTTTTATTCCCTTACAAGAAAGACTGCAGCAGCTCTTTTTAGGCTGACCATAATGAGCCAAAACGACAGTGGTAGGCAACTCTCAGCTGCCACTTCCAACGTTACTAGACTAGCTTTAGTTTTAAAACTCGGCGCCGTTGCGCGGAACCGCCACCCGCCCGCGCCTTCGTGGCGCTGCAGTCGCGCCCGGCTTCACTTCCTCACTAGCCGGCTGCGCGGGCGGGCCGTACTAAGCACGCGGTGCCGCGTTGGTGTATTCTGTGGTTCATTGTTGACGGCGAATTTCAGCAAGCATGTCATCCTTGGAACTGTAGCCTTCGCCGAGTTTCTTAAGAATATCAGCTGACGATGCCGACGTGCTGCGTACCTGGCTGTATAGGCCGCTATCGGAACGATGTCAACAGTTTGGCGCACCACTTTTTCTGTGCTCCCAGCAATGCGATGCTTCGCTCGGCGTGAAAAGGAGCGATTCCTCGTGCCGACCGGGAACAGTTGTTGTTGTAGCCTGTGATGCGTGTGGCTCCTACCCACGATGGGGCATTGGCCAAGAAATTGGTGGATTATTCGAAATTATTATGGAGCATAAATTTCCTAATAGCTATTGAAATAGCATTGAATAGCGCAGAATTACCTGTTAAATGAAATCAGGAAGGTCATATTGCATGAGTAATAATTAATTTAATAGTAAAAACAAAAAGAAAGGAATTTAGCAGGGCATCCGTTTAGATTCCGTAAGGAATGTTCCGACAGCGATGCATGCATCCCTGTGGCTGAATCCCAAAGTGGACGCTCCGAATGAAAGAAAACCGGGAACACTCTGCGAAATCAACGGCACGCGCTCGTGCAACTGCTCCCGCGTTCGTCGTCGTCTTGCACAGCTGGCTGTATGGCCGTTCATCTTTCCAGCGTATAATTTCGCTTCACTTCTGTCGTCGTAATGGGGAGGCCGCGTTTACGGGGGTATGAGCCATTGCTTAAGGGAGTATGAGCCACTCATGGTCTTACGTAATGGAAAGATTTAATTTTGAAGAAATTTAATTTCAAAGAATCACAAGCGGCAAATCGCAAGCGATGGCTGCTAACCACGCCGCCGAGCAAACTCGAGACATCGAACGAAAGCGACAACTGCGGACTGCGGGCATACCATCAGTGACGTCGTTCTCTCTCGCAGCCGATTGTGTGTGTCACCTCATAACTGAGAAATACTTTAAAGAACCCTCGGGATTAACCCAGTGCTAAACACAGGGGCCGCACGTTTCAGCTTCGCTGATTAAGCATCTTGACGGAATGAAAAATCCAGCTTCCTTTTTTTTTGTGTGTGTGTGTGTGTGGCTTGTGTGTACAAAGAGCGACCTCATCTTTCTTTTTGTAGCGCTTCTTCGGCGTGGTGACATGCTTCGGTGGGGATGAAGATCATCCTAAAATCACGCACTTTGGCCAGATATTCAGGCTCCTGAGCCTAAACTGCGCGAAACGTTAAGACGACAGGAAGAAACACACGACATTTAGAGACGCAGCTTCTGCGCTTCGCTGTATGCGTTTCTTCCTTTCGTGCAGTTTACCCTTCTTTCAGTATTAACGAACTCGTGCGATAAATCTTATTGCTGTAGGTGGATATCGCTTTCTCGTGGTATCACTAATTCGGACAAGGGGAACGCCAGCGAGCGTGAAACACGCACCAACGGCGGCCCGTCCGCACGAGCTCAAGGCTGTGACGAGGCGTCTGCAGTAGAGCGCGATGGAACAGCGTTGCCCTCTGGCGGCTGTCACAGAAGTGGCGACAGCGGCTCTAAGCGCGCAGGCGGGGAGTTTTACAACTGAAGCTAGTCTAGTAACGCTGGCCCCTTCCCACTTCGAAGATCTACTACCGGCCATTCAGTGAAACACTTAACTTCTCCCACTTAAAAAGAGTGAGCAAAATGTGTGACACGTCTGTATGAAGTGGGGGGGGGGGGGGCATGCACTTTTAATTGTTATTACGGCTTCGAAAGCTTCAAGGAAGCACGCTTATATTTAACTTCTACGCCAGCAACTTTCGCAAAACAAGTACGATTATTTTTCCACACTCAGACTCGACACATGTTCAATGTGCATGACATTGTCTTTGGAAAAAAACAATTTAGATATAAAGATCCTGAGCAAGCAAGAAAAGACTAGTCGAACATACGCAAAATGGTAGCCTGATAAATATCCTAGAGAACTTGAATAGGTCATGCAGGCTAGATGACAACTACTCTCCGCCAGGTTTCCAAGCGGCTGCCAATAAATCAACATCCGCAGACAAACCCGTTCTAGAGAGCAGCGCCCGCCTTAGTTGGCATTTCTTCTATGCCGTTTTTGTTTGCTTTACCCTGAGCGCTAAGACCGTCTACAGTGGACCGCACAAAGTCAGTCGAATAAAAATATGCGTGCAAACAATGGAACATAACAGATTGCTCTCATTTATCCCTTAAAGGCTTCATTACACGTTTACATAATGATGTTAAATTGCAGGTTAGTAAATCAAAAAAATGAATGTGATGCGCAAAAAAGCAACCCAAACACAAATATTGCCATCATTCGCATCTGTCACTTCTAGACCCTTGGTGACAGTGCCCTCTCTGGAAAGAATTGTGGGGAAGGAGTACTCGTGCGTTACCTCCAGAGCAATGTCGGGATCGTCGAACTGTTTTCGAGATTAATTACTCTGTCCTGAATACTTCGTGACTTGACTATGTAGATGTACTTGAGCACCTATTATTTTTAATATAACGAACTAAGCACAGCGATTTCGTGTTCTTGGCACTTAATGGACACTGATAACACCTTTCTGTCACGGTTTTCAGCTCACGGTATTTAGTCGACGATGTTGCCACTACACGTTGAACCCAGGCCACATTATTCGTGTCCGTTTTGGTGGCGATACACGAATCGAGGAGGTCGACTGACTCACTTTCTTTTGGCACACGGCGCATGACGGTATAATCCTCTTGACCAGTGAAATTTCAATACGAAAGCTTGTTACCAATATTCTAAAGCGAAGGCACAGACGAGGAAGTAAAGGTGCCCCGTCGTCTGCGTGACAGAAAAATTCCAAGAGAGAGAGAGAGAGAAACAACTTTACTGGTGCATTATGAACTGAAACGCGTTAAGCGTCTGATGGGGTGGCTCCCTCTTCGCGGGCTCCATATGCTTCTGTGCCCCTGTGGATCAGTCGGAGCTGGTCTTCCAGGGCGGAGCTGGACAGCATGATCTCCCATCGCTCGGAAAGAGTGGGGATAGCAGGGGGGTTAGTTATGGGTATAGGTGGGGGGTGGTCTATGGAAAAATTGCACTCTCCTATGACGTGCCGAAGGGTGCCTAATGCATTGCAGTGAGGACATGTGTTCTTATATCTCTCTGGGTACATTTTGTTCTGGAGGCAGGGGTGGGGAAAGGATCCTGCCTGGATTTGCCTGTATATTGTTTGTTCGGCTCTGGTCAAGGAGTGGTGGGGGTGCGGGAATGTCTTCCTGCCGTCCCTGTAATATCTGACTATATCTCTGTAATTTGTGATGGGTTGCCATCCCCTTGCCTCCTCCTCGTTGGCCCGGGAGTTTAGCGCTCGGGCCTGTTGATGAGCATATTCATTGCCCTCAACTAAGGAGTGAGCTGGGACCCAAACTAATTCGATTGCTTGTTTAGGAGGCGTAGCTTTACCAAGAATTTTTAGTGCCCCAAGGGACACCCAGCCAGATCTGTAGTTCTTGTATGCAGCTTGTGAGTCCGTGACGATCTTGGTGACGTTTGGTTGCAGGAGTGCGAGAGCTATCGCTGCTTCTTCTGCTTCCTCCGAAGACGGAGTGTAGATTGATGCGCAGGTGACCAGCTTTTCTAGCCCGGTGACCACGACTGTTGCCCTCGTGGAGCGTTTCGATAGAGAGGCGTCTGTATATAAAACAGTGTCGTCTTCCTCCAGGGTCCTGGAGATGGCTCTTGCGCGGGCGTCGCGTCGTCCGGCATGCCTTGTGGGGTTCATGTTGCGTGGTAGTGGTTTGCATTCCAACTTCTCACTCAACTTTTCGGGTAATTGGTCGTGGCGGGTGTAGTGCGATTCTTGCCATCCTAGCTTGCGGAGGACGCTTCTGCCCGCCTTGGTCTGGCTAAGGCGTACCCTTTGATTGGATAGGTGGGCTTCTACGAGCTCGGCTACTGTGTTGTGGACTCCCATTTGAAGTAATTTTGTCGTGGATGAATTTATGGGAATACCCAGGGCCTGCTTCGTGGCTTTCCTGATTATTGCGTCAAGTAGTGAGACGTCCTTCTTGAGGAGCTGCAGGTACGGCGCCGCGTAGACGATTCGTGATATAACAAAGGCCTCAACGAGGCGCAAGGTGTCCGATTCCTTCAGACCCCTCCACCTGTTGGCCACTCGTCTGATCATGTTCAAGATTTGGTCTGACGTGAGCTTCATTTTTCTAATCATGGCTGTTGCCTTGCCGTCTGCCTGGATCAGGAGGCCCAGGATCCTGAGTTGTGGTACCGGGAGGATCCGGTTCCCTTCCAAAGTGATTTCTATATTTTCTGCTTGTGTACGTGATGCACGTGGTCTGACAATGGTCAGCTCCGATTTTTGAGGCGAACAGCAAAGGCCACATGTCTTCACATAGCTGTTGATCGTGTCAGCCGCTTTTTGGAGCGTGTTTTCTATCCAGCCATCCGACCCTGCCCTCGCAGTCCAGAGGGTGATGTCGTCGGCATATAATGCATGGCCCAGACCATCTATTGATTCGAGAAGCTTGGGCAACGGCAGGAGAGCCATGTTAAATAAGAGGGGGGAAAGGACCGAACCTTGAGGCGTTCCTCGATCCCCCAGGTAGATCGGTTGGGATGTCTCCTCTCCTATTCTGATCCTTGCCGTTCGGTTACGAAGAAAGTCTCGGATGTAGTTGTAAGTTTTCACTCCACAACCCGTGTTGCGCAGGTTTCGGAGGACACTTTCATGTGTGACGTTATCAAAGGCCCCTGTGAGGTCTAGCGCTAGTATCGCTCGCGGCGCCTGCTTCGTTGCTCGCTTAATTACCAGTTCGTTGAGTTGTACAAGAACATCCTGGGTGCCCAGGTGTTGCCTAAAGCCATACATTGTCTCTGGCATCTGATCGGTGGCATCAAGATGTCGCTGCAACCTCTTGAGTACCATACGTTCCATGACCTTCCCCACGCAGGACGTGAGGGATATCGGTCGCATGTTGTCGATGTGAGGTGTCTTCCCAGGCTTGGGTATGAAGCGGACTTCTGCCTCTTTCCATTCGTGTGGAAGATTGCCAGACTCCCAGACCCGGTTCATATACTCGAGCAGCTGTCTGCGGGCTTTGTGCTCGAGGTTGTTAAGTAACTTGTAGGTAATGGAATCGGGTCCCGGCGCGCTGCCCCTGTTGCTCTCGGAGATTGCCGAGATCAACTCGGTGTCAGTGAATGGCTTATCTAACGCTTCATTGGTAGGTCCTGCGTAGTCGGGAGGTGCGATATCACCTTTCTCCGTTTTCAGGTACTTGGCCTTCAGGTCGTTGATGAGTTTGTCGGCACCCCCAGTATAGTTGTTGAGGGTGCGTGTGAGGCTTCGATTAGTGGCGCTCTTGCTGCCGAGAGGATCGATCAAGTGACGAAGGAGGCACCACGTCTTCCTGGTAGAAAGGGTGCCCTGTAGTCCATCACACACGCTCAGCCAGTTCTCTCTGCACAGCTTGGACGCGTATTCAGCTGCTTGCTTGTTGAGATCATGGATGCGTTTGCGAAGTTTCTTGTTGTGTCGTTGTTTCTTCCAGCGTCTGGTGAGGCTGTGTCGTGCTTCCCAAAGGTGGGCAAGCTTTGCGTCCACACAGGGTGTCTGCAGTGTGGTCGCAATTTTCTGGGTGTATTTGTCTACCAGCTCGAGTTGTTCCTTAGCCCATTCCCCATACGATTTGGTGCTGTTCGTGTCCTCGTCTTCATCGGCTGCTTGCCTTTTTCGAAGTTTGTCCCAGTCAGTTATCTTTGTTGTTCCCATTCGGGCCTTGAAGGCGGGCCCCCTGATCGTAATACTGAGGATATCGTGGTCCGACCCCAGGTTCGCGCCTGTGTTCTGCCACGACACGTCCAAGGTTCCACTCAGCAGGGTAAGGTCTGGAGTGGTGTCCCGGGTTGTACTTGTGCCCATGCGGGTGGGAGTGTCTGGTTCGTTAAGTAGGGCTAATGTGTGCTGATCTATGAGGTTCGCCAGCACCCTGCCTCTCTTGGAGCAAAATTTGTAACCCCATATTGTATGAGGCGCATTGAAATCTCCTAATATCAATAGGGGTCGGCTGCCCGCCTCTCTCTTGCTGTCTAGTAATGTGCCCTCTATGTCGAGGTTCTTCTTGGAGGGCCGACAGTATGCGTTGAGTATAAAGATGTTGTTTTTGCTTCCTATGCCTCTGCTGTGAATTTCCAAGAGAACGTGTTCACACCCTCTCTGAATGGTAATGTGCTGCGTTGCAGCTATGTTGTTTCGGACTAGGATGGCTGTGCTTTTCTCACTGGGATCGGTGTATGTGACGTACCCCGCGAGTTTTGGTCGCGAGTTCGTTTCTTGAATTGCAAGGATATCCGGTTTGTGTTCCGCATTATCTATATATTGCTGTAATTCGCCTATTTTGTCTTTAATTCCTCGGCAGTTCCATTGGGCTAAGATCGTTGTATCTTCCTTCCTATTTTTACGCCTGGCCGCCATCTTGGCTCAGGTTGGTAGTCGTGAGACTACTCGCCATGCACGGTTTCCCATACGGGGCTCCCTTTTTAGCTTTTTGAGTGGTTAGTATAAGCTGGTTGACATTAGCTTCTAGCGCGTCGAACTTGGCCATCTTGGAAGTTATCAGGCCGATTTGGCTGGCAAGCTGTGTGACCATCTCGGTGAGGGCTTCAATGGGCTTGGCCCACGCCGGTTCCTCAGACGGACTCGATTCAATTTTCTCTGCCTCCATTGCTGTTACCGGGGGCTCCGGTTGAGCGTCCCTCTTGGCAATTTTGCGTTTTGTGACATCCTCGCTGTTTTTCGATTTTTCTAATGCCTCCATGCGTTCATTCTGAATTCCAACGAATTCAGAGGCCAGCGCTAGCCTCAAGTCATCGTCATCGTCGTCGTCATTTCAACGCTAGCCTCTTCGTCATCGTGTACCTACTGATACGTAGCACATAAATTCCTAAATGTGCTAGATGTGTGTAGTTTTTGTAACTATTATTTTTTGCACGGAAATATGCGTGGCGTGCGGTCATATGGCTTATGTGTATTTGTTTGGTTTACCAGATAATTATCAGCGAGTCCAAGGTACCCCACTCATCCATTTGAATGCTTTGGGTAGTGGTATTATGTACATACTGCATGTGAAAGAACCAGCCTTGGCTGAACCCAGGCTGAACGCAGGCTGAACATCTGTGCTAGGATGTTGATTTCTTTTTTCTAGATAGTTCTGGCTTCCGATTTCGGAAAGAGGGTAGGGCGGATGGGCAATAGCGTTCCAGCTGTGCAGCTAAGTGGAAGTCGTAAGAACACGTTAACCTAAAAAGACCTCAGACGCTGCGATAAAAAAAAAAGTTCTGGAATTATTTTTATCCCTTTTCAATCTAGAACCATGTGAAGTACACTTTCTCTGGTAAGCCGGATGTCGAGGCCTATATTACACGAAGGCGGTGATTATAATTGTGGCAATGGCAACATCAGCTTAAGGGTACCGCCTGCAGCAGAAGGAAATTCCGCGAGACAAAGTGTAAAACTTCTGTGTATCAAATAGTGTTTTAAAGCCATCAGCCATTAAAAACCAAATCGTTTGGAAGTCGCTGCGTTCACTCCCAAATGTGCTTAACGTGTGTCCCTGCTAAACCTTTTCCATAACCGCAAGGTTAACTTTAATCAAAATGACGGAGAAATCAATATGACAACTCTTAAAAAATAATTTGGAAGGTAACACAATTCTAACCCTTGTTCAATATCACTCTATAAGGCGACCATTACTTCTACGGGAACTGAATATGTTGAAGTAAATAAATGACATATTTACCTTCATTACCTTTTAAAATTATTTATTTCATGGCACATATTTCAATCTACGAATTGCACATAGTGGGTATGCAAGGCATAGCGACATATAGCAAATTTTGAGGTGGGCACAAGTTTCCAGATATACGCTGTCAATGTTGTTGCAGAAATGCACTGTTGTTAAGTTACCTTTTAGGAAAGCTCTGTTTTATAGATTTTTCTCGATATTGACATAGTCATTAGAATTCGTTCTAAGCTGATCTCACTTGCGAAAACACCGGCTACAATCCTTATATTGAAACATGTGCCGTAATGTAGTATTATTAAAAACGTTCAATACCGTAATTAGCATAATTACTCAAATAATCATTTTGTCTTCTCGTGGAAATAATGGCCGCACCATCGAGTAATTAAGATCAAGAGTTCAGGCAGCATCTGCTACGTACCACAGGTAATATTAAAATATTGGTGCAGGACAATTAACAGCATGTCTGTTATAAACGCACTGTAATGGAAATCTGACTACGTTAGACCTCCTTTGAGTGTCAGCGAAAATTTGCACAAATATTTTATTGCGATGATTTCAGTGTGCTAGATGACACTCCGCTAAACCTAAGAATCCGTTTAGTCCTAATAAAAGTGACATGTTGAGAAGATGTTTATTCGCTTGGTAGATTTGCACTGATGATGATTTCTGCATAATGCTGAAATTTTGAACCTAAAATTAAAAATAAAAGAAAAGAAAGCATTAAAAGACACGTTCCCAGGACGACATGTGATCAAAAAGGGCACTGGCGAATGTTTAAAAATTTTCGCCATCGAAGTGGCCGAGAAGACATCAGTGTTGAAATTTCAAAGTTGAAATTGACAATGAAAGAACAGACAGCATTAAAAGAGACGTTTATAAAAGGAGGACATGGGATCAAAAAGGGCGCTGGGGAACGCTGCAAAATTTTCACCGTCGAATTAGCCGAAATAACGTCCGTTTTATAATATCTCCGCCAATAAAATCTCGTGGGCCGGTGCAGCTACGCACCGTAAAAAAGTTGATTTTATGGCGAATGGAATTTTTTGCCCGTTTAGGTCGTTCTGAGCATATCTATCTATCTATCTATCTATCTATCTATCTATCTATCTATCTATCTATCTATCTATCTATCTATCTATCTATCTATCTATCTATCTATCTATCTATCTATCTATCTATCTATCTATCTATCTATCTATCTATCTATCTATCTATCTATCTATCTATCTATCTATCTTCTTACGCCGACCAGTTAACCCAAGTTGTCTACTAGCTTGGGCCACTAGGTATGTGATCCCGTTCATGCTAGTTCCATCGTCGTCATTTTAGGTTCGTGATGCAAGTGTTGCAATGCCATCATCGCTTCTCCTTCCTGTCGAATTCCTTGAGCCACTAATGTGTGGCTTTGAGCTCGTGATGCCGTCGTAGTTCTTGCGTTGCCTTCACCTCAGCTTTGTCATCTGAGTAGCGTCATTCTGGAGTCGTCATCGCCACCGTGACGCCGTCATGGTCAATCAATTGCTGTCATTCCAGTTTCGCGATCTGACTCTCGTAAAGGAGTTGTCATGCCTTCTACTCCGATCCAGTGGCCCAAGTTCTGCACTTGCTTGGGGCACTACGTATATACTTCTGGTCTTGAAATCGTCGTTGGCCTTCCGCCATCGTCCTTAAAGCGTTCCGATCTTACTGTCGTTATGCTTTTTACCCCGCACCTTGTGGTCGAAGTTGCATAATAGCTTGGGCCACACGGTACGGGCTCATGATCGTGATGCTGTAGTGGTAATAAATATAGAGCTGTGTTGCTAAGGACGAGGTCGCCGCATCAAATCCAGGCAACGGCAGTCGCATTTCGAGGAGGGCGAAATTCAAGTAGGCTCGTGAACTATGCATTGGGTGCATGTACGTTAAATAGCCCCAGGCTGTAAAAAAAATCACAAGCCCTGTACAATTGGTATTCCTCCTAATCAGGTCGTAGCTTCGGCAGCACATCTTATTTGGTGCATCCTGTTAACATGAAAAAATTATGGTCTTTGGAAACAAAGCCAGCCCTGAATTCGTTCCTAGTTTATAGCAGCTATGCAACAGGAAATGTCATTTCTCGGGGACGGTGGCCACGATAATCAGTAATTTAGAATTATGAGCAGCCTTTCCTGGCATACCAATTCGCCCCGCTGCTCCGGAAAAGCCTGAACCATCACATAGCACCAGAGTTAATATTGATGCCAGCGTTTTCTTAGTATTAGAAAAAGAGCATCTCGGTAACCTGTTCAGACACATGTTGTACCTCAGCAGGGCTTTCGTGCCATTCCTTGATTTTTAAAGCACGAACAATGATAGGCTCGAGTCATCTTGTACTGACATTAATTACAATAGTGGGCCGGCTGAGATTATCTTCATTGCATTGATGGCATTGCTTTTTTTAGCTTAGATGCAGTGTGGAATACACGCCACCGGGGACGTACAGGGATTACAATTGGCCGCTATCACGAATATAGTCGTGCCTGTTTGCACGAACTTTTTGATGGATAACACAAACCACATACGGGAAAAGTTCCTGCGAGTGCTTTTGTTTCAACTGGTTTTGGTACAGCAAAATTCTTTCAGCTCACGATCAACGTAATATTCGTGAATAAATTGAAAGTTATGCAAGACAAATACATGTTGCTGAACTTGCGCAACCGATGAGCATCATGCAAAGAATCATCAGAACTGAGTGCAATTCTCTTTTTTCCCTTAAAGGAAAGACGGCAGCAGCCACTTTTAGGCTGACGTTAACGTACCCAGGAAAACGTTACTTGTAGGCAACCTTCAGCTGCTAGAACTGAAGATTAGCTGAAGGCCATTCTGTGAAACCCTTCACTTCTCTCGCTTATTTCAGGGTCAGCCAAATATCAAACACTTCTATATCAAGTGAGGGGGGGGGCGCAGTCACCACGCCTTGAGCACACTCAAGGCGTGGTGACTGCGAGGGCTCTCCGGCGGTATCGCTTGATCTTCCGACCGTGTTATTGGCTTCGAATTCAAGTTGATGATTGCGCCGTGTTGGTTCTGGAAGTCCATGCCGAGAATGACGTCTCCTGAACACTGTTGAAGGATAACGAAGGTGGCAGGGTAAGTCCGGTCATGAATGGTAATTCGTTTCGAGCAGATTCCAGTCGGCGTGATAAGTTGTCCTCCAGCGGTCCGAATTAACCGCCCTTCCCATCCAGTCTTAACTTTCTTCAACTGGGCTGCGATGGGTCCACTCATGATGGAGTAATCGGCTCCTGTGTCTACTAAGGTGGTGACTGCGTGGCCGTCGAGAAGCACGTCGAGGTCGGTAGTTCTTTGTCTTGCGTTAGAGTTAGGCCTTGGCGTCGGATCATGCCTGCGTCGCGTTGACCTGTGGCTGATACGTGGCGTCGTCAGGTGGTCTTTCGTCGGCGTATTCTTTGCCTTCAGTCTCCGTCTAGATGGAGGCGTGTTGTTGTTATGCCGTCGAGGCAGTCTCTTCGTAGTTTTCGTAGGTGGCGGAGGATCTTCGTCAGTTCCACGAATAGCAACCGCATCTCCATCGGTTGCTGCTTTTTGTTTTCCGGATATGGACTCATGGGTCGGCCTCAGGCTGGGCCAGTGTATGGACGGCGCTGCGGCGACAGGTAGCGGCCTGGTGACAGGGAACGGGATGGTCGTCGAGGGCTCCACTGAGTAGCGGCGAGGTAGTCGGCGATATCACGAGGGCGTAGACCTTCCCTCAGGCGCTGCGCATTGACGGCGAAACCTCGCAGTTCCTTCTCACGGTATGGGCATCGTCGGTAGACGGGGCCGGCTTCGCCGCGGTTGTAGCAGAGCGGGCGGTGGTCGGGGGCGCGCCAAAGGTCATTCTTCCTCGCGTAGGTGTGCTGGGCGACGGGTGGTCGTGCTGCCGGCGGCGGCGGCGGACGACGGAACTGCGGCGTGACAGGGCCCTGGCGCGGTCGCGGAGGGGGACCTTGACGCCGTGCGATGGCGGCGTAGGTCATCGCTTCTGGCTGGGGCTGCGGTAATTGAGGTTGCACCTCAGGAGCTCCCAGCGATCGCTGAACCTCATTTTTCACGATGTCAGCGATCGAGGCTACTTGAGGCTGCGACGAAGCCAAGACCTTGCGGAGTTCTTCGAGCACAATGGCCCTTATGGTCTCTTGGGGATCAACGGCACCCAGCGCTTGGATGGCGCATTGAGGCGTGAGCATATGACGATTATATTGCCTAGTGCGCATTTTGAACGTTTTCTGAATCTTCGTACCCTCTGTCAGGAACTCAGCTACGGTCTTCGGTGGGTTTCGGATGAGTCGGGCGAAAAGTTCTCGCTTGACGCCTCGCATCAAGAAACGCACTTTTTTCTCTTCGGACATGTCCGGGTGGGCTTGCCGGAAAAGACGGATCATCTCTTCTCTGAAGATGGCGATGATTTCACTGGGTAGTTGGCCTCGGGTTTCCAGCAGAACTTCGGCCCTTTCTTTTCGGACAACGCTCGTGAACGCCCTCAGGAAGTTACTTCGGAACAGGTCCCATGTTGCTAGGGTGGACTCCCGGTTCTCGAACGAAGTCCTCGCGGTATCTTCCAACAAGAAGTACACGTGTCGTAGCTTATCATCAGAAGTCCAGTTATTGAAGGTCGATATCCTTTCGAAGGTTTCAAGCCAGGTTTCAGGATCCTCCGACGCAGCTCCATGGAAGGTAGGGGGTTCTCTGGGTTGTTGAAGTACAATGGGTGACGCTGGGGCAGCCATTGTGGTTGTCTTGTCCACAGTCTTCTTGGTCTTCTCAAGTAGAAGTCCGTGCTCCGGAGGCAGCTGATGTAGACGACGGCTTGTTCGATAGTCCGTGACTACGTTGGTGCTCTCTTTACGGTCCGGGCTTGGATCATGGCTTGTCGGGGGCGTCCGTTACATAGACGAAAAGCACCTCCACCAGATGTCACGTTGTCATGACGCCAAAGAACACAGTAGCAATACTGTTAAAGGCAAAACTAGCTTTTATTGGGCGAACCTGTGCCCACAAAACAGGCAACAATCAATGCACAACGAGAGCGGTGAACACGGTCGGCGATCATCGAAAATCTGATCAGCGGGTCTAGCGCGTCGGCTTTTATACAGCAGTCATCGAACGTTCCAGACTAATCGTTGGCACCCGCGTGCCTTCCACAAAGTTCTACATCATTCGCGTCACGCGATGACATCAGATAACACAAGGTTCGGCGACAACAGATAGCGGATAGAAGCATCGATAACTTCCCAGAAACTTAGGATACATGCAGGCGCGTCCCACGCTGTGCGATAGCATTTGTTACGCGGTGAAACGTGGTCGCCCGTCAAATATACGTACACGTGCCAATATCATCCGTGCATAAATTGGAGGTTAAGCAAGACAACTGCTCGGTGGTGAACGATGAAATCAGTCTTTTGCAGACTGTGAACGTCATGCAAGGAATCAACAGAACTCAGCGCACATCTTTTTTTTTTCCTCACAGGAAAGACGGCAGCAGCTACCGTTAGTCTGACGTAAATGAGCCTAGGAAAATGTTAGTGGTCGACTACCTTCCCCTGCTAATCTTGGAAGATTTCCTAAATGCCATTAAATAACACCCTTTGCTTCTCACACTTACTTTAAGGTCCGTAAACTATGAAATACGTTTTTATGAAGTAGAGGGGGAAGCGGTGCAGATTTATTAATTTATTAGTGCTTCTCGAGCTTCAAGCAAGCATTACAATGTTTACTTGTACCCCAGCGATTTTTGGCAAAATTACCAGGCGCATGTTTCGGCAGTCAGACTCGATAGATGTTCTACATCGATGACATCGTCGTTGTAAACACCAAGTTAGATATAAAGACTCTAAGGAAGGCAGAAAAGATTAGGCGGACATACAGAAAATGCTAGAGTGATAAATGTCCCAGAGAACTTGAATAGCTCATGCACGATAGGAAAATAATACTCGCCACCAGGATTCTAAGGTGATGCCAAAAAAAAATGGCTGTGGCTTAGGTAAGGTTAAGCCCAGGATGCGAAGCATACTAGCCTTTATTTTAGTTGTTGAACCACTGTTTAGCTTGGTGAACTGCTGTTGCTTGGCTATATTTGGTTCGGCTAGACGAAGAAACAACTCATGCGTTACTCTGCTTCGCCTTGGACGCCCCGCATTGGACGCGGTGAGCGTCGAGCAACGCAGCGTTCGGCGCGGCAACGAAATGTGTGCCTGAGCAAGCGACGCACGCCTGAGCCTTAGAAACAGCTCGTTTCTAAGGCAACACCGCATTCACTAGAGGCGCTTTTGTACCGCTTTGAAGCATCGTACTCGTGGCTCAGTGGTAGCGTCTCCATCTCACACTCCGGAGACCCTGGTTCGATTCCCACCCAGCCCATCTTGCAAGAGTTGAGCCAAAGCCACTTCTCCTCTGTCGTGACGTCACGGTGTCACGTGGTTTCAAGGCGACACCGCCGCGCCTGAGGAGCTGGGTTGTGCTCTCGTAATATGCTTCGCATAAAAAGTATGATCAGCAGATAAAGCCTTTCTATAGCGCAGCGCCCGCATGAGTAGGCATTTCTTCTGGCCGTTTTTATTTACTTTACCTGAGCACTAAGAACATATAAACTGAAATGGAAATAGTCTATCGAAAAAAAAAAATACGTGTGTGAACGAACCAACATAACACATTGCTCTCATTTATCTCTTATATGCTTCGTTACACGTTTACATAGTGCTGCAAAAGTACAGGCTAGTAAAAAAATGAATGTGACGTTTAAAAAAATGCAAACCCAACACAAATATTGCCGTTATTCGCAACTGCCACTTGGTGACAGGGCCTTCTATGGAAACATTTTGGCGGTGTAGTAATGGTGCGTTACCTCCATGGCGAATTCGGGGTGGTCGTACTGTTTTCGGGATGACTGCGTTCTGAATACTTAATGATTTCGCTATGTAGAATCATTCGAACACTATTATTTTTATGTAGGAACTAAGCATCGCAATTTCGCATTCGTGACACTCAATGACACAATGAACGCATGTCGGGTCCCTTTTTGTCATCCGCCTTGATGGCACTTGCAGCTGCCATCGAAATCTTGCAAACAAATTTATTCGCACTTCGTCATTGTGTTTTTCCCGAAAATATGCATTATGATTGTTAAGAAGAAGTCAATATTCCTAACCTAAGGATCTTGCACATTTTGTTCCCGCAAGCACATAAACATGCCGGCTACGCATAGACGTGTTTGGTAAAGCTTCGAGATGCGCGCAAGTGGAAGAGACAGAGAGGAAGAAAATAAAACCGGACAAGAAAAAATGCAGTTCCTCGGAGTGCTTTGGCCTTTGTGCGTCGGAGTTATATAAGGTCATTAGAAATGCTAGGTAAAGAGATCACGAAACCGGGGAAATGGCGATCGCTCATATTCTATATGTGAAAAAAGTTTTTATAGTTTTCAGTGCGTCAGGGAGGCGCGATATTCTCGAAGGCGCTTTTAGCACATAGGAACCTGGAAGGTCGTTGAAAAAAGGCAAAGGTCAGGTGCGAGAATGGGAGCAGGCCGCTGGCCTCGGGAAACACACCTTAAATTACGTGGCTTGTAGGTGCACGAGCATAATTTCCTTTAAGGTTGGCAGAAAACGATCGCCAAATATCGGTAAGCATATATAGTCACGGTATACATTGAATAGTTTTCTATCGGCGTAAACATTTCGCTCAGGATCGTGCACAGTCTGTAATTCTTATTGATGCAAGCAACGACAGTAACTGCTTCTAGATAGTTGCCGAATTTTACGTTGCAGCAGTTCTTGTTTTGAATCTTGAGTGATGCATCTGTGCGTGGGACGGGGTACAAGGGACGGTCCAGCAGAAGTATTGCATCGTCAACACCAACACAAACATCCTACGAGGCACGAAAATACGAGAAACACGAAGGTTCAATACTCATTTGCAACTCTCCTAATTCGCCTCAATTATTCGTGTTTCACCGCAATTCACACCAACTGTAAGCTACGGGTTACGTATAACTTTTTCAAGAAGCTGGATGCTTAATCAGAGCATACCACTCAGATATTTCATTCTCACGCACAGTACCTGTCATATGAATTTGTAACAGTGTTCCCGCATCTTCACTAAATTTGATCCCGATGGCTTTCAGAGTTATTCTTGGGCAACGGCATAAAATAACGCTAGGGATCTGTTGAAATGCTAGATTTTCACTAAATTTGAACTCTCCTGCATGTTTCTCATCCACAATTTCTTACTTTCAAAAGACATAAACAAGGCGCTTTTTCTAGTGGAACGATATTATTGGAGAAGCGTGATGAAAGCCTCAAACGACACATAAAAATAACAATAGGAGGGTCCAGTAAATATTCATACACCTTTGAACAAGGGCACAAATGCCAAAGTTTTGCTGCACTATACAAATAAGTTGTCTGTGCTGCAAGAAACAACACTCTTGTTGTAATGGCGAGTTCTGACAGAACATTGATATACAGCTGCTGATAATGGCCGTATGACACTGTGAAATGCCCAATCTTGATGGTATTTGGAAAACGCACATATGACGTGCAGGTATTTAAGTTCGCGCACCGGTTTTTTTATAGCAGTTTTTGCATGGTGATGTTCGTAATTAGGTCACAGCCACGGGCTCAATTTGGCGCTGATTGAGTTTCAGCCATCGAAAGCGCGTGAATACGCAATTTATCGCTAAAACCGCATATACGGTCTGTATTGTTACGGAAGGATGAAAGAAGAAAGAGAAAGAAAATCTCGAAACGCTGGCTGCTGCGTGCTGTTGGTGGTCATCCATCTTAGCTACTCTGACTCATCTTGTATATATAATGTAAATGCAGTCTTTCTAGACTCCCACCAGCCCCGTAACATATACGGGGTGCCGGGTACCACAGCTCGAAACGGAGCTCCGCAGTAGACGTCGCATCACCATCCGCATTATTGTTGACGGTGAGCACGCAGCATCAACGTCGTTGCCGCCTCAAATGTCACTGTCGCCAGCAGCATCACTGTCACCTTCGGTTGTGGTTGTGCAGCCCAAGGATCCTGCAATGTTCTGCGGGATCTATGGCGCCGACGTTGAAGAATGGGTAACTATGTACGAACGCGTGAGTGGAATCAACGTATAGGACCCTACGCTTATGCTATCTAACCTGTGGTTCTATTTAAGAGGCACGGCAAAGGTGTGGTACGAAAATCACGAACAGGAGCTAACCTGCTGGGACCAATGCAAAGACAAGTTGACAGACTTGTTGGTCAACCCAGACGGCCGTAAAATTGCCGCAATGCAGGAACTCACCTTCCATGCCCAATCTCCCACGGAGTCCTATGTCTCGTACATCTAGGACGTGCTGGTACTCTGTCGTAAAGTTGATTACGACATGACAGAAGCCAGAAAGGTCGGGCACGGGCTTAAAAGCATTGCGGACGACGCCTTTAATCTGCTCATGTGCAAAAGCTGCTCTACAGTTGATGCTACCATTAAAGTGTGCCGACAGTTCGAGTAGGCCAAAAGCCACGCGTCTTGCAACCATTCGCCAGACTTCCCAATACTGCCGCAACGTCGACGTGTGAGGATCAGCCAACACAGCAGCATGCGTCACCATCAAAGGACCTGGTGCGAATAGTTTGACAGGAACAGGACGCCATGGCACCCGCAGCTTTCTGTTCTCTTAGTCCTGATGCTACCCCTTTTTCAGTTGCCCTCGTACAAGCCATAGTTCACCAGGAGCTTAAAAACATGGGCCTACATTCTGTCTGTGCTGTCGCCAGAGAGAGAGAGAGAGAGAAAACATTTATTTGTCATCAGATTGGGTGACTTCCTCGGAGGGTGGAGCCCTTAGTTCAGGGCCCCATTGGCCCACGCCACTCCTCGTGCCCGCCGGATCAGCCGTCGCTGCTCTTGCGGGTCTGAGCTGGTGAGCGCAGTCTCCCAGGAGGAAGGTGAAGGTGAAGGAATAGGGGAGTAGCCCGGAGGATGTGCGCACTCCCAGGTGCAATGATATATTGTTTGGCCTTGCTCCACAATAGGGACAGTATGAGGGATATTGCGTGGGGTGGAAGAGGTGAAGATAAAAGAGGCAGGGAAATGAATTAGTTTGAAGCTGTCGCCACGCAACGGCATCTTCTCGATTAAGGGAATTATGTGGTGCAGGAAAGTGTCTCCTGGTATCTCTTTAATATTGTAGAGTCTCAGTGCAGTTCAGTGGTTCTGTCGGTGCATCGTCTGGGTTGGACAGCTCTTCCAATGGCACCCGGTTAGCGAGCTCTCGGGCTACCGCATTAGCGCGTTCATTACCATGGAGAGAGGTGTGTCCCGGCGTCGAGACGATACGCACCCTGTGTAACGCTGTGGGGTGTAATGATGTAAGAATGCGGTGTGTGTAGGGTGTCACCCTCGCTTGTGCCAAAGTCCTGCAGGCGGTCTGAGAATCAGTGACCACTGTGATAGGTCCATTCGGCGCCGGCATGGTGGAAGAGTGTACGATATCTAGGGCAATAGCAGCCTCTTCCGCCGTGCCACTGTCCACAGTGTTGAGCGTGGCCGAAGCTCTCAGAATGTCTGCACTATCTAGTACGACTAGACATGAGGCACGTTTCCGTGGGTAGCGGGCAACGTCGGTGTATAGGACTGGAGTGTTTGATGTGTCATCACCAAATAGGCGAGCCAGGGCTTGTGCTCTTGCCTTTCGTCGACCTTTATGATGGTCAGGGTGCATATTCCGGGGAATTGGGGCCACGTGAATTTTGTTGACAATGCTAAGCGGAAGAAGTGTGCGGTTTTCCTGTTGTGGTTCTCTTGGTGTTTTGTATCCTAGCCGGGATAGAATGTGGCACCCTTGCATTGTTCGAGCGAACTAGTTGAAGGTCATCTGAACAGCCAATTGCAATGTGTGTGCTGTCGCCAGTCCCAGAGTCAACGAACGCCCTTCTACAATTTTCGATCCACCCTGACGCTTCTCTCCGCATTATCGCAACCCGACTGAATGCAAAACTGCGGACGACCAGCCGACATGTTTCACCTGCCGTGCCCTGGTCATGTTGCCCGATACTGTCGCAACTCGTGGCCCTCCACAGCTCGCACTCTGATGAACCTGAGCCGTTTTAATCGTAATGTCCGCCATATTTTGCCCACCGACGAGTCTAACACAGCCGACAACTCTGCCATGAACACGCGCCACGGTCGCTCACTATCGCCGCGCGGAATCCAGTCTCATTCACCGGAAACACGTCGCCTATCTTGCCATTCGCCGCAGCCATGTCGCCTTTCGCCCCCTGTGGCTTTTGGCAGCACCCTTTCGGAAAACTAACAAATTCAGCCCTCGGAGGTGGTGCTGCATTGTATAGTACTGCAGCAAATCCTCTGTCTGTACCCACAAAGAGAAGTGTAATTGACGTTAAAATAGACGGCGTACCTGCCCACGCACTCGACGACACTGGAGCCCACGTTTCTGCGATAAGTAATTTGTAGCGGAAGTGAACTCTTTTCGGGGAACCGCAATAAAAACCGAAACGACACAGCCTACGAAGCCGTTTAAAGAAGATCTTCGCCCCAACAGCTGCCCGATTGCTTCGTGTGGCCGAAATCGGCGTGCTGGTTGTTCTTAGAATGTGTACTGCGCGTTTAAGTATAGCCGGCCGCCCTACTCCTGTTCCCTCTGCTCTGATCAACAGCTGCCCTCGCGACGTTGTCCTTGGATCGGTGTTTTTATCCTACCATTCCGCTCTCATGGATGGCAAAATCGGCGTTCTTCAGTTGGAACTGCCTCAAATCAGCGATGCTCCGAGCACCGCCCTACCGCACTTGTGCTCGTTTCAAGATATGCGTTAGTTACCTGAGGCAGTCACTTGCATCGCTTTGACCACACAGCCCCAGATACCTGACGGTGAATATGTGCTTAGCCCCATCATCGACATGCTTTTTAACCGGAACATTACTCTCACACATACGCTAGTGACGATTTCTAATAACGGCGTCGTTGTTCCGCTTCTGCATTTCAGCCTCTCCTCTCAAGTGCTTCCAGCTGGCATGTTCTTGGACAGCGTTTTTAATACTTCAGAATTTGACATTGAAAGTCGGAAAGCCGAAAGCGGTTTCCTATCCCCAATTGGAGCTCACAGCTCTGGTTCACTAACGGATGACTTCGCGAAGATGATTGCACCTGACCTCACCTCGGAATCATGCTGAATTCTTCTCTTCGTTGGATTTACGCTTGGGCTACAGGCAGGTCCCGATGTTACCACTTGATTGCCTCAACACCGCATTCATAACCCCAAACGGTATATACAAATTTAACGTGATGCCATTTGGACTATGCAATGCGTCTCGAACGTTTGAACGAATGATGGAAATATCTTGTGCGGTCTAAAATGGAGCACGCATTTATGCAACCTCGACAACATCGTGGTGTACGCCCCCCATTTCAAATCAAATCTTAAGCAAGTGTTAATGCCCTTTACCAATGCAGCCCTGCGACTGAACGTGAAAAAGTCTCAGTTCGCCGGGCGCAGTTGGATGATTCTAGGTCACATGGTATGCCATGACGGAATCTCTTCCGACCGACAAAAACTTTGGGCTGTGGCTAAGTTTCCAAAACCTAAGACACTCAAAGAACTCCGCGCCTTCATCTACCTCTGTTCTTACTCCTGAGGTTTTGCTCGCAACTTTGCCTCGATTGTATCACCTCTGATGCAACTCTTATGTGGTGCCAACGACCTATCCCCCTTGTCTCCTACATGCTGCACCACGTTCGTAACCTTACGCCGTCTTTTCACGGCTCCGCCTATACTGCGACACTACGACCCCACCGCCCGAACTGAAGTGCCTACCGAAGCCAGCTGTACTGGCATTGGCGCTGTTCATGCGCGGCGCAAACCTCGATACTCCGAGTACGTCGTTGCTTCCGCCAGTCGTGCATTGCCCAAAGCGAAAGGCAATTATAGCGTCAAGGAAAAAGAATGTCTGGCTATTGTTTCAGAAGTCGGAAAGTTTCACTCTTATTCATGCGACCGGGCATTCAACTTGGTAACTGACCATCACACCCTTTGTAGGTAATCCTCTCTTAGAAAAAATAACTGGACACCTTGCCCGCCGGGCTCTTTGCAATAAAGACTACAATATACACGTATTCTACCGCTCCGGCCGCAGGCAGACTGACGCCTGCGCTCTGTCACGCTCTCCGCTGCCAGCCGACACTTCCTCTCTCCCCAACTTTGAGGCTGTGTCTTCCGTCTACATCGATACCTTCGCATCAGAACAGCACAAGGATACCTGGTTGGCCTCTCTTTCGCATACCCTTTCTGGCTCGCCTGCATCTCCCATCTTCCATTCCCTGCATGGCCAAGCTGCTCATTTCGCCGTCCGGGACCTCTTGTTTCGCCGCAACTACTAGTGCGATGATCGCAAGTAGCCACTTTTTATCCCGAGAACTTTGCGTTCCGATATGTGCGCGTCTTTCCGCACCGATACGTGATAGGCACATGCAGGCGTCTTCAAGACATATGAGCGCCTGCGCCATCTTTAGTGATGGCGAGGATTGTTTAGCTATGTTAAAAAAGTTATTGTGCTCGTGCCCGCAATGTCAACGCCGCAAGTCCGCGCCTCATCTGGCCCACGGTCCATGACAGCCGTTTCCGTGGCCTGCTCCTGACTTTTGCCCTGTGGAAAATGGCTGGTACGGACCACTAGCGCTAACATCTGCTGACAAAGGATGGATTACTGTAACAGTTGATTACCTTACATGGTATGCCGCAACCACCGCTCTACCTGCAGCCACTTCCAGTTAAGTTGCATCCTGCGTGCTCCATCTTTTCATTCATCGCCGTGGCCCACCTCGGGAATGGCTGAGCGATAAAGGTCGTGCTTTTTGACTCAGGTAGCTGAAAGACTGTTAGCTCAATGCCGCGTTGTTCACCGAGCAAGCACACCATACCATCCTCAAAATAATGGCCTTAGGGCGCGTTTCATTCGAACCATTACTGGCATGATAGCCATGTACGTTTCATGTGATCACACAAGTTGGGACATAATTGTCCCGTTTGTCACGCAGGCTTATAATATGGCTACACGAAGTACTACAAAATTTGCGCTGTAATTTCTCCTATACGCTCCTGATTCTCCTCATGCCATCGATACGGTTTTACCTTATCAACCAGACGTGTGAGAATGTGCTCCCGTTTCAGCCGTTTCCAGAGAGGGCGAGATCTTCCGTCAGTTGGCCCGAAATTTCACCTCCGACGATCAACAATGACGAAAATGCAGTCGTGATGGCGACACTACCAATCCGAGCTTCGCGCCTGGCACACTTGCTGTCCGTGCCTTGCACCATGCCTTCTCTCGAAGTATGACAGACCATAACGTATCGTCGAATGAACCTTTTCCGGTTAGCTATTTCATAGAGCCTCTTACACAGACATCTGACAGACACCGCCATGGTCGGGATGTTGTTCAGGTTCACCGCCTGAAACAATAATATGCAATTCTAAGGAAGAAGAGCACACGGACAAGGCGAGCCAGATCGTCTATTAGAAGATTGCAGTGCAACCAAAGAGCCAACCGGATTGCCAGCGCTTGGCACAAGAGAGAGAGCCACTCGGCCATGCAGCGGTTCCTGCTCTGCGGCATATGACTTCTCGGTTACGCTTGACACTACCAGATGAATGATTAAATACACCCCTTTACAATATCTCTCCCTCCCTCCCTCCCTCTCTCTCTCTCTCTCTCTCTCTATATATATATATATATATATATATATATATATATATATATATATATATATATATATATATATATATATATATATATATATATATATGAAGCTCATTTATACATTCCTCCTTGAAAAAACACAGATTTTGCATGTAGAGATGCTTAGAACAAGCTTACACCTGGAGACGTAACGTTGTTGCACACGTGTAGAGCAATACTTAGATCATGAATGAACTCACTGACAAGGACGCTATGAGGTGGCAGTTCCTGGCTTGGTCCGCCTTTTCCCGTTCAATTTGCAATATTTTCACTCAACGCAGACGCTACCTTTGCTGAGGCTAGCATCATTCGGCGCCAAAAATATGTCGCTACAAATAAGGCATAAACGAAATCAAAATAGATATTCCTGTACTTACTGCAGCCATTATAGAAAGCTCAGCAATGTTAACTAAACATGCTATCGGTATTGAAAGGCTGCTGTTAGTCGTGCTACGAACCTTTTACAGCGAAGCTGTTTACGGCTACGCATTCGTGCATTTTTTTGTGTGTGTGTGTGCAAAAACGGTGGGCCAATCCCGAAGATAGTCGAATGGCAGGCCGATCTGCGATGCAGGTGAAGCGGCCTTCATGCACTCCGCCAAACTTTGAAAATCTGTTTAATATCTTGGGTCCAAATAACACCCCTAGCAGATATTAGGCTGATAAGAACAGATACTACACTTTGGCGGGCATCGGCCACGTCTGCGTTCGCATGACCCTCTCTTTGTCGGCTTTCGCAGCACTAGGGTATCTACGTTGCTTTCTTTCCACTCTTTTGTGGGACGGTCCTGTGGAAGCGTTAGGGGAGTCTAGTTTCCTCCGGCCCCTCAGGGTGGTGGTGCCATCGTCCATGCGAATGTATATAGAAATCACGGAAATTGAGTTCCTAACCTTATTAAAATTCTGTCACATCTGTGTCGTCTGCTAACCTGCTTCAATAATAATTTATGGACGCAATGTGGAATTTCGCTCATAATTTTTTTCCGCCCTCCGCAAGGTTGAGACGATGCACGTTATCCATGGGGTATATCTGAAAGTCGTAACAGTTCATCTAGCCAATTTTCTACTGGTAGCACGTCTTAATAAAGCTCGGATTAATGTTGAGACTGTGGTGTCCTCTGTACTCGAAGGCGCTAGAGGGAAAATGTAGTATTTTCAGGTCAATGTATTTGACACTGGAAACGCCATTGCTACGAACGCGCCACGTTTCAAGGCATTAATTAAAAATATACAGATGATATGGGGTAGAGTGACTAAATATTCCCGCTTTGCGGACAAAGCAGGCAACCACAGTGTTGCAAAATGTTTAATAAATAATTTTTACCAGGTAACCAATTCTTTATCTTAGCATATGGTATTCAGCAAAACCGGTACACTACAGGTTGTGCGAGCGTTTCTGTACTCGCCGCACAACTTTCGTTGGTTGCGAAAAGAAAGCTACGGAGCTAAAGCGAGCAGAAGTGAGAGCGCTTCTGAAAGAGTCCCGCATTTTAATCCCCGTCATTTTAAGCTGTGGAAGACAAATTTAAACACCTTATTAGCAACCGATAAACAACACAGAACACAACACTGAGCGTAAAACTGTACTTATTTGGTGGCTTTTCCCATCCGCTTGTGGGGGAAACGCTAAACAGTTGCACGTAAAAGCTGTGTCGGTTCAGTGTCTGTTCGGAGCAACAACAAGAAAAAAAAATACTGTCAAACGCTGTCAGACTGCTTGGCGTGGTATCACTTGTGCAGTAGCCTCGCGCCCGTTGCTTTCCATTCATAGCCACAGAATGTTGTCCGCGAATATAGTTCTACACCTTTTGAGGTACATGAGAATACCCACTACGTAAATCAAAGGGATGAATTTATCACAGGAATTCTAGCCATATGCGAATGCGACATTTAACCCATTAAGGACTAGCGTGACCATATGGTCACGGTAGCCTGCACAGTGGATTTCAATTATTTACATTAACAAAATGGCACCAAAATGGCCTTTGACGTGCAGTTTGACAGATTAGAGTTCCCTTTATGGATACCAAGTGGCAGCAGCTGTCAGTCGTTTTGTGGGAGCCCCTCGCAAAGGCGGGAATAAGTGTTGCTCTGGGAGTAGCGTTGCCATACATTGCTCCAAGGGGTAAGCGTGTTTTTTTTTTTCACTACTTCTTTGGGCAATAGTCAGATATCCTTACCTCCGTATTGTTCTTTGAATGCGTGACCTTCGATGAGTATTTGTGTAAGACTAATGTTATATTTGTCCATGAACGAGCGTGTTATCTTACGCGTTGCCATATGGTCACGCTGGGCCTTTAGGCTACCTAACTTTTTATTTTTTTTAAAACTGCATTCTCATCTCTTGCACGGCTGCTGGCGCGTTCTCGCACTGGTTATTTCTTATTTTATTCTGTGAATAGGTTGATATTGGAAGAAATAGCGAAGATAGTCGGAGAGGAAGATGACGAAGTGTCAGTGATTCATATCGAGCCACCAGAGGCTCGATATAAATGCGCGGAAAGCCTGTCCACTTCGGGAATAAAGTATGGTGCCTAAATGGCAAGAACAGATACCTTGTAAACTTCAAAGTGTATCAAGGCAAGCAGGGGATCCCGGAACATAATAAATATATGAAAACGACTTCGGAAAAGCAGCGGCGCCACTTCTTCAAATGGTGGAAGAACTCGCAGCAGAGACGCATGACTTTCCTTTCTTTTTCTATTTTGATAATTTATTCACAAGCATGCAGCTACTCAGGCATCTCAAGGCACAGGGCTACGAAGGCACGGGCACACGGAAGCAGAACCGTGTTCCCAAAGAGTGCCCTATCGCTCGACCACAATTCATCAAGCGCCAACCTAGCGGGCACGAAGAGCCCGTGCTGAGCGACAATGGGATTATTGTTGTCCGCTGGATGGACAATTCTGTAGTAACGATCGTAAGCACCATTCACGGCGTAGAGCCAATGTCATCTGCAGACAGCTGCTCTCGTGTTGAGAGGAAGTGAATCAAGGTGGCCCATCAAAACACTGCTGCTCAGCACACGTTTTATAGGAGGTACAGACCAGATGGATGCAAATGTAGGTGCCTATAGGATTGCAATCCGCGGCAAAAACTTGTGGTGGCCTATTTTCACTTGACTTTGTGATGTATCTATCAGCAACGCTTGGGCCCTAATTCGTAGCACAGGGTTCAACGTCACGCAGGTGGAATTCCGCAAGCAAATTGCACAAAGCTACCTGATGCGATAGGACAATAAGCCTAGACGACCTGGTCAACGCAGAATACCAAAGACTGGTGATGTCCTGAATGGTACGCGGTATGACCAAGTGGCCCTCTTTGTTGCACCAATACCTAATGGCAAGACGTGGAGGTGTGCATGAGATAATTGCAACAGCGTGGTACGCACACAATTCACAAAGTATGATGTCGGCATGTGTATTCCATGACTTAAGCCATATCACACTAAATAAGCGCTCGACTATTCGCTATGTATGTTTTTCGTGATGTTTTATGGCTTGAAATAAATATTTTTAACTTCGCGTATTTTGCTGTAGCGTAAGGGCCCAGTGTGACCATATGGTCACGGGCTATATTTCGAAAACTAATTAGGCAAGAGTAATAATTTTTTGCACGTGAATTATTAGTATAAAGGTAAGTTAATATATTAGATTTATTTCAAGATAGCAAGAAAAAAAAAGAAACCGGTCCCTAATGGGTTAAAGAATGACTTAGCACATTCCGTTTGCTAACACCGTGATTGTGCACATTTGCACCGGCACTGCGAAACCACTATTATAGCTGTGTTATAAGGAAATGTAATAATTTTCAGACTATTGGCCATCATGATATTACCGGCACTTTTATTGGGCTCATCTTTCCTATTAGGTAAGTGCGTAGGTTTGTCAATATGTTGCAACTATTTCCACTAGCGGATAATGTACAATATGCATGGTTGGAAATGTCCCATTCGTAGTGACATATGCGAAATCTAGAATGATAAAATCTGGCAAACAAATGAACCCAATTTTTCTTAGTCAACACACAAGGGAGTAATACAGAAATGAACCAGGTTCTCCCTTGAAATGCAGCAATGGTTAAGAAAGGGGAAGTTAATACAGAAGGAAAACAGAAGTTGGTGGTGGTCAATGAGGGACCCAGAACCTCCACATGAAGTGCGTGGTCAAAAGAGATTCTCATTTGTAAAAGCAAAAATCGAACTCTATGTTGGAGTATTTAACTCTCAATTCACGGCACCAGCGCCTCACATGGCCATGGTGGTGGTAGTACCTGCTATACATGAGCGATACAAACGTGTAAGCCTAGAAAAGCGGCCACTCGAAGCTATACCTGACAAAATGTGACAGATGAACGCTGTCGATTAATACTAGATTGGCATGATACATTGGCAAATTACCCGGCAGATGTTGGCAATGCTGCTGCTGATAAGCATGCGGGGTGTTTCAGCGAACACTTTCAAAGACAGCACAATTGTAGTGCATGAGCTGGTTTCCTCGAAGAAGCGGACATTACGTGCAAAAAAAATGAAATGCACAATGAAATATTACAAAATCAATAATTAAGTTTTAAACTACGTTATGGCGCACAATCATATTATATAAGGAGCCAACAAACACTAACACCAAAGACCAAATAGGGGAAATGACTTGTGCTTAATAAATGAAGTAAGGAAACGATAAAATAGTGAAAATCAAAGTGGAAGAAATAACAACTTGCCCCAGGTGGGGAACGAACCCACAACCTTCGCTAAACGTGTGCGATGCTATACCAATTGAGCTACCGCGGCGCCGTTTTCATCCACTTTTATTGGGCACTTATGTTTCCTAGTAGAACCATGGGAGTGTTAGCCAGTGCCATCACTCACAAACCTTGAGGGTGGATGTGGAACATCTTTTCTGCCGCGGGCAAAGCAACATCCTTCCGCAGCGAAGGAACATTTCACTTTCCAAGGGTAAGACTAGTGCAGTGGCGTCGTGGAAATAGTGAGTGCAGACAAATACCGTAAGAGGAAGAAACTCATTTTATTTTTAAAATAAATGCGCATGGTGCATTCTCCTTGCCCCTCAATTACAATAAGCAATGCGCTTCAACATGAAACACAACCGCCCCTTTCTTAGTAGCCGACCTTGGCAACATGATCTCTTCACTGTTCTGTAGGAGTACATGCAGCAGCCTGCACATTGCACCATCAATACACTGAAGATACCCGCAACGACCGCGTTTCAAATTTACCGTTCCACACTTTTTTCTCGCTTTCTGGAGCAAGCGACAATCAGCTCGATTTAAAATCCCGGAAATCATGACATACGTTTTCACGAATGAGGTGAAAAAATATGGCATGAGGAATGTAGCAGCTAGTTTTTAGAGCAACAGACAAAATGGCGGCGTGCTTAACCTTAATGAGACTGATCTCCCCATTTTTTATACTTGAAGTAAAGGTACCCCATGATAACATTCACAACTTTTTTTGCCGAAACCAGTAGAGGGCTGGTACTGTGCGAGGACCGTCAAGTGTACGAATGCTGGGATGCTAGTAAAAATCCCGACAGAACCCAACCCACAATAAACGTCGACTTAATCGACTAGCAACGAACCAAAGAATCCACGCAACAATCTTCCAGCGTCATTTATAAGGCGTGTATGCAGCCGGCCTCCTCTGTTGCACTTTCCGCTGGACACGCTGCGCCATGTAGCGACGCCACAGCAAATTCCGCGCCTAGCGCATTTGTAGATACATATTTAGACAAGATTATCTCAAGATATATGACACGCATTCGATTCTCCCCAGCACCTCAGAAACTTTCAAGAGTATTTTGTTGCCTCTGAAGAGGTGGCACATACCTGGTGCCACTTACTGATCAGCAAGTTCCCATGAAGTAGTTTTGTTGCAGGGCCCCGCATATCCGTTGACCCAAGTTGGTCGAACATCTGCTTTCAAACCCAGTGCAGTGAGCACAGCGGCCCGTTTTTCTACCGATTACACTGTTAACTACCCAGTGACTCCATTTGACGGAAATACAGTTAGAGACGGCCGTAAATAGGTACACAGAGAAGGTAAAATGTTTAAAGTATCCTAAGATTAATCATATCGTTTTTAAAGCACTCACCAGTGACAGTTTTCAACGAACAGAAACAGAAAACCTTCTGAAAATGCCACCAATGGACACATTCTTTTACGTGTGATGGCGAATTTCTACATTGACCATCATAATAACTTTGATGCAGTTGACGAAATTAGGCTCAACGCATGCTCTAAATCTCAGTCCTCTGTCAACTTGAAGAAAAGTTCGCTGCGTTCCAGCATCAGAATGATAGAAGCTGTATTCGGAACGTTCATTTCCAGGCAATTTAGAGCAGTAATAACCGCTGGAAGTTCGGTTACTTGGTGTTGATAGAGTAGTAAATGAGTGTGCTAGATGGTTCGACACTTTAGCGTGGCCTTTTGCAAAATATTCCGGCACTTCTTTAGTTTCATAGTCACTTTAATCACCTCAGGCAATAAAGGTGGTGTTGCAGGTATAAAAAGCTCATTGACAATTATCAGCAACAAGCATTCTTAAGAGTAGGAAACGGAGGCACCTGAGACAGTGCCACTATTTAACACGCTACAGCAAGGTGTTTTGTCTGGACGCGCGGCGGACACGACAAACCCCCATTGCAGCTTTAAAAACTAATTTAGTTGACCTGGCTCGTTTTATTATAAATTTTGTGCAGGTATAGTGTAGGCGCTCATAGTGGCTATTTGAATGAAATGTTCGAATAGTTTCAGTTTCTAAGAGACAGTGCTGACATAACAAAACAAAAAAATACATTGTGCCATCTGCTCGACTTAGTGCTCAAATAATATGTTATTATGATGGCAGATTCCGGAATATTCATCAGAGCGTGAAGGGTGTATGAAATTATGGTCCTCCTTTAACATTACTTATAACAACAAGAGAAGTTTCTGTGATATTGTGTGAAGTATTTTTACCTAATTGTGATGGTTTCCAATATAATTTTGTCGCTTGCTTTCGTCAATGCCACGTTTTTAGGATTGGCCGTGCAAATAAAAACCCACTTTGCAAAAAAATTCGAGGATACTGATCATAAATGTTTCTAAAAACATAATATAAAATTCCCACAAAAAATTTGATTTCTGAACGTTCACCTCGTCAGTTGAGCTTCCGTTTAGGCTGAGATGCCAGAACTCTGCCTCCGGTAAGTGAAAAATTTACGTTCCACTACCGAATAGCAAAAGGAGCAATTTCAAAACTGTTCCATTCAAATGACGCAATGGTTTAGCGATTTTAGTTTACCAAAGTTTAAATTATTTAGCTAAAGAGTTGATTTATTCAAACGTCGTGTGTTTATATTGTACTAGCTTGATTTTTGAGGGTGTAACCATGTACCCGTAACTCGATTATTTTTTGTATCTTTATTTACAGCGTTCTGCAACCAGCAAGTTGACCAGCGATTTCCATCACCACCATTTCCAGAACAAAGATGCGAATGGAAATATGATATATATGTGAATGGTGCATATATAGTAAGTAACAGAAAACACAGTTCATGAAGCATAAATCAAAATGTTTTTGTGCCCGAAATTATGTCATAGGTTGCGAAGGTTGATTGGGTGACAAAAAAATATTGTTCTTGGCAAAGTGGGGAACTGCGCGTGTTGGTACGTTGTAGTTAGTCCGCTAGACCTGTCAGCTGGCAAGTTAGTCTCGTCGTCAGTTTCATCTGGTCTCTCGTCTGTTACCGGGGGGTTCTTATCCCTCCTCTTTAATTGTTTTGTTTACATTGACACTTATATTTGTACTCGACATTGCAACGGTAAAACAAAGAAACACTGCAAGAAGCCTCACCTATGGTCGGTCCATGCTAGTCTGTGGGATTCTTTATTCGAAGAGTCAGAAGCTGCGGTGGACGTACTCACAAACAATCCATATTAAGACGGAAGCCTTTAATGGCTCATTGTCAAGGTCTTCTGCCGTTAGCAGAAACTGTCACAGTTTCCGGCCTCCTGGTTGGTCTCCTCTGTGTCGTGACGTCACGGTCGCTGGGCACAGGTGTGCGCCTCCTGATTGGGTCACGTGCATGGAGTCACTGTCATCAAGTGCGGGTGTCGGGGTGGTTCGGCGACGCACGGGATGACTAGCCACATGGACACGCGTGGGGGCCGTGTGTTCGATGGTGCGCCCTAACGTCACTATCGTCAGGCGCTTGAGGTGGCCTCCCGATTGGGCGCTGTGTGACTTGACGTCACTGCCGCGAGGCGTGTGTGGCGACCGTCTGTTTAGGTGTAGTGTGGCGGTGGTGGCACTTTACTTTGCGGTGTCGTGTGGGAAGGATGCCCCGTCTCGCCAAACCAGTGTCTCCCAACAGGCGACGCGCGGCCGCCGCTGAAGGCAAGCGGCACTCAAGTGAGCCTGAGCGTATACGTCGCATGCATCAGGGCGGCGTGGCGTGTCCCAAACCACAGAGTTCAGGGATGCGACGGGCCAACGAAAGAGAGGCAATGCGGTTGAAGCGACTTGCTGCAGCTCCGGGTACCAAGGCAAATGAAGCTCGGAAGCACCGTGAACGCCATCTTGCTGCGGCAAGCCCAGCAAGTACAAATCAATCGAGCGAAGTGGATGATTACGATGGCCAACTACACTCTGACACCACCATGAAAGACGTGTCTCCTCCTGATCCACAAAGGGCGCTGCAACAGTTCCAGGCGGCCACAAAACTACTTTAAGAGACAGTTCGTCCAGAATGGCGTTGCAGACATTTAACAAATAAACAAACATTCACATAAAAGTGTACGAGCTGTGTGCCTCCGTGGTGTATCCGATGCAACAAAACGCCATTGGCAATGGCGTGAGGTTTCCGTCATTTCACCGCTTAGTCTCGACAAAGTGTCTTCCGTTTTTTGTCGTCTTCAAGGCACGGCGGAACGATAAGGCTAAATCCTTTCCGCAACTACATTCCGTGGAGCTTCCTACTACCCTAAGAATGCAGTAGTTACAAAATGCACAGAGCTGCTTATCATACACGCACTCTTTCCGTCAGCAAATGTGTTGCGTGGAATGCCGAGTAAACATTCTGAAATTGGTACGAACTGTAGCACAGTTCGATGAAATTTAGCGCCTGCACGGCGGAGGGCTTGATATTATAAAAAAGAGGCGTTTAGAAGTGATTGTAGATGATGTATATGGTGTAGGGCGAAAAGCTACACTCTAAAAACAGTTTGCACCCTTTGGGGTGTATATCTGTCCCACAACAATAATCGTCATCTGCCTTGTTTGCGTTTCCTTTCTTGAAAACTCGGCGCTCGCTACTTTCCTGTCGAGAACGCTGCGTCACACTGATAACGCGCATGCCGTTCGTGACTGGGAAGTACCGGGCTCGCCACGTTAAAGAAAGGAAACGCGGGCAAGACAGATGACGATTATTGTTGTGGGACAAATATACACCCCAAAGGGTGCAACTGTTTTTAGAGTGTAGAGCAGAATTCCCGTGAGGTGCTCAAGGCCAACCAGGCACTAACACCTTTAAAGAGTGATTATTTTAAGGTCTGGGGAAGCACTGTGTTCAGCTGTGGTGGTGGCGCAGTAGTAGCAGCTCTATTGGCCACCTCACCGTCCCGGCCTTTAATTTTTAATTTTTAATATGAAGAGCATTTTTTTGCCTATCTTAGTTGCTTTGAGTTTGTCTGTATGTTTGTCTGTCCGTCGTATTACGCCGACTAAATTGCCGAAGTTAATTACTAGCTCAGGCCACCATGTATAGGCTGCTGGTTGCGATGCCATCGTAGTCCTTCGACGGTCTTCATTCGAGTTCGTGACGTTAATGTCGTAATGCTGTTGTCGTCAGTCCTTCTACCCGCACACAATAGCCCAAATTGTATATTGGTTGCGCCACTAGGTATGGGCTCATGGTGGCGATGTGATCGTGGTCATTGCATGGATGATCGTGGTCATTGCATGGTCCTAATACAGCGGTCATGCATTGCTTCTAACCATTGTTACTGCGTCTTGATCGTTCGAGTGCCGTCATTCCTTCTCCGTAATCTGACTTTCGTCATACTGTTCTCGTTAGCCTGCTGCTATGATGCAGTGGTCCCAGTTGTCTTGTAGCATGGGCCACTAGCCATCTGACCCCGGTCGCGATGCTATCGTGGTCATTGCGTCGTCGTCATTCTAGCTTTGTCGTCCGATACTAGTTATTCTGCAGTCAATGTACCATCGTCGTCACACCATCGTCCTCATGTCTTCGTTGTCAGGCTGTCGTTTTATCATTGTCTTCCCTTCAGTAACATCACCCCATTGTTGTGAAGTTGTCATCCTGCCGCATTTGTCGTTCCATCGACGGCAATCTTCGGCATTGTATGCGCAACATATTGTCGTCGATGAACGTGATAATGCCAGCCTTCTTATGCTGCCACCGCCGATCGCAGGTGCTCGATGACGATCGACGAGCGCCCTATGTGTTGCCTAATCCAAATGCGCATTGGACCAACCGATCTTTCGAACAATCACCAGTTCGCTCCGAGACTGATCGCCGTTCTCGCATCGAACGCCTCCAGTCACGCTCCCCAAGTCACCAATCACTTTCCCCTATGCCTCGACGACCCGTCTCTATAACAAAAATGGAAACTATATGACGCAGTTCCCGAGGCAGAACTGCGCAAGTGTCGACATGCTGACGTCCTCCTCCTTTACCTGCCAATGTCATTGACGTGTTTATCGAAGATGCTGCTACAGTCGCCCTCACCGTAACCGGTGCCGCTATTTCAGTTATGGATTCCACGTTGTCCACTCGCTCCGCAAAATGGCGATGCCTCTGTCTGGATTGTCGCTTCGAACGGCGGGTGCTCAAATCATTTGCCCTACCACTGCTTGCACAGCCCGTGTGACCATACAGGTCGTTTTATACACGATGGAGTTCATATTTCTTTTATCATGCTCCCACGCCATTATTCTATAATGGGATTTCCCTCACGAAACAATGCCATCATCAATTGCACTCGGGCTGAGATTGGACTTTCCCGCCTTGGTGACCTGGCATCTGTCGATGCTCATACTGCCGCTAAAATTGTCGAGAAAGTAGACACCTGCATTCCCCTGTGCTCTTTACCATTCGTACCAGTCTTGTGTAGTACTACATCTGATCGGATGGTCTTCATCATGCCCTCTCATCCCTTTGTTAGCCTTCCTTTGCCCTTTGCAGCACTTGACCTTGCCGCCGGTGTGAGCACGATGCCAATTTACAATCATCTTTCATCGCCGTTATCACTGCTTCGCCGCGAATGCCTTGCTTACGTCGAGTCGGTCGATTCAACACAAATTGTCGCTGTCCTCGACGAAGCGCCTTCATCTCCCGTCCATGAACTGAGTGCCCTCTCCATCCTCGATTCAACATGGACTGGTGTGTTCAGACCATTCGTCTCCGAAGGTCTGACACATTCGCAGCGTTCTCGACCTCTCACAATCCATCAACACTTCCACCCTTCTTTCAAATTTGCGCAAACATCTCTTGGCTCTGCCTCCACAGTCGAGCATCACATCGACACTGGCTCTCCCTCACCGCTGCGACAAAGACCATATCGCGTGTCCGCTGCGAAACGTTGCGTCATTGCAGACCAGGTCGATGACATGCTCCGTCGAGGCGTCATTCAACCTTCACAGAGCCCGTGGGCCTCCCCTGTGATACTCGTCACAAAGAAAGACGGTTCCATCCGCTTCTGTGTTGATCTTCGACATTTGAACAAGATCACGCTAAAGCAGGTCTACACATTACCACGCATGAGTGATGCTCTGGACTGTTTGCAGGAAGCCGAGTTCTTCTCTACGCTGAATTTGTGGTCAGGCTACTGGCAGGTTGTGTTGGCAGAGGCTGACCGCCCAAAAAGTGCCTTTGTCACAACTGATGGCTTATATGAATTCACCGTCATGCCTTTCTGACTTTGCAACGCACTTTCTACGTTCGAAAGAATTGTGGATACTGTTCTGCGTGGCATCAAATGGAAAAATCTGTCTTTTGCTATCTGGACGACATTGTGGTGTTCGCTCCTGATTTCGCAACGCACCGGCTTCGCCTCCAGCACGTACGCATTTGCTTGATCACGCCGGGTTGCAACTTAACCTGAAGAAGTGTCGATTTGCTGTTTGTCAGCTCACAACTTGAAGTCATGTCGTGTCAAAGGAGGGCATTCGCCCGCATCTCAACATGCTACGTGCTGTTACTGCGTCTCCAAAACCTATCACTATGAAAGAGCTACGCAGTTTCATCGGCCTCTGCTCTTACTTCTGGCGATTCGTTCGAAACTATGCGTCCATTATATCGTCACTCACGCAGCTCCTTGGTGGCGGTAGAGATCTCTGATCTTGGTCGCCAGAGTGTGACACCGCCTTCACAACTTTGCGCCGCCTTCTCACGACGCCACCCGTTCTTCGCCATTTTGGCCCTCCAGAGCCAACCGAAACCCATACCGATGTAAGCTGTGTAGGTCTTTGTGCTGTGTTGGCACAGCGTCAACCTGGAAACAGAGAATACGTCATCGCATACACGAGTCGCACGTTAACAAACGTGGAGACCAATTACAGCGTAACAGGAGAGGAGTGTTTATCTATTGTGTATGCGTTTGGCAAGTTTCGCCCATTCTTATACGGCCGATCTATAGACGTAATGAGTGACCACCACGAATATGTTGGTTGTCTACGCAAGAACACGCAGAGGGCCGGCTATTCAAGAACATGACATCCGCGTGGTGTACCGTTCCAGGTGAAAGCACTCTGACGCTGACGCGCTATCCCGATCGCCGCTTCCCCGGGAAAGTCAGTCACGACTCCTCCTGCTGGTGCACATCGTCCTCTCTGGACTTTCACACTATCGCTGCTGCACAGCGTAATGATCTTTCGACTGCCATTTCTGTTCGACCTTCTCTCGGATACATCGAAAGTTCCAGTGTCATTCGAGAGAAGCTGATTTATTGACGCAACTATGCCCCAGAGGGACGCACCTGGTTACTCGTCAATCCGAGAATCTTGCGATCAGAGCTCTGCTGCTCCTTTCACGGCCACGCTCAGTGTGGCTACGTGGGAGTCTTCAAGACCTACGAAAGACTTTGACACCGCTATTACTGGCGGGGAATGTGCAATTTCACCCGAAACTTCGTCCGCTCTTGTCACGAGTGGCAATGTACCCAAACGCCACCGCACAACTCCGCCGGTGAACTCCAGCCTTTACAATGACCATCCCGACTCTTTTATCACGTGGGCATAGATCTCTATGGGCCATTTCCGTTGACTCCAACAGGCAACAGGTGGACAATCGTTGCGGTGGACGCCTTAACACGTTATGCGGAGACCGCTGCTCTGCCAAATGCTATAGTGTAGAAGGTAGCCAATCTCGTACGACGCCGTTTCCTCCTTAGTCATGGAGGTCCACGCCAACTTTTAAGCGACAGAGGTCGCGCCTTCTTATCTGAAGTCATCGAACAACTGCTTGCTGAATGCGCCATTGCTCATCGTAAATGCACTACTTATCACCCACAAATTAACGGTACCACAACATGCATTATTCGAACTCTTGGTGTAATGCTTGCCATGTATGTTGCACCTGATCCCTCTAATTGGGACCTAGTTCTCCTGTTTGTCACCTACGCTTTCAACATCGCGACTCAGGCCACTACCGAATTCTCACCTTGTTACGTTCTTTATGGCCGTCATCTTTCGCACACAATTGACACCATTCTGCCCTACCGGCCGGACCCATCCGAATGCCTGCCGATCTCAGAAGCCACCAGACACGTCGAAGAATGTCGCCAGCTGGCCCGCCGATTACCCGCTGACGACCAGAACCGCCAAAAAGCGGTTCACGACGCCCAGACCACGACTTCGCACGTTTCTTCCGGGCATCCTCGTGTGGTTCTTATTGCCACACCGCATGCCTGGGCTCATTTCAAAACTCCTTCCATAGTACGACGGGCAATACTGCGTCTTCGAGAGAACATCACCAGTTAATTACCTGGTTGAGTCGCAAACGCCACCATCCTACATGAGACGTCCTAACCGCGAAGTCGTTTACGTTCAGCGTCTCAAGCCCTATCATCATTCTACCGCGCTTCCAGAAAACAAAGTCGCCAGGATGGCTCCTTTACTTCTGCGTGGCCATTGTAAAAAAAAAAGAAAAAAAAACGTGAGCGCAGCATCAAGCGCGCGGCAAAGGTTCGAGCTAGGGTACCGTGCTCGGTGCATCCTAGAACCGGATGTCGTTACGAACGTCAATAAATCTCCTTTATAATATATTTATTTGTACAGATGGCTCATCCGTAACAAAGTAGTTCTCCTCATTCAAACGGTTCAGAACTTATGAAAAAGAGGACGATATGACCTATTTCATTAACGTCACTTTCTTGAATGATTCATTCAGAGGTAAGAAAAAAACGAAGGCCGATCACACAAAATTAATAACGTATTTCGGCAGTAAAGGTCTCCTTTGATATATCCTTAGCAGAAGCAATCTGTTAAACAGTTTTCGTAAGACTGAGCACCGAAAACATATTGCGCGCCCGAGCACAGCGCAATGTACTTTGACATACAATGTATAGTCTGTGTAAAGGAGGCGTGCCCATCTTGTCGGAAAATTTGGGAGTGCTACTAGGCGAACATGCCTGGATGTAAACAAACAGCGCAAGTTTTACGCATACTGTAGGATGGGAAGACACACACATGAGCGCTAATTCATTAAGCAATTTTGGGTTTCTTTCGGTCCTGTGGTCTCTGCAATGGCTGTGCTGTTTATTCCTGTTAGTATGTGCACCGACTCGCCCTTATGGGCTACTCTTATGAAGATATTTCTTCTGCACATTGTAAAAGTACCTTCTCGAGTGAGAAATTACGGACGTAGAGGAGAAAACATTAAAACACTCATATGCGAAACAATGAAAACACTCATTGGTGAAAACATTAAAAAAAGTCAGTAATGCTTGTAGTTTTTTTATTCTAACGTCTTATTTTCTCTCTCTTTCAGCCGACATACGTTAATAACTGCACCTGTATTCTGCAGGGTGGTAAACTAGGAATGTATCCAAACGGCATGCATTGCAAAGTATGTATGTGCATTTCTGCAGCATCATGGTCATCTATTTGCAATACATATAAGAATACGCACTTTCTGTTCGACTAATGAACGATGTATTGCACCTGTGTTGTACGAGAAGGATGCATGTATGATATATTTTGTATCCGTGCAAATCTGCGACGCGAACATGTTACGTGAACGTGAACTGCTTTTGTTTGTAGTGCTCAGCGTGGCTGCGTCCTGCTGAGGTTGCATTTCTCTATGTCCTGTTGCTTAAAAGTGCCTGCTGCACAGTCATCCGTGAAGGATATTATTTTCCTTGTATCCTAGTTTGTTTGGGTAGTGCCTAAAATGCCCTGCTCCTAGAAGCACTACTGCATTTGGTTTAACGGGTATGCAGATCTAAGGGTACCGCAGTGCAGATTTTTGTCGAATTGTAGATACTGCCCTGTCATCTTCTCCTGTCAAGATAAAAAGAAATTGGCACTCGAATTTAACCTTTGTTCGCAAAATGATCTTTATTGGAGTTCATATAATGTAGCTCTTTTCAGCTACATGCCTTCATGCCTGGTAATGTTAAAGCAACCAATGCGCTGCGATTGTCGCTGGATGGCTGAACAGGCGGCAGGGTGGTTAGGCGATGCGATAGAAGGACGGATATTCATGCCATCTCCATTCAAAGTTGGTGGTAGCTGATGACACCAAGCTGTCCGTTTGTGGAATGTATGTATGTATGTATGTATGTATGTATGTATGTATGTATGTATGTATGTATGTATGTATGTATGTATGTATGTATGTATGTATGTATGTATGTATGTATGTATGTATGTATGTGTGTGTGTGTGTGTATGTATGTATGTACATATTAGTGTATGTATGCTTTTTTCACGCAAACCTGGATCACATGAGTTAACATCAACGGCTGCTGTGCTAAAGAATATGGGTTCAAATTTACCCTTCGGACCAACTTGAGTAGCTGTGTTAGTGACACTAGATCACCGTTCACATTGCATTTACCATTAAAACATTTCCAATTATTCAGTAAATTTATCTGACATCATGTGCATATAGTTTTACCCGTCAAATAGATGTGTGATCGGAATGCAGACAATTACAAGTTAGAGACACTGATTTTTGTGGCCGCACCACAGAGCGGCTGCGGTTGAGAGGCCGTGTTTAGTGCGCATATTTTTATACGGCCGAGGAACGTGTACAATCGGCGCTATACCCCATCGGTGGTAAGCTGCACTTCCCAGGACTTTTGCTAGCTTCACGTAGTGCGTGTGACGTTTTCTGGGTGAACTTGCTTTGTGACGTTCTCAAAGATTTCTAATTGCATGGTATAAACCGCGCACACAAAAAAAAATGTTTTTTAGATGTCCCTGTGTCTGTTGACCACGTTGTTGTTTCCCGTTTAACTTGCATGGTTCGATACTTACGGGACTCTCCTGTCACAAAGCTGCAAAATATGACTGCCATTAAACAGCCTCAGCAACTTGTGTCAGCGCAGCATTCAGGACACCCTAACCCCGCTCAATCTTCATATAAGAGCCGGTGACCCTCTGCATCTGTTTGTTTCTGTGTCTGATTCGTCGCGCAAATAAAGAAGAAGGAACGACCATATCATTTGCGATTCAGAGCGAGCGGTAGCGAAAAGGGCTGTGGTTATTCACTTAATGCATCACTAAATAATTTTAAAATATCTGGCTCCTTATGCTTAGGGCAGGATTCTACCTCAGTGGTATCACGTCATATCGGGATAGCTTTCCCATCGATACCTTTACCTCTTCATGTATATAAGCAGTAATAATTTAGGTGTATGTGCGTGTGCGTGGGCGGCTTATTTATGATGACGACTGTACAAGATGTTGTGGATGTTCTGCAGCGTCATATTTAGGATACAATACTGGTATTTCAGACAGCATGAACAAATCAATGAATTATTTTATAGGAACGCATCTCGACTTCAGATATGCCAGGGAGCTAAGCAAAAACGTGTGATTGATGTCATAAACCTTCGCTTCTTTTGAAGAGGTTGTGAAGTTGCTCTCTCTCAAGTACGGCAAGGCTCTGGCTCCTGTGACGTGACAGGAGAGGATCACAGGCATGTATAGGGCGGATTCGAGCTCCTACAAAGGAATAAGACTGTTGAGTAGATTGAAAATATAGGGTAATTATATATTGTATTTATTATTTTCTTGTATGCTTGATAACAAGGAGGCATAAATATGTGGTTAGGCTTTTCCATGAAATCTACGTTAAGCGACGCATTGCCACCGCAAAGAAGTGTTTGATAAAGTACAAACACCTTAAATTGTTTTACGAGCACCTTAGGGGTTGCTTTCTGAACCATTGGTATGTGACCGTGACATTCACGAACCATTACACGTAGACCTCGCGTCCAGCAGCGGAATGTTATAGCCATTGAGAGACCCCGGCGCATCGGGTGCTAAGGGATACTGGGCCTCCATCCTAGCTGCTGGAATGTCCTTGATTTAGGCGAAATGTCAACAACTTGTTGAAGCTTCGTTGACTTTTGACAAATGTGGGTGATTGAAGTGAAATGGTGTGCATATGTCTCCTACTGCAAATGAATATCATACTTCGATACCAAAAAATATTGAGTATGCTTGATGAAGCACTCCACTGCTGCACACAAAGTTGCAGGCTCAATCCCGTCCTCGGCGTTTGCATTCCGGTAAGTGCTTAATGGAGCTACGCTCATGTACGTTGCAATTTGTGCATGTTAGGACACCAAGGTTGACGAAATTAAGCGGAATTTTTCTAATACGACGTCCCTCATAGCCGGTTATGCACCGTCGGAATGCATAACACCATACGATACATTATTGTAAATTTTTTCTGTGGCACCGCTTTAGATGGTGGCCGTTGGATACGACGGAGAATACGCCAATAGAGGAGGAAAGTGTCAAGATGGCATGTGTACTCTACCCAACGTACCACATGGATGCGCAGGAGTGTTGCCTCCGCAGAAGGTAAGATATAAAAGTCGCAAATTAGTGTGTGTTTGTGCGTGTGTGTGTGTTGACGGATTGTTTGGGTATCCTGTTGTACTTACAGGGCCTTCAAATTTGAACTCTCTGTAGCTTAAGTAGACGTGGTGAAAATGCTATTGTATCTCAGCAAGGGTTAATGTTACAGCTGCTTATGCACTTCGGAGTGCAATATTTTGATAACCATTCAGAAAATTGTTAAAATGCTGATGACATGATTCTATTGTTATTTGATCAATAAAGAAAGAACATTCAAAAGTAATTTCATTTTTATATGCACTTATAGCGGTTGTTGCTAGTTACGCGTTATGAAATGCGACGTCGAATGCGTTACATTTGCATTCATAAGCAGGAATATCAACAGATGGAAGGATGCCACATAAGACGTTGCTTTCGCGGGGGAAAGAGCCAGCGAGCACTGATTTGGTCAGCCAAGACCACGAACAAAGTCGCAGTCAGCTTCACACGGCGTTTGGACCGGCAAGTCTCTACGGGTACGACATGGTTTATGGGGAACGGTGGTCACACTGTAGGCGACTGTCACCTTTGCATGCAGAATCAGCGTGCCGAAAGTGAAATTTGTTTATTATATTGAAACACAAACTTCTCTTTAGGAATCAGCTACAAAATAACGTGGTTATCGAATGCGCATGTTTTCAAATGTCTAACATAAACATAGCGTATTGGCAAAGTTAGGTTGAGTAAAAAAACCATTTTCTTTTGCGCGTATCACATGCCCCCATAGCTCATAAACCATGTCTACGTGCAGCATGTGTTGATTTCATACTACTGGTAAAAACACGTGTTGTACCAAAACTGTCACACACGCACGCGCACACACACACACACGCAAACACACACAAACATATATATATATATATATATATATATATATATATATATATATATATATATATATATATATATATATATATATATGTATGCGCGCACGCGTGAGTGAGCGCGTGTATTTTGTGTAAGCGCGTATGTGGAAAAAAGTAGCTTTAATAAAGGGAAGGCACAAATAAAAGCTTTTGTTCGCCTCCCATGCGCGCAGGAATTTCTTGCCAAAATTTGCTGCGAAACGTATTTTTGTCGATCATTTATTAGTCCGCTCTTTTTCACAATGATAAAAGGCAATGAAAGGTATCGTCCAGTATGGCGTCTTGAACCTTATGGTGCTGAATTTTGCGTGCAAATGTAACATAATCTGCCTATGCGTCTTCATGGTCGAACCACCGATGCACCCTTGAAGATTACAGGCGCACGTCTACTTTAGAAGGACCATTTTAATTTTCAATAACGGGGGATTCGTTAAAAACAGAAGATACAGGTTGTATATTACACTGGAGGGCACCCAAAGTTAAAGGCTGCACTGGTACCCTCAACAAAAAACACAGAGTTAATACATTAGAAGCAGCATAACTGCTATTATAGAATGCAAATGAATAAAAAGATAAATTCGAACAGAATTATAATTCTGAAGTAAAGATGCAAGTAACAAATTTTACATATAAGAGTGCAGATTGAAAACACAATACCTTATTTATTTATTTATTTCACAATACTGCAGGCCGATTGGCCTAAGCCAGAGGGGCATGAACACGCAAATCATAACAGCACGTACATGTAGAAAAAATTGGAAAAAATTACATTGCATGTGACATACAACAGAATAAATAATTTAAAGCTGACAGAGCTGAAACGAAAGCAATGAACATTGAAATTTCTCACAAGAAATTTGTCTCCTTTCAGTGAAGAAACAAATTTTGAAAGGCCTGTTCCACGTCAGGAGAGCGAAAAACCGATTTAGGAAGCGCGTTATAATCAGCTATTGTTTGAGGGAAGAAACTGTGCCTAAAGTGAGTTTGTTTTAGCTAATATGGGCTGTAATGAATGTTCCCTATAATGGCGGGTCGTTCGAGTAGTGCAGTGCCTGAGGAATGAGGGGGGGGAGCAATGCTAAGCTTTCGTGACAAAATTTTATGATGGAAAGAAATGCGGTTCAGTTTTCTACGTGTACTAAGCAACAGGATATTATTGTCCTTCATAAGCTGTGTTGGCGAGTCTGACTTTCTGTATTTATGAAAAATGAAACCTACTGCCTTTCTCTGAACTACCTCTAATTGATAGATGTCTTTCTTATTGTGAGGGTCCCAAATTACGGAGGAGTATTCAAGTTTGGGCCTAATTAAAGTTTTACAAGCCAAGAGCTTAATATGGCAAGGAGTGTGTTTTAATTTTTGTCTCAAGAAACAGAGCTTCGAGAATGCAGTTGAAAAGATCTCAGAGATATGAGTGCCCCAGGTTAATCGGTTGTCAAGATATATTCCTAGATATTTATACTGTGAGACCTCGCCCATGTGGCCATTGTGGAGGCAATATTGGTAACAGCTAACATTTCTGTTTCGCGTAACTCGGGAAAGCACACTCTTATCCATGTTTAAATCCATATTCTGTTCTTCACACCAGTGACATATTTTAAGCAAAGATTCTTGGAGCAATTGATGGTCTTCTAGTGATGCTATTTCTTTAATTACAACGCAGGCTTCTGCGAACATTCTTATTGACACTGATCGTGGAATTATATTTACTAAATCATTTATATATATTAAAACAGCAAAGGTCCTAACACATTACCTTGAGGAACACAGGAAGTAACAACAAGCGATTCAGAAAGGGCGCCATTCACATCAAGAGACTGCGTTCTACCACTTAAGTATGCTCTGACCCATTCTACAAGATACAGCGGCAAACCAATCAACTGCAATTTCTAAAGAAGCTTTGAATGCGGTACCTTGTCAAAAGCTATCGCCATAAGCAGAAAAATAGCATCGATCTGCCCCGAGTTATCCAGTATTCTGAGAAAGTCATGAACCGTCGTACTTAGTTGAGTAGTGGTTGACATGCCGTTCCTGAATCCACGCTACACAATAAAAGGGATTATAAATAAAAATCGCTCAATGTACTGCAATATATATCGTTTAAGTAAAGATTTTGAAGATGCCAATGACGATAAATTTATAGTTAGATAAATTAGTCTATTCTTTTATTGTTGTATATGCTTAAATCATTTTTCTATAAATAATGTGAGGTCTGGGAGTAAAATGTTTTTATAGCAAATCTCGCAGCATTACTATATTTAAGCATGTTAAGTATAACAGATATATTTTAACTGGTTTCTTACTAAGTTACAGAAAAGAATAAGCAAGTTAAAACAAAATATTTGATCCACTGAAATAATCTGGCTATCACGGCGGAAATAGTCTACACACGTGTAGTTCGAAGTCCTAGGGATCATGCGAATTGCTCGCATTTGAGTGAGCTGAACCGGTAAAATGTGACATTTGTACGCGCTTTCCCAAGTATCCATCCCACAGTGAATTCGGCTATGTGTAAAGGCAAAATGCAATGACCAGGTAGTGTGTTCAGAAAAATATGGTCGTGTTTTGCTGAGTGCTCTGATAGCAAATGCAGTCTTGCATTTGAAGTGACGAATGTGGCTGTGAACCTGAAGGTTGATACGTATTTGTGCAAGTAAAATGCTACAGACTCAGCGATAGTGATATGATGAGATCCAACAGGTAAACATTTAGTGTTAGGTATGTGGCTCTGTAGGGATCTGAAAACAATGTACTTAGTTTGGGTTAAGGTACAATTCATTAGCAGAAAACCAGCGACAACTTTGTATTAAAACAGTATTTAGTTTCAGAGTTAAAGAAGTAAAGCAAGAATCAGATGTTGTTACAGCAAAGACATCAGCATGTAAAACGACATGAATATCTACTTATGGCTTAGGCACGTCATTAACACAGATCCTAAAGACCAGTGCACCTAGAATACTGCCCTGAGACACGCATTGCTTAAATGCCTTAATGTGAGAACAGCCCCCACAGCTAAATATTTGTTGCCTGTTCAGTAAATACGACTTTCCAAATTTTAATGGAGGGCCATGATAGACCTACTGAAATAAAAAGTATAGAAGGGACTACATATCCAGGATCAATAGCATTTATTAAAACTTCCCAAATAAAAAATGGTCAGGCTTGTTGCTCATATGGATTGAAGGGTAGTTAATATATTCAACTGATTTTTCTAATTTCTTAAACGCACTCCCAAAAGATCTATAAATTTACTAATGACTTGAATAATAGAATAATAACCGTAATTAGATAAGACATGTTTCTCAACGTTCTTAAAAACACGAATTACTTTTGCTTTCTTAGAAAAACTACGAAGAGCGCCGGTCTAGAAAATTAAGTTTATGGAGTCATCTAATGTGTCGCAGGCAAGGTGACTCCCTAATTTATGATGACGAACGAATAAATTATGTAATCTAGGGCCAGTGTGCTAACATCAGTGTTCCAAGACCAGAGGGTGCAAAGAATGTCAGTTTCCACCAATGGAAACTGACATTTGCAACGTTTAACGCCCAAACCTCTCGAGTGAGGCTAGCTTAGCAGGACTCTTTGAGGAATTGTCAGACATCGTTTGGGATATCATCGGCATTACTGAGGTTAGAAGAACTGGTGACGCTTTTGCATTGCTGAATAACGGGCATGTCCTCTTCTATAGACGTCTCCTAGATAAGAAGCATTTGGGGTAGGATTCCTAGCTCATAAGGAAATAGCGGGTGACATTTACAAATTCTACAGCATTATTAAGAGGGTAGCTGTAGTCGTAATCCACCTTATAAGAGGTATAGAATAAAGGAAGTGCAAGTCTACGCTCCACCATCCAGTCACGATGATGAGGAAGTAGATCAGTTTTATGAAGATGTTCAATTAGCGAAGACAAAAATGCAAACTCCGTATAGTCTAATAATCGGCGACTTCAATGCAAAAGTGGGGAAAAATCAGGCTGGGGAGAAAGCAATTGACAACTACGGCGTCGATTCTAGGAACGCTAGAGATGAGATGCTGGTAGAATTCGCAGAAAGGAATAAGCTTTGAATAGTGAACACAGTTTTCAAAAAGCGTAGCAACAGAAAGTGGACCTGGAAAATCCCTAATGGTGCAACAAGAAATGAAATTGACTTCATATTTCTACTCATGGCAGCAAAGTGCAGGAAGTAGAAGTGATAGGCAGGGTAAAGTGCACTGATCATAGGTTAGTGGGGCTAAGATTCACCTCAATTTAAGAGAGAAAGAACAAACTTGGTCAAGAAGAAACAATTTAACCTTGAGGCAGTAAGGGTAAAAGCAGACAAATTCAGGCTGGCGTTTTCAAACAAATATGTAGCCTTAGAACAGAGAGATAATGATGACATAAAGCAATGAATGAAACCGTAACTTGGTTGGCTTTAGAGGCAGCAATTGAAGTGGAAGGCAAGGCACGAAGGCAACCAGTAGGCACGCTCTCCCAAGTAACAAATGACCTGATAAAGAAACGACGAAAAATGAAAGTGTCCAACTCAAGAGATAAGAAAGAATTAGCGGAACTGTCAAAACTGATCAGCAAGGCGAAAATAATGGATATTCGAAGCTACAACGTAAGAAAGACTGACGAAGCAGTAAAAGATGGACGCAGCCTGAAATCAGTCAGAAATAAACTTGACATAAGACGAACCAAGATGTGTGCACTAAAATATAAGCAGGGTAGTACAATAATTAATCTCAACAATATAGCAAAAACAGCGGAAGAATTTTATACTGACCTGTACAGTACCCACAGGAATCAGGATACCTCAATTACAAGCAGTAATGAACAGGATACCGAAACTCCTTTCATAACTAGCGGTGAGGCCTGAAGGGTCCTGCAAGACGTGAAACGAGGAAGAGCGGCAGGAGTAGATGCAATAAGAGTCGATTTAATCAAAGATGGACGAGACATAATGCTTGGAAAACTGGCGGCTCTTCATACGAAGTGTCTGTCGACTGCAAGGGTCCCTGAAACCTTGCAGAATGCTAACATTATACTAATCCACAAAAAGGGAGACGTTAAAGATTTAAAAATTTATAGGCCCATCAGCTTACTCCCAGTATTATATACAATATTTGCCAAAATAATGTCCAATAGAATAAGGGCAACAATGGACTTTAGTAAACCAAGGGAACAGGCTGGCATCAGGAAGGGATTCTCTACAATGGATCACATCTGTATCATTAATCAGGCAATCGAGAAATCTGAAGAATACAATCAGCTTCTCTATAACGCTTTTATAGATTACGAAAAGGGATTTGATTCCGTAGAGGTACTCATAGTCATAGAGCCATTACGTAATCGAGGAGTACAGGAAGTGTACTTAACTATCCTGGAAAATATCTACAGAGCGCAAAAAAGTAGAAGATACCTTTAAATAAAGGTATCAGACAAGGAGAAACAATCTCTCCAATGCTATTCACTGCGTGATTGAAAGAACAATTGAAGCTACTAAACTGGGAAGGCGTAGGATTGAGGACCAACGATGAATATCTCAGCAACTATCGATTTGCCGGTGAGATACTCCTGTTCAGCAACACTGGGGACGAGCTACAACAAATGACTGAGGAATTTAGCATAGAGACTGTAAGAGTGGGGTTGAAAAAGAATATGCAGAAGACATCATCATCATCAGCAGCAGCAGCAGCAGCAGCCTGGCTACGCACACTGCAGGGCAAATGTCTTTCCCATACTTCTCCAACGACCCCGGTCATGTTCTAATTGAGGCCATGTTGTCCCTGCAAACTGGAAGGAGCAGCAAGCTAGTATTGCTAGAGCGTTTCCGTCGCAAAGCAGCGCTAGGACTGACTTACATAGAGAAGTAAAGAAAGATTCGAAACGTCCGCATTGTAGCCGTCCTTTCCGGCCCACTGAAGGAGAATGATGAGAGCCCGGTCTTTAAAGGCAGCTGACGCGATGATGTCAGGGTCGATGGCGATGCTAAATCCATGGAAAGTGAGGTGACGTTCCAAGGGTTTTCCTTTGATGTGGCCGGGCAACATTGTTCTGGCTGTAGCACTGGGCTGCGCAGGGGCGCCAGGCACCAACGGTCTGATGACGCATCAGGCTGTGTTGGTGGCTCGCCGGTGAGGCACATCGATACCATCTGCATCGAGAAGCAAAGAAAGATTTGGAACGGCCGAAATGTAGCCGCTGTTTTCTGCTCTTCGCAAGCAGTGAAGAAAGCTAAGTCCGTACATATGTGAAGGCAGTGAGGGAACCGCCCTGTTCCAGCAGTTATAATAAATGAGCGCGTTGCTATCATGACGTGTCCAGATTCTTTTGCGATTTCGCCTTTTCGGTGAGGACATGGGATTTCCGATTATCAATCTTTAGAGAGGGTTATCGTGACTCGCCCAATATTGGTTGGTTTGTCATGGCCTGGAGACCGCAGAGATAATGTTGGGAAGTATTGCATCTAAGAGAATGATTGGCTGTAATTAAAAAAGAAGTACACAGCCTCAGCCACGAATGTATCTAGCGTATGAATTTTGGGTGCTAATATGGTGGCTTTGTGTTCACCTAAATATGAATGTGTTGGGTTCGACTACACATTAGGCGGCCTATATTCGCTCTCTTTTTCAGTCTCTCGTATTTTGACCAATATTTGCATGGATAATAGATTCAACGGAAAGAGAAACAATGTGAAGGGTAAAGTACTGCAAGAATAAGTGAATATACACGCATTCGTTTTGTCAATTTATGCCATTTATGATTTCTATTTTTTTTCGCTGCCGATATAAACGTGCTCTGTCCATCCTAACTATGCGCAACAACACTGCAGGTTGAATTGTTGGTGTCCTACAGTTGCACTGCAATTTCACTGACAAGATGCTTGTTCATTTTTGTTTACTTTAGAAAGCAAATGAGCGTCCGCAGCTGGGATGCACATATCTTTGCTTCAATGAGACTCAAGACAGAGTAGAGTTTGGCTATCACAAAGAAGGAACCCGTTGTATGGTAAGTTGATTTTCCTTTTGTTACTGCACAACAGCTAAAAAGCAATAATGATCTGCGTTGGTACATTGGTACAATTTATTTCTGATTAAATTTGCTCACATTTATTGGGACGCGTACAGTTAAGGCCAAACAAGATCTTTCAGTCCATGCACTTGAGTTATGGCTGCAATGCGTTGACGTCTTCAGGTCTGTTGTCGCGAGTTCACAACATACCACATTAGAGTTCATAAATCGAAACAGTACATTTATCCGAGAGAAATCCACATTTTGACGTCGTGTGTGGTTATGCATCAAACAAGCTTTAGCGTGTCGTCATCGCTAACTCAGAAAATAACGCTTTGGTCATGGTGCCGGTGCCTAGGGGCATAGCAAAAGTGGCCAAAGATAAAAGGCTTGAGCTGGTAGGTTAGAAAAGGCAGACATTACTAATATATTACTGCAACACTATATATATATATATATATATATATATATATATATATATATATATATATATATATATATATATGTATATATATATACGAGAGAAGAAAGGGAGCAAGCGATTGAAGGGGCAGCATGTGTGTATGGTGAGCTCCTCACCGGCAGTTTGCAATAGAGTGCACGCGGTTTAAATCATGGAACCGGGAGCTCAAAGATGAGCGACGAAATGCTAACGCATTTCTCTTGCAGTTCCAGGTAAATCGTCGCTGATTTTCTATTATTTAGAAATGAACTTGCTGCTTAAAGGTCTGCTCTTGGCAAATAAGGAAACAATTCGAAGTTTTGCCTGCATTGTTCCACGGCAAGGGTAGAAAAGTCAGAAAAAGTTTCGCGTTTTCCGTATATATGTGCCGAGGACCAGTCACTGCCAATATAAACACACGACATGTTGCCATCTCATGTGCCATGTGGCATGGAAAACGCGGATTTTTTCTGTCGTCTGCATGCTGTTTTTAAAAAAGGACACTGTGTAATTATACTTTCAAGCAGGCCCTATATGCTGGAATAAAAGGAATATCGCTACAGTGCGACCGTCACTGCAGTTTAGCTAGCTTCTGAATACTTTTGCCGGATATAGTATATAACTGCGCCTTCAGAAACGTGGGACCTGCTTTCATGGCAAGAGTATTGCAAGAATGCTAATGACTGGGAAAAGAAATTTCGAGGATCTGCGACTGTTGATTGCAGTTTTAAAGCTTTGCCTGTGTTTATGGCATGTTCAGTAAAGATGTTGCCAGTTTCAGACTCGAGAAATATGACAAACGCGTGAGCAATAAATCGCAGGATGTATTTTAGATAAGCGAGACTGCAAGCACCGCCCTTATTGAGATCAGACTATTCCGATTTTAGTTGAGGTTAGATGAAACTGTGCTTCATCAGCAAGAATCACTCAGTCATAAGTTTCATCTGGTAGACTCCAATTTTTTTTTGATGTCGCAAAGTTTTCTATTACTGTTCAAAGTAAAAGTATTATAAGCACATAAATATTGAGATAACGGGCCCTATACCGTAAAACTATTCCAATGTGTTTTTATTCCAATCTCCTGACGTGCAAATTGCACGCAGGCATCGGGTGGTCTCTCGCAGGGTTGTCTGGACAGACCGATCAAACGCTGTCCTCGTTCAAAGGGGGTCACTTTTTTTTGCTTGAAAAACGAATAATATTGCCTACATTGAGCGGTTTCTCGTATCTAATTGGCTGACAAGAGGCGAGGAGCCCGCTCAAGTAGAGAGGGTTCGATGGGGCCGAACCACTGCACTGAAAATCAATACCCGGATGAAGAGGGTGATGGCTGCGTCTGCGATTGGTCCGCTTTTCCTTATCCTTACTTGGCTAGAGGTGGCTGGTCTAAAATCGTGGCGGCAAACAACGGAAATTTAAGATTGCTGCTAAGACGGATCCTCATCAAAGAAGAGTTGGCAGAGCGACGTTGTAAACGTGCCGAAAGTGCTAAAGAAGGCTACGCGGCCACGCAAAAGATTATATGGTTAGAGTGGACACGGGGACAGTAGCCTTGACAGAGCGCTGAACTGCTTTCCGTTTGCTATGCAGGCCCTGCTTTCGTTCCTCATGCCCTGGCTATCGGCCCCGTCATGTGACCTGATATGCCAGCTTCCGTCACCCGTAACCATGGATCATCGCTACGCCTGCGCGATTGACAAGGTGCCTTCATCGCATCTTGCTTTCGCACCCTTCGTCGACTCATTCTGCCCGGTACATCTCGACCTTAAAGCAACCTTCGGATCGACAGCAACACCATCCTCGGCCCAGTACTTAAGAACCCGGCCCTGCAACAGCTGCTTCAGTGGACACGGGGACAGTAGCCTTGACCGAGCGCTGAACTGCTTTCCGTTTGCTATGCAGGTGCGTACAAACCTTCCCTTGTATGCTAAAAAGAGCAATAACGTCTGCTTATTACTGTTCCCGTGTCCACAAGTGTTGAGCGAAATTTGTTGTGAATGTTTCTCTATGACCCTTTTATTGTTGCGCGCGGGTGATGTTGAGAGCAACCCTGGGCCCAAAACCACACGCTCGGAAGCCTTTTTAGACATTGAATCTTTACCTACGGACCCCCCTGAACAGATGAAAGTTATTTTTCACTTGCTAAAGGACGTACACACCCGTTCGCTGCATAGTTCTAAAACACAAACGGAATTGGCAGCTGACGTTGAAGCTATTAAAACCGGACAGAAATCAATTGAAACCAAAACGCAGCGATTCAAAACCGTTTAGATGAGCTAGAGGAAAATTATAAAAGGTTAGATGAACTCAGCCAGGATATTGCCGCCATTCACACTCAAACAGACGAACTTTCTGCACTGGCCACCACCTTGCAATCACGGCAGGATGATCTTGACGACCGGTCACGGCGTAACAATTTAATTTTCTATGGCATCCCAGATTCCGATGAAACCTGGCAGGCCACTGAGGAAAAACTGACTTCTATCCTTAGTGCGTGCCTAACTGACCCCCTTTCCCCTCACGAAATTCAACGCGCACACCGTTTAGAAAGATTCGCACCTAACAAGTGTCGCCCTATCATTGCAAAATTTTTGAACTTCAAAACTAAAGACCTAATACTCGCCAAACGCAACAGCCTGAAGGAAAGTAAGGTCACCATTAGTGAAGATTACTCGGTCGCAACACGTCTAGCACGAAAAAAGTTGCTCGACTTTGCGAAAATCCAACCTGGATCCCCAACCCATAAGTTGCGCCACAACAAGTTAATTATGAACAAGAAATCTTACATGTACGACCCTATCACTGCCACTGTCATTTCCACTGATACGAAAAGCGCACACGCCAGCTCGCCCTCTGCTACTATCTCTGCTAATACTTCCTAGGGACGAGTGAGGGCTAGTGGCCAGACATCTTCGGCTTCAGTATCGCTTCTTTTTACTAATATCAGAAGCGTCCTTAACAAGTACAACTCACTCACATCAGCAATCGATACATGTTCTGCTAAAATAATCGCGCTAACCGAAAACATGGCTCTCTGCGCATGTCTGCGACGCTGATATATTCGTCAATGCTCACCGCTTCTCATTCTATCGCTGTGATCGTAGCAAGCAGAGAGGCGGCGGTGTGCTTCTCGCAATTTCCAATGATATACCATCATCTTGTATACACGTGCAGACTGAACTAGAATTAGTATGGTCAGCAATAACACTTGTAGCGTTCCTACTTAAAGGACACAGTAAACGTAAAGCATTGCTGTGGAACTGGCGTCCATCTTGTCTACCTTTTATTCTCACTTCCTTCTTCTTTTCTGCTGAACCCAGACTCCTGCGCTTCTTCATCTTCTATTCCAAGGCTCATACCGCTTCACCCTTCCAGGTTTCTTTTGCTAACCCCTCCTGGGGTAATACTTGAAAACGTTTCCAATCGAAGCACATTCAACTGAGCCACGTTCGCCAATGTACCACACAGTCTTCAATATTCCTTTCTGAGTGGCCGTCTTTGTCGCAAAGTAAGGACCATAAAATTTGGCATTGGATTCTCTTACTCCTTTCCTAACTAGAATGAGGTCAGTGACTTGAATGTCTGGAATATCTGAGCAATGTCTCTTGTCAAAATTTTTTTTCATTCGTTTACGGTACCTCTCCTCCTGCGATTTCTGTTTCCTTTCCTCGACGATCTGGAGATTTTCTAACAGCCCAAGTTCACGGTCCGCCTGAAGAATAGGGGTTTCTCCTGAAGAAGCGAATTGCGGGCTGCATCCCAAGCCGCTGGTGTAGGAGCGATTGTGATGTCTTACAGCTGCTTCTAAAGAGCATTTCCAACCACCAGGGAAACTATCGTACATCCTGATGTATTGTTTAACATCTCGTATAGCACGCTCTGCAAGCCCATTCGCTGCGGGATGGTATGGCGCACAGAACTGGATTGATATATTATGGTCTCGAGCCCATCTTGCTAGCTTTTCGCTCTTGAACGCTGGACCGTTGTCACATACAATTGTCTTGGTTGTCGTAAACATATCCCGTTCGAGAAGGGCGATGGCACTATTCGCATCTTCTTTTCCTGCCCGTGCCGCGACCATCCTGGTGCATTCATCTATGGCCAGAAGAAAAGCTTGCGTTTTTCGGACTCCTTCTCGTTTCTTATTTAGCTCGGCGAAATCCAGGTGTATAACTTCAAAAGGCACGTTTGAGTGGCAAGGTATTATCATGGCGTCCGTAGGCTGCTTATATTTCACTTTGTTGATTTGACAAATGTGGCATGAACGAACGTATCGATTGACGTCGTCTTTCATGTGAGGCCACGTAAATCTCTTGACTAGCTTGTTGTAGGTGCGCCAAAATCCGTCGTGTCCTCCAGATTCTGGGCTATCGTGGTACAGATAAAGCACACTGGAAACCAGCGTTGGCGGGACTTGATAGCGACCTTCCCTAAAAATCAATTGTTCAGTGCCTTCCCACAATTTAATTTCATTGATTTCTGCCGATTGTTCGTTGTTGGCCTGTATCATCAGTCTAGACAATGCATCTGCATCAGTCAAAAGGGGTCCAGGTCTGTGGGAGATGGTGAAATCGAACTGCTGCAAATAGTTCACCCATCTGGCGATACGTCCCTTAGGGTGGGTCATATTCAAGAGATGAGTGAGGGCTTGGTGATCGGTGAACAAAGTAAACTTCGCACCTTCTAGGTACGTACGGAAGTACTGAATTGCTTTGAGGACTGCAAGAGCTTCCTTTTCAGTAGTGGTGTAGTTGACTTCAGGTGGCTTGAGGGTGTAGCTGTAGTAACCTACTACGTGTCGCTTTTCTCGGCCGGATGCTTCTGGACGTTTCTGGTACAAGACTGCACCTGTCCCATAGTGTGAGGCGTCGGTATTCAGTTCAAAGGGTAAAGTGAAATCTGGTATGCGTAGAATAGGGTCAGCAGATATTCTGTGCACCAGATCACGGTAGACTCTCTCACATTCCTCATTCCACTCAAATGGAACTTCTTTCTGTGTTAGGCGCGTGAGGCATCTTGTTTTGATGGCAAAGTCTTTTATGAAGGGCCTGAAATGTCCTGCTAATCCCAAAAATACACGCAATGAGTGTACGTCATATGGTTTTACCAGTTGGGATATCCTCTCGACGGACTCTTGTTTCGTGCTTTTGGTAGTCCCATCAAAGACTCTTCCAAGAAACACCACTTTTCTTTGAAAGAACGCACTTTTCTTAAAATTAACCTTGAGGTGTGCCAAGCTCAAGGCATTTAATACCTGGGACAGGTGTGCCTGATGCTCCGTCTCTGTTTTGGAGAAGACGATAATATCGTCTATGTACACGTTACAAAAGACACCTAGGAAAGGCTTCAGGACTTCGTTCATAATCTTCTGGAACCATGCTGGTGAGTTTTTCCAGCCGAAGGGAAGCCGGTTATACTCGTACAGGTCGAAGGGCGTGATAAAAGCAGTGTACATTTTTGTTTCTTCGGTTAGCGGGATCTGCCAGAAACCTTTGCACAAGTCAATACGTGAAAAACATCGGCAACCACCTGTCTCATCTATAATCGTGTCTATCTTCGGCATGGGAAATGGTATAAGTTCTGTCTGTCGGTTGAGAACCCTGTAATCTGTGCACAATCTGCAAGTTCCATCTTCTTTCGGCGCAATAGTTAAGGGAGAGGCGAAGGGTGACACCGAAGGCCGGATTATATTGGCGTCTAGCATCTCCTGCAATTCCTTCTTCAACCATATCTTGCGCTCTCTTGACATGTTGTAAGGTGATTTTCGGATGACGGTCTTGTCGGTGAGTTCGAAAGGCACCTTGTGTGACGTCATCGCCGGTGGATAGCTTCCTATGCATACTAGTTCAGGATAGGTCGTTGCAATATCCTCCGCGCAATTGACAACTCGCAGGTTATCCTTTCTATCCGGCTGTCTCTTGCCTTGATAGTCCTTCCACTAAAACCGCATCGTCCCAGTATACGTTGATTTTTAGTTTCTTTATATCTGGTCTGGATAGCAGAAAGTCATACGTCACCCCCTCAATCACCAGTACTTCACTCGCTATTTCATGACCTTGGAACTCGATGTTTACTGAGGCCCACTGATTATGCATTGTCACTTTTCCATCGTAGCCTTGCACCCGTAGTACTCTTCCACTATGCAGGTGACTTGCATCTACCAGCTTGGCATTTATTATAGACACAGAAGCACCGCTGTCAACCAAAGCCATCATGTGTCTGTTTCCCACTTTCACAGGGATGTGAAGTAGGCTAGAGCAAATTAAATAAACAGTCTCAGTTGTGGTCATCGGGTCGGACTGATCACCCTTGTTTATCAGTTTTTTGTCGTCGGAGCCTCTTCAGCGTCCGAAAGTAGGGGAACAGGGTCGCTGTCGATGTTATGCACCCGACCTCTGGGAGCGCGCCAACCCAAGCTCTCTGTGCCGCCTGCAAGGCGGCGCGGTTCTCGCTGATTACGGCTTGACCAATCCGTGCCGGACCGTGTGAAGTGACCGCTTGAGCTAGCGTTTATATTTTCTTCTGAAGTAAATGATATGTCGTGAAGGCACTCCAGGAGCCCGTCCATAGTTTTAGGTGACCGTAGTTGCACTTGCTTCAGGACTTGCGCGTGCAGTCCGTGCATTATTAGTGCTACTACGGCAGACGGAGGAAGCATAGGCTCGGCCAGCTTTAAAAGGCGGCATTTGTCAAAGAAATACTCTACGAGGGAGCCTTGCTTGAATTTGAAATTAAGCGCGGCGTCCCACCTTTGCACTGGGTTGCTTCGGAATGTCGTCAAGAATTTTTCTTTCCACTGATTCCAAGAGTTGCCAGCCTCTTCAATAATGTGCAAATCATACCACTTCCGTGCAACACCGCTTAAGTAACTACGCATGTTAGTAATCTTGTCCTCATTAGAGTGCCAGTTGTTCTTTCCAGCGGCATATTCATAGAATTCAAGCCAACCTTCTGGACTTGATGACATGCCGTCGAATGCATCAGGTTCTACAAATTTAGTCACTGGCTTCTCAGCGTTTAAAGAGCTTATAAGCGATGTCACCAGCTGGTTTTGTTGCGAAATCTGTTCTTGTTGTAGACGAAGTGCTTTCAAAACGAGGCTCACCTCTTCCGTCGACGACTGTGATCCAGAGTCCTTCCGACGCATCGGTTGAAGAACTAATTCGTCGAAGATCACCAGAGGCAAGTTCACGTTCACAGCACCCTTCCGACGTAGTTCATCGGGGTCCATGGAAGCCTTCTCTAAAACCAGGTTCATGAGTTCTGCCGAGTTGAGTTCGCGAGGTAGTTCCACCGCTGGTTCATCTTCAGCTTGGTATCTCGAAAAGATGATCTTGTCCGCGGAGGTCTCCTCAAGGAAAAATCTCACCCACATGTTGGAGTTCGCTGTCGGCTGCGCCAAAATAATGTAGCGTTCCTACTTAAAGGACACAGTAAACGTAAAGCATTGCTGTGGAACTGGCGTCCATCTTGTCTACCTTTTATTCTCACTTCCTTCTTCTCTTCTCCTGAACCCAGACTCCTGCGCTTCTTCATCTTCTATTCCAAGGCTCATACCGCTTCAACACTTAATCATCAAACAGTTGTAATAGGGGTATGCTTCCGTCCACCTTCGTCTTCACCAAGCTTTAGTAACGAACTTTATGACGATGTTAACACCGTCGCAACACGGTTTCCTTCATCACCGCTGTTCCTACTTGGCGATTTTAATCTACCAAACATCACATGGAATACCGACCCCCCTATAATATCCCCACTCACACCTCAAGCTCGTGACTTTTTAGATGTGTGTTCAGTATTCTCACTCGTGCAGATCTGCGTTCAGGCAACTAGAATAACAGCTTCCACGGAGAATACACTAGATTTAGTCTTTACTAATCAACCCGATATAGTATCGCCTGTAACGTACCTACCAGGAATTAGCGACCACTTACTTCTACAGTTCGATATTAAACTAGACCGTCCGAAAACTAAAAAGAAGAAAAAAATAATACGAGACTACTACAGAGCAAATTATCAGGCCATAAATAATGCACTATCTTCGTTTATTGGCGTTTTCCTTAATGGCTTTGAACACCGTAGTGTACAAACTAATTGGAACATGTTCACATCTATGGTCAACCATCTAACTGAACAGTACATTCCTCATCGCACCATTACAACTCACACAAACTCTCCCTGGTACAATAATTACATCAAGCGTTTATCAAATAAAAAGAAGCGTCTCTACCGCATTGCAAAGCTTTCACCCACAATTGATCGCTGGGCATCGTATACTGCGGCGTCAAACACATATGTGCAAGCGCTCAAAAACGCCAAAAAGCACTTCGTATCGCAGGTTCTCCCTTCAATGCTTACTACTAATGTTAAAAAATTTTGGCGTGCAATTATTCCTTCGACTGACAACAGCCTTGCCTTAACAGACTCTTCCGGTGTTCCAATTCCCGCCGACCTTTCTGCCACCATACTAAACCATACATTTTCAGAAAATTTTACAGCCACATCCAGCACACATATGCCAAGTACACAGCACCGTAACTATGTTACCATGCCCTCCATAATTATTGCTCCATCCGGTGTCGTTAAGCTTATTGATGGACTAAGCATTCATTCTGCTCCCGGATACGACTGTATTAAGTCGAAATTCTTAAAAAAACACTTCATATTATTCTTCCATCATACTATCCAAACTTTTCCAGCAATCCCTTGACCATTGTAGGCTACCTAATGAGTGGAAAATAGGCAAAGTGATTCCAGTGTATAAATCCGGCAGCAAAGCATCCCCTAATAATTATCGTCCCATTTCTCTCACCAGTACATGCTGTAAAATGCTCGAACATATTATTTTTACTAACCTGGTTAATTTCCTTGAATTGAACTCATTTTTTACGTCAGCACAGCATGGTTTTCGGAAATCTTACTCCTGTGAAACCCAATTAATATCATTTACACATGCACTACATCATATTCTTGACAAATCATCACTAGCTGATTGTATATTCTTGGATTTTTCAAAAGCATTCGACAAGGTGTGTCACAAACTATTACTTCATAAACTAAAAGAACTTAACATAGACGGTAACCTTTTGAAATGGATTGAGTGTTTTCTGCTCAACCGCTCACAATTTGTTTGTGCTAACGACATTAACTCCGATTTTACAGAGGTCCGTTCAGGTGTTCCACAGGGTTCCGTCCTTGGACCCCTACTGTTCCTAATTTACATTAATGATCTTCCCTCGCTTATCAACTCCCATATCCATCTATTCGCTGATGATTGCGTCATCTTCAGAGAAATTACCAATGCTAACGATATTGAATTACTTCAGTCAGACCTTACCACGATAGGAAACTGGTGCAATAAATGGTTAATGGAGCTAAATATTAACAAATGCAAAGTCATGCGTGTTTCTCGGAAAACATCTGCAATACCATCATACTACATTAACAACATGTCGTTGGAATCAGTTTCTTCATATAAATATCTTGGTGTTTACATCACTTCTAAGCTAAACTGGTCTCTTCATACTGAAAACATAATCAAAAACGCTAATCGCATGCTTGGCTACCTACGTCGCAACTTTTTCAACGTACCTACTAATTTGAAACTTTTGTTATATAAAACATTAATACGACCCAAACTCGAATACGCGACTCCGGTATGGGACCCTGCTCATGAAAACCTAATCACTGACCTCGAGATGGTTCAAAATAACTCTGTACGTTTTATTCTTGCTAACTACAACCGCACTGCGAGTATAACTAACATGAAATCTAATCTTTGCCTCCCATCGCTGGCATCTCGCAGAAAAGTGTCTCGTATTGCCCTCTTCCACAAGTTGTACCATCACCATACTCTACGAGATCACCTCATACCCCATCCAATTTATGTATCCCGTCGCATTGATCATCAGTACAAAGTGGGTATTTTGTCATGCAACACTAAAAGTTTTTCACAATCATTTCTGCCGCGAACCTCGCGTGACTGGAACCATCTTCCCGTCGAAGTTGTAGGCCTTATTAATTATGAACAGTTCGGTGAAGCCTTAGCTAATATTGTATATACAGGTGCCATTTAAACGCTCATGTAACCAACTGTCTTTGTCCTTTTTTTGTATTTACCACTCCCCCTCTGTAATGCCCTTGGCCCTGAGGGGTATAATAAATGAAATGAAAAATATTGTACGCAAATAAACCTACGCTCTCCGGCACGTGCGAGTAGCCAGTTCCTGAGCGATCGGCGGCAGCCATCTTTTATTGCTTTCGCAATGGGACAGCCTGCGGCTATTCAGAAGAAAATTCAGTTTTCTTCGGCATATTAATATATCTTTAAAGCGTACACATCACTTTGGCGCGGTGAGTTCTTGCCGTTTTGTGACGTCGCGTGAAAGGCAGGGGAAGTGGGTGCAGCCCGGAACCTTTGGACCAATAGCCGAGGGCGAATAGCGAAAAGGACGTCGAATCCGAAATAACTGCTTTTCTTTTGTTCATTCAAATCGTGCATAAGTGTTGTGTATACGTCATATCAGATGGGGAGATATCGCGGTTTCCGTGACGTCGCGTAACAGACAGGAGAAGGGGTGCGGTCCAAAAAAGTGTTTGACCAATCGCGGAGGGCTCATTTCGGAATTGGAATAGAAAAATTTGGAATACTTTTACGTTATTGCACCCCAGACATCATTCCTACTTCTGAATCGCGTCAGATGAATTAGTGTTTATTTTAATTGTATCATAGCTCAACCTACCATGTTGGGTGATACGACATCACTTCCAATTTGGGCCGTGACTTCTGCCGCGGCCACCGATGCCCCTGTAGAAGTCTTCGCTCGTGCTGTCGATTCAGAACTCACAGCTGCTCAGCACATAGAAATTATCAGGCTCCGCCAGTGTCTTCGTGCCTTATTTGACATTGACCAACCATCCCTGGGTCGAGGATTCCACAGGTTTTCACCGTATCGATACGGGTCAACAAGAACACCACTGCGCCAGTTTCCGTACCAAGTGTTGGCCTCTGAACGCCGGATCATCGACCAGCAGGTTGATTAGATGCTTGAGCGTGGCATCATCCGGCCATCTACCAGTTCCTGGGCATTCTAGTGGTCGTCGTTAAAAAAAGAATTGCTCCTTAAGGCTCTGCGTCAGCTGTCGTCGCCCTAGACAAATAACGCCTCCTGTGCTGCGATAGTTCGATCCCTCTGCTCCAAATGAGATCCACAGAGGTGCTAGCGGTGTTAGGCTCGGCGCTGTTCTTGCACAATGCTAAGATGATTTCAAAGAATACGTTGTCACGAATGCCAGCCGCAGCCTTACCAAAGCCGAGGCGAACTCATCGGTTACTGAGAAAGAATTCCCTGCCATTTGTAAGCCATCAAAACTTTTGTCCTTTAGTGTAAGGGCGTCCATTTGACATCGTCACCGACCATCATGCCCTATGCTAGTTAACTTCACTAAAAGGCCCATCTTGTTGGCTCGCCCGTTGGGCATTGCGCCTACAAGGATACCACATCCGTGTTTTTTATCACTCAGGCCAAAACCATTCACATGCTGACCCTCTATCCTAGTCCTTTCTACCTTCTCGTCCGGTTAACTCGTCTATATCCAACTGCGGTGCATTCGCCCCCAACATTTACCGCATGCCATCAGAGCAGCGCAATGACCCATGGATCCCTTCACTTCTAGTCTCCCTGTATAGCCCAGCGCCAGCGCGATCTGTTGAACGCTCATTCGCCAAGCCGGGCACTTTGTCATTCGCGATAACTTGCCGTATCGGTACAACTACAACTCCAGCAGCCACAAGTCATTGCTTGTTATTCTCCGACAGCTCTGCTCGCACATCTGTGCCACATTGCGCAACGATCCACAAGGGGCAACGCTGGTGTATTGAAGACATAAGCTCGCCTCCAGCTGCTGTATTACTTACGCGAAATGTACTGTTTCGTTCAGCCATTTCTTGGGTCAAGCTCCATGTACTAATTATGCAAGATGCCACCTCAGCATACCACCGACCCCTTGCAACATTTTCCGTGCCCCACGCGAGCGTTCTACCACGCGGTCGGCATTCAGCTATACGGTCCGCTTCCCAACACTCCAAGAGGCCCCCACGGGGTTATTGTTGCTGTCGACAACCTCACGTGGTATGCTGAAACTTAAGCCCTATCATCTGCCTCAGCAGAAGACGTCTTCTGTTTTATCCATCAAAACCTGATTTTACGCCATGGAGCACCTCGATAAATACTGATTTAGCGCAGTCGCGTTTTCCTCTGCCACATCATTTCAGCATTCCTAAAGAAGTGTCGCACCCTTCACCGCACTACCATGGTATTTCATCCTCAAACTAATGGGGTGACAGAGCGTTTTAAGTGCTTCCTAGTCGACTTGCTGGCCAGGTATGGTTCATGTGACCGTCCGAATTGGGTTCGCATTCGGCCGCCCCCCCCCCCTCGTCACCTACGCTTACAATACTGCCGCGCAAAGCACCACAGGGTTCTCCCTTTTTGTCCTTTACGGAAACGAACCTTCATGCAATATGAACTTGATTATATCATACCGGCCAGATGTTTGCGAGTCGTCGACTATTCCCGAGCGGCTGCATATGCCGAAGAATGTCACCAGCTCGCTTGTCCCTTTATATTGCAGGACCAGAGCTACCAAAAGCATCGCCACGATGCACCTACTACGGCTACGTGCTTTGCTTCCGGCTCGCTGGTCTGCTTGTGGGTGCTCTTTACTCCTCCAGATCATTCCTCCAAGCTACTTTCCACGTACTACGGTCCCTATCGCGTACAGAAACAAATATCCACGGTAATCTACCTCATCGGTCCGATGGAAGCGTCTTCCGACCGGCGTTGTCGTTGTCAGGAAATTGTCCACCTCTCCCAGCTCAAACAGTATCATGACCCCCCTGTGATCTGCTGTCCTTACGTAGCTAGGATAGATACTCTTTCGGTGGAAAGCGACTGTACTGATGGAACTGGGCACGGTGCTGGTGAAAGACGACGAGAAGTGCTTGCTTGCGCGCTTTGTCATAGCAACGGCTGACTTTCAGTGTTCCGCTCGATAGCTACAATTAGTGCTGCTAGGCAAACACCCCCGTTCTAAAACAAACAACCCTGCATGAAGCGAAATTTCATTAATATCAATTCATGTGTTTTTTAGTGCTTTCTAAGACACTTTCGGAAGAGGGTGCCAGTGCCATGTTTCCTCCATCACTAAATAAAAAAGCGAGAACATTCGCATACGACTAAGCTTTATAAGACGAGACGTAGCGTACAAGCAGCAGAAAGGATAGACTGACGTACATCACATTTTATTTAGATGACAGTGACGTTTTTATCCAGTTCGCTGTTGCCGCTTGCGCCTACATTAGGAATTATAGAGAAGCACATAACCGAAGAGCTATGCTGATACATATACCGGGCAATTAGGACTTGAGGAACGACCTTAAACCAAATAAGTGAAGAATGCCTCCTGAAGAAGGAGCAGAATGAGCTCCGAAACGAAATCTTAATAAAATTCACTCATTTGGTTGCAGTCACTCTCAAAGTTCTAACCCCCGAAGAATACCCCCTGTAGGAGCCGCATCGGCACGGAAACGTCGGACTAATAAAATTTAATTATTGCATTTGAGTCATTCTCAAAGTCCTAATGAATTTCCCAACCAGACAGGAAAGCCACGGGGAAGGCGGGAGATGGAAATTCAAGACGATGAGCAAAATGAGAGCAAGATGAAAGCAGGAGCCAACGTTTCAACAAGTAGCCGTGAAGAAGACAAGTCAACTTGTCGAAACGTTGGCTCCTGCGTTCACTTTGTTCTCGTTTTGCTCATCGTCACCCACCAGACAGCTAATTCTGTCCAAATGTTTAGCTCCAAGTTTATGTGTGCAGACTTTAGACGAGAGCCAGTGCAACTTGCAAAGAAATACACCCGACAAGTATACCGCGTGTTTCACTGCCTCAACAAAGCCATGCAAGCACCAGATAATTTCATTTTCTCATGTATGCTTCGCAATACTTCATAACTCCATTCATTAGCACCTGCAAAGTTTGCTTCAAGAACAGAAATTATTTTGCGTAAAACATGACACAATGTTCGCAAAGCCTTAGAACGAACGCAAATCAGTAACATTAAGAAGATTTCAGAAGAGTTAGCAGGCATGTTTCTAATACTATTTTCGCAGCCATTGACTGTAATCTAAATAGCATTATTGATAGAAAGCCGTATATGTGCGAAGATCTGAATTGCTACGAACAAATATGTCTTTAAGTATTCTTGTGATTTCACTGCATTATTACACCACAATATCGCAAAGACGTTCATGGCCTCATATGTGCGGTACGATCTGCGCATATCTTCATTCTGAATTCACGTGTGTTGTAACTTAAAGTTAGTGCGTGTCTTTTGTCAATGTGCTTGTCCCTACTAAGGTGTGCGCTTGTTAAACCTGCATGATTGATCCAAAGAACCAGGCACCACATTTTATTAAAATGCGTGATTTTACCTGACATGTTGGCATATTTTGCAGCACTATAACAACCAATCAACGATCGAGACAACCTGCAAAAAATACGGAACTGAAATACTTTGCCGTGAAAAGGTTGAGAATGCTCCAGGGTGTTAAACTCAAGAACAGCGTACCTCTTCATTTTGTGAGAAATAAATATAGCTAACAACATCGAACGCTCTCCTGTCATGTTGCAGATTTGGTCTCACTTATGTGAAGTCAAGGAAGACATTGAAAAAAATAAACTGTTTATTTGATGTCCATAAATCTTAAAAAGTGACATCGAATTTGAAAACTTCACATGAGTCATACGATTACAGACGTTCTGTTCGAACAAGCTGCAGTAGCTTGTATCTGTGTTTAGATTTGTTTCCTTCTCCAGTCATACTGGAGTGCGTGATTACAGTACTCGACCTTATTTACCGCAATAGGCATTTCTTAAAGAAGCTTACCCTGTCTGTGGTGTATATTTAACCTCTTCCACTTACCAATTACCAAAGAAGTCTACTAGATTGGGCCATAACCCGCCATTGATACTTAGTGGCTATGGCACGGTGCTGCTAAGCACGGGGTCGCAGGATCCAATCCCGGTCACGGCGGCCGCATTTCAATGGGGGTGATATAAGAAAACACCCGTGTACTTAGATTTAGGTGCACGTTAACCGTCGAATGCCCAGAAGTTGTTGCAATGAAAAAGATAACTATATGTAAATTCAGGCATCAAACGCCTCAAAGATCACAACCAAACAGAGCCAATATGCCCACGAAGTACCGATTCCAGAAATTCCCCCCTACGGTGTGCCTCATGATCGGAAAGTTGTTTTGGTAAGCAAAACCCAATAATTAAGTTAGATTGGGCCACTCAGTGCGTGCTGCCTGCGAACTCGCCGAGCAGCCAATGTGAGTAATTAGCTGTGTGTTCGAATAGGCAAGTTGCTCCTGGCTGCGGCCTGGTCTACGGAAATGGTTGTTGACGGAAAACGCGATAATGGTGAACGGCCCGACGACCACGTTGGAGCAATTCCCGACCATGGCGATCCATGGCCTTCAACTCTGTTCTGTCGTGAAGTGTTCAAGCAGGAGCGGCTCTGCCGGAATGAGACATTCCTTCTCATCACCTTTCATCCGCTCAACTTGATGCGTCCGGGCCGGAGACGGTGTCAGTGTGCTTCTCAGTCCTGCCCTGTTCGTGCAGACTGATGCGCTAGGAGGTAGGCTAGCTTCATCCGGATTGGTGAGACGTGATGTCATCCGTCTTCTGGCGCCAGATTGCGGGAAGACGACTACAGAATAACAACGGAGAGGTTAAAATTGGTACGGATGATTGGTGGGGAGATGGACTGCTGGAACTTGTTCATGAACTTGTGTAATTCTTCTAAAACGCATGTGCCCAAGGTAATATAAACGCCTGTGTTTTAAACATCTTGTATATCGGACCCAGCACAACGTTTTCTTACTCCTCCACGCTGAAAGGATGCCACACATCTTAGGACCCCCGGTCGCAACACTGATTATGGGCCACTGGGCATGTTCCCAAACTCGGCACTGCAAGTATGAAACTGGTATGTCGCCATTCTTGGCGAATTCCACGGACTAGAGAGAGTCCCGTTGACGGCAGACACCTCGACATCTAGGGTGGCCACCTGACGAAGGGCCATTACGATGAGACCACAGTGAGGACACTAGGCATACTCTGGACTTTCAGTTGCGGTGCAGTGATTTCAGCAAGAAATACGGTGTCGTGCCATCGATGCGTGTAGTTGTGGGCAGCGAGATTGCTACGTCGTATACATGCGCATGCTATACGGCGTGTCGCTATATTTATTTATAGTTACTCGCATTATTGCCAACAATCACAGCGACATGGGGCCTGCAGAAATGTTCTTATGAGGAAGATGATTGATTGATTGATTGATTGATTGATTGATTGATTGATTGATTGATTGATTGATTGATTGATTGATTGATTGATTATGGGGTTTTACGTGCCAAAACCACTTTCTGATTATGAGGCGCGCCGTAGTGAGGGTCTCCGGAAATTTTCACCACCTGGGGTTCTGTAACGTGCACCTAAATCTAAGTACACGGGTGTTTTCGCATTTCGCCCCCCATCGAAATGCGGCCGCCGCGGCCGGGATTCGATCCCGCGACCTTGTGCTCAGCAGCCCAACACCATAGCCACTGAGCAACCACGGCGGGTTATGAGGAAGATGTCTTTGACGCATTTGATAAATAAAACTTATTACTCCTATTGGCACAAGTATAAAATAACAGCACGCTTTTACTTAACGCACTAGCATTCATTATGAATACTGCTTGCGCGTAACCATACCACCAATTATGGACCATCACCAAGACAGTTATGAAGCATTCAAATCGCTATTTCTTCGATGTTTACGGGAATAGATGCTATTTGGCAAAATGAAAGCCATCTTTCCTATGGTTTTGAGGTTAGAGACAGAAAACATTTTTAGAATATCAGTGATCGAGCGATTTTATTTATTTTATTTACTTAGTTATATAGAATAAAAGCGCTAATGGACGGGATGGCAACAACAACCATTTCTTGCATTATAGGTCATAGACAACATAACAGAAGTACGCCTAACAATCAATAAAAGCATCAAGTTGTACTAAAGAAGGCCACTTCAGCTTTTATACATTGCATGACACACTCGAAAAAATTGAGAATTATGCAAGTTCAGTGCAAAAAGAGGAGAAAATATTGACGGTTACGATACTCCCTAACGGGAAATTTCAGCGCAGCTCTGTAGGTATTTTCATTTCGCGATATATTCCATGGTGCAGAAAATCTGTCTTGTGCTGCACATTTCGAAAGGAGCGTAGTGCGTTGCGACTGCCTCGCTGATTAAATGATCGCGATAGGCAGAGCGTGGGTGACGTCTGGAGCGATCCACAGCAGCCATCGCTTATGCAGCGCTGTGGTTTTATATATGGTATTGGTTGTGTCATCGGAGAACAGACGACGCGTTATACTCTGACGACGCGTTATACTCGCTTCCGCCTTCCTCCTCCTGTCTCTTCGCTATCGCCGTGTTTCATCCGCACTCCAGTGCGGTCTTTCATGCTTCGCTGTGCTCGTTCGCTCGGCTTTAAGACGCCGAGAGACGACGCCGACGCTTGCCGCGGTAAGGGGCGCCTAAGGTCTCGACTGTAAGAGCTAGTTGAAAGCAAAATTATAACTTTTGTAACGAAACTGAACAAACGGAAGATAATCAGCTCCATAAAAAAGAATGATTGTTCAAACAGTTGTCGTCTGAAACATCATTTCCACTTTTCAAAATACGTTAGCTGTTTGTTTATTGTGATAGTAAATATATGAACACTCCAGGCGAATTTGCGTCATCGTCGGCGACATGGCAGTCGTCGTATAATTACAAATGCGATAACATCGCGGCGGCGTGGCGTACGCTTTGGGTTCGAGTGAAAGTGTGCGAGGGTGTGCCCTGAAGCATGGCTGCTCAAATTAACACGCACAAGATAAGAATGTTGGAAGCATGGAAGCGTGCCGTCTTCTATACCTGGCAAGAGCGCTGAGGTGGGGAAGGGGGGGGGGGGGGTTCTTCGTCGGCGGTGGTTGCCTATGGTGCAGCCAGGCTGTCGTTATCTTTAAAGCGATCTGAAGTTCGTACACAGACTAGGTGGCCGTGAACTTCTTGTGCGAACTGTACTCGACGCTTCGCGCAGAAACGAGTGGTAGCAGTAAATGCGATTGCGGCTCTAGAGAGTTATGCTTCACCGGGTTTAGGAGCCAGCGGGCTCTGAGGTCTAGTGAAGACGCCAGTGTGCGTGGTCGTTACGCTGGGGCGGCCAGCGTGTTTACGAAGCGGGCTTCTCTCTCTCTGGTCTCGTCTTTCCAGCGTAGCCCGCGCAGTGCACCAACGTTTTTTTTTTTCGGAACAAGCATGACGGCACGAACAGTGACATGTCGTCGGCGTCGTCTTCAAATGCGGCGCTAGCTCGTCTGCAGACGAGAAAGCCTCGGTCGCTTTTCATCCCTAAAGAGGGCCTCTGTGTCCTGCGAGAGGTTTCAGCAACGAGGCGTTTTTTCGACGATATTAAGTAGATGACCGCGATCGAGTACTTGAAGCAACCGTAGTGATCTTTTCATAGTAAGTCCTACCTTGTTCTACAGGTGCTATAGCAAGGCGCTCCACTCAACTGAACGACGGATCGCTGCGCTAAAGCTCTTACATTCGTTCGGCGCTCTGCTTCCGTCTCGGCTCGACCGCTGGGACCATTAACCCGTAGACAAGCTGAGCTATAAGTCTACACGGTTGCTGCCGTTTCTCTTAATGCCCGCATTTTAACCGTGAGTTTCCGTGGCCATCGAGTGAAATGGGTTGTTGCCTGCATGTGTACACGTGCCACCACACGTGCTAATTCAACTGGTTATCGAAAATAAGTGCTTAGTGGGAAAGTCAATGACTCTGGTAGTGTGAATACGTTTCCTGGTACTGAATTCCTTTGGTAAACTGAAAGCACTAGAGGATAGTTTTGGTACTGACTTGTTCGTGCAGTAATGTGTTTTAATTTCTGATTGGGATCAAATTGCTCGGAAATTGATTTAACATTTCGGATGTTGGTCAGAGCAAATAGAGATTTAATATGAAAATCCACAAATTACTTTCCGCACTAACTCTGAAATGTCAACGCTTTGAAGAGTAAATGGGCTGCTTCACTCTAGCGATACCTTCTCTAGTTTTGAGAGTGTACGGTCTCAACTGGTACAAAAATTGTGCACAGAACATTCGAAAATGTCTTGAAACCTTGCTCATCCGTATAAGTTGAGGCATTTTCCAGCTGTCCTGATTTCAGCTTCCTTGACGATGTTATAATGCAGTTCTGTGACGCACATGGAAAAACATTGCATTGGCGAAGATGTTTTTAGGAAGCCGACGGCTTCCTCGGAGTTAATCATTTGGAACGGATCGTCTACCAATAGCACCGAAAGGCAGGCTTGGAAATATTTAACCAGGTCGCGTCGTCAGCTTTCCTTGTGTTCAGCTATTCTTCTGCACGGCTGGTCCTGCTTGTGGGTCTTGATGGAAAAGAATGGCTGAAAGTTCAGTATTCTATTTGCAGGTTGTTTTCTGGTTTATTGAGTGCCATATTATGACATTCATTCTCCGTCTTTATTCCATAGCGGCACAGTTTTCTTTTGTTGTACGTAGCTCTTCTTGAACTTGCGCAATGTAGCTTGCTTTCCCAACGTATTGCAATATTCAGCATTTATTACCACGAAATCACTTGTTCTCTCCGATAGTTGAAGCTTGGGCTTTTTGTTTTTGCTAATACAAGCAACTATACTTGCGCGTACGGCAGTGCTCTCCTGTCGGCAGTGCTCTCTAGTAGGGCTCCAGAAAAGCAGATGTTGGTCACTCATCCACACATACGTGTATAAAGTCTGTGCTCTTCAATTGAGAACCTTCTCAAGATGTGTGCGATAAATAAAGGGAAGTACACCATAGTGCCTTGTAGGAAATGCTTACAGAGGTCCCACATGTGCGCACCTTTAAAGGCCACATTGACTTCTCCAGCTCAGTACACACATCTGTGTAAAAGGGCAATAGAGAAGCCATATAAACAAACATGATTGCCCCCGCACTTACTTGGAGACAACATTTCACTATAAGGAAAAAATATATTACCATACCTGAAATTAATTTTGTGACTCCGTGCGTGCTCATTTCCATCTCTGGGTCGCGCTTCGAACTCAGCGCAAATACTAATTTATTTCAGAGTTGATGCAGAACCGATATTCGCCTTTTATTACTGCTATTAACGAGAAAGGACCTTTGTTACTTCCCAATACTAGAAAATATACGCCCCCCAGCGAACGCAGTCTACAGCAAAAGCTCAGCTATAAAAACAAAACAAAAAGTGAGCCACGTGTGGATTTGCTTGAGAACGACAGCAACCTGCTAAGGCAGAATTCTAAGCGTTCACAGGAACTTGAGCGCCACGTTTCTCGTCTCGGACTTCCCTCGTATATTTGTTGGCAGCGCCCCTAGATGGCGCCGCGTGTCCAGAAACCAGCAGACAATTAAGTAAAAAATTATGGGACAAACTAGGTGAGCTTGAAATTTTAATGTGGAACATAATGAAGAGAAAGGCCAATGAAAGTGGGCAAAAAGATAATTTGCTGCCGATGAGAGCCGAACCTCAACCTCCACATTCTGCTTGCAATTGTGCTACGCCAGCGGCTATTAATCCGGCCACTATCTTGGCTATTGTGTTCCGTATATCTAGCCCGGGAAGCGTTAGTCAGCGCCACTCAGAACTATCGCGGGTGGATGTGGAACATATTTTTTTGGCTCGATGGCATTACGCAACAATGAAATTTATGAACGCAGGCAGGTGGCTTAAAAAAACTAGTGTGCTACCAAATGACCTCAAGGCTGCCAGATGCGATATCCTTGCTATGAATGAACAGTCAATACAGGGAAACGTATGGCCTCGCTTTTAATGCGCTAGCGTTCTTAGGCTACTTCACGTACTTGCCTATCTATCTATCTATCTATCTATCTATCTATCTATCTATCTATCTATCTATCTATCTATCTATCTATCTATCTATCTATCTATCTATCTATCTATCTATCTATCTATCTATCTATCTATCTATCTATCTATCTATCTATCTATCTATCTATCTATCTATCTATCTATCTATCTATCTATCTATCTATCGATCGATCGATCGATCGGTCGGTCGGTCGGTCGGTCTATCTATCCACCCTGATACTGTCAGTCCCGTTGTAGGGTTATTACAAGGGTGAAAATAGAGTGAAAGTTTTACCAACACTCGATGTTTGTACAGAAAAGAAAACCACTTTCTGAGGAATACAGAACAAAAAAAAACTGAGAAACAAAAGGTTCAACATGCACATGAAAAATGGAAACACGGGAAAACGAATAACGAAGTAAGGTCAAGAGCTTAGTGAGTCGTTCATTTTGTCCAGGAAAATGTCTGAAGAAGGTGAGCTTGTTACAACGTCTGGAAACTTGTTTCACTCTGCAGCGGTTACACGATAATTAAAGCAATAATTACGGGCAAGGGCGGGTGTATTGAACGTACTGTGGCAATGTCGGCAATTATCAATAAGTTTAATTTGACGATAGTGTGTGCGACCGATTCTAATCTGTTGATGTATCATTTGAAAAAAAAAAAATACTTCAATCCTTCATAAGAACTTCCAGGCTCGTGTTAAGGAATGTATGCGAGTTTACACAAAGCTGAAGTGGAGCATGAATGGCAGAACTTGGTAAATATAAACCTCAAAGCAAGCCTTTCTATTCTGTTGAATTTGGCATGTTATTCTATCTATCTATCTATCTATCTATCTATCTATCTATCTATCTATCTATCTATCTATCTATCTATCTATCTATCTATCTATCTATCTATCTATCTATCTATCTATCTATCTATCTATCTATCTATCTATCTATCTATCTATCTATCTATCTATCTATGTTTGTATAGTTATTGTTCCGCTTACCTGGGTCACTGCAGATTCCATGGACGAATGGGTAGCGCGCTGAGGAGCCAGGATGAGGAAACAGAGTTCGAAACAAAGCGTCGTAGTTTCGTGAGCAAGTGGCTGTGTGTTCAAATGTGCCACCCTTTAACAAGCTTATGTCCAGCCGACGACAGTCACGGCAGATGCGGCACTGGGCAGGTTCAATGAAACTCCCTGATGCCGATTAGGAGCACTCGGTATTTGCCAGAAGGTGCGTGCCGTTCTTCAATGAACGTCTTTCGCGCCAACTTGGGTAAATAGGTATGTGCCACTGGGAATGTTCCGCTCTACAATGGTGAAAATGATGCTTAACTTCATTCGATGCGGTGTGGCATTGAACCCACGTAACGGTTTCTCAAGGGACGCACCCGCACGCTTTATCAGGCCGGGCCACAAATGCACTGTGTATTAGCCGATTTCAATGAACATCTTTCATGCCAGTGCCTTAAATAACTGCACCATGAATGCGCTTAGTACGTGCCACTCTTTAATAAAACGTTCCGCAGCTTGGGTGATTGAGTATGTGCCATGGGCTGTGCAAAAAGCATGGCAATACTTTTCAGCGTTTGTAGACTCCGGAGTGTCATGCTTTTCGTCAGAGATGCAACGCTTGGACTTCACGGCACCGTCACAATAGCGTGCAGCGACTTCAGAAAGAAGTGCAAGAGAGGAGCCCAGTTGCCGCATGATGCTTTGCTCGGCATTCGAACGCACAGGCACGCCATCCATTTTGGAGGAGGCGCTCAGTCTTCACGGTGGCTGCGCTAGATGACGGCAAGTGCTCTTAAGGAAGCTTGCAAGAGCAAAGCCGCTAGATTACATGCCTCGTGCATCACTCGCAGCTATACATGTGTCGCTGCATTGATTCAGTGCTAAACGCATTACCGTATATGGTCATCGTTACTTGGGTTGTGTCGAATTTTTGTTAACCATGACCTTATAAAGCCATTCGACAATGAAGGCAAAGAAAGCATAAATGAAATTAGTTGGTGCTGAAACTGAAATATCATAAACAATAAACGAAAGGGAAATCAATTGGTTGAAAACATAATTAGCGCCGATAAAGGATCAATCCCCTAATATGCGCATTACTCGTGTCTTGCACTAGTGTGCTACACCGGCGGCTATTAATCCACCGTCTTAGGTATTTGTGTTTTACTAGATCTAGCCCTGGGAATGTTTGTCAGCACCAATCAGCACTATGACAGGCAGATGTGAAATACATTTTTTTTTTGCCCAAGGGCGTCACATAGCATGTGAAATTAGGAGGGCAGGCGGGTCGAGAAAAGTCCTCGTATGCCACCAAATCAAGAAAAAGTGCCATCAAGAAAAATTAATTTTCCGATCCGTCCACCATGTCGCTAAGTGTCTCTCACTAACACTTCCAGCAGTAGATTTCGTCGAACAGGAATACCCAATAGAAATTCAGGATAGTTGACCTTCACCTGAGCAGAATTGGCAATACAACGTGTGGCTAACGCAAAGGTTGTTGATTGAGCTCCCAGCCACAGCACGTTCACTCTTCCTGTCTTATTCAATTTAGCCCCCCCCCCCCCCCTCTTATTTTCTGCCTTTCAATTTTAAACGAAGCAAATTTTCCCTGTGCTTTTCTTTGCTTCATGATCAGTTAGCTTTACATGGTCAAGATCGTCCCTCGTTCATTATCACCGCGTGCTGACTGCAGTAACTTAGAAAGCAATTTTGAAGTCCGTCATGCTTATTTAGATAAATCGGTCTCTCTTATATATATATATATATATATATATATTTATATATATATATATATATATATATATATATATATATATATATATATATATATATATATATATATATATATATATATATATATTCCTTTCATTAACAGTACTGTTTGCCAATTTTTGGGCCGTTACAGGGTGGCAAATAATTGTTGCAATGCACTAAATGCATTGGCAATAACAGCCTTGCAGACATGCAAATACAAATTAAATTTAGTGCGCACAACCTGCGGTTCAGCACAAAGTAAAAATGCGGTAGTAGAAGCACACCCAGCAACATTCATATTTCCAAGTAGGTGAAATTTGCTACAAACGAGCTGTCGTGGTTAATTTGGTAGTTCAAGGTAAAGGAGCATTGATTTTTCAAACAAACTGACAGAGTCTGGTTGTGTTATGTGCTGCGGCAACGAGTTCCATTCTTCAATTGGTCGTGGGAAGAATGAATGTTTGAATGTGCTGATCCGAGCTTGGAGAGTTGTAAGTTGTTCGTTGTTGCTGTTTCTTAATGTTCGGGGCGAGCGCTTCGTTATGTACAGTCCGGTGTTTATGTTAAGAAGTTACCCCGCAAAAGATACAGGAAGTTAAGTCTAGCAACTCTTCGCCGCTCTAGTAGTTGGGGTAATTTAAGTTCTGACAACATCCCCGAGACTGAATCCGTGGAATTATATCTAGACAGAATAAATCTAGCTGCCCTTCTTTGTACTTTTTCAATCCTTGCTATCTGTTTTTTTTTTGTAGGGGTCCCACACGATACAGCCATATTTCAAAGTTGGTCTTGCAAGTGTCAAATACGTGGTTAGTTTTGCTGTCGTGGTTGCCTTCCCTAGTTTCCGGCATAAAGTCCACATTTTTCTCTCGGCTGCACTACATAAGCTATGGATGTGCCTATCCCAATTTAAATTTTCACTTATCGTTATGCCTAGATACTTGAAGTACCCGCCGTGGTTGCTCAGTGGCTATGGTGTTAGGCTGCTGAGCACGAGGTCGCGGGATCGAATCCCGGCCACGGCGGCCGCATTTTGGTGGGGGCGAAATGCGAAAACACCCGTGTACTTAGATTTAGGTGCACGTTAAAGAACCCCAGGTGGTCAAAATTTCCGGAGTCCCCCACTACGGCGTGCCTCATAATCAGAAAGTGGTTTTGGCACGTAAAACCCCATATAATATTATTAGATACTTGAAGTAGCTTACTTTCTGTAATTTGTGTCCTTCAATTTCGTATTCAAATGAAAGAATATCTTTTATTTTGTTTGTTATTCTTATAAATGACGTTTTGCTGTGATTTATTTTCATTTTACATTTTGAGCACCAGTCATGTATACTATTTAATGCCGAGCTTAAGGTAATTTGATCTTCTGGGAGAGGCCTTTGCCTTTCAGTGGGCGTAACCAGGCTGATGATGATGATAATAATGACCCAATGCTCATTGGCAGTTAGCCAACCTTATCTAGTGCAAGCCAAAAGTTAGGCAACGTTAGCAAGTACTAGGAAGCACTAGCCGACTGTCAGCGAACATTAGCCGAAATATAGCCACGCAGTCTTGGTTTTATACGGGGAAATGCGGTACAAGTCATGGCATATGACATTTTTCATGTCATGCACATACTAATATCCCAGGTAAACATACAAGCTAATGACGCCTTGTCATTTACGTTATTCATGCTAGGAACATGACATAGGTATGATGCTTGTAATGAGATATATCATGACAATGACGTGACGACATGCCATTCATAAGCGCATTCTTGCAATCCATGCTTGCGCATTCTTGTATGTACCATGTATGTGAACCGACCACAGCGGCTTCACCACGTATGCATCATGTCATTTGAGCATTCTCATCCCGTGATAAAAGACACGGATGTTACGAACCATAAGGTAGTGAACTGCCATGCATTTATCATACACGCACGTCACGTCATGCATATTGTGATATACAGCAAAGTAACGAAACGAACACCATGGCATCATGATGGCACCAAGTTACAGTATTCCTGTGGCCTTATCGTTAAAGTTCGTGATTCACTCATGCCTTGCAAATGTGTGTATTAAGTTAACGAAAGAACCGCGAGAATACCAAGACAAAAGCGGCAGATAGATAGATAGATAGATAGATAGATAGATAGATAGATAGATAGATAGATAGATAGATAGATAGATAGATAGATAGATAGATAGATAGATAGATAGATAGATAGATAGATAGATAGATAGATAGATAGATAGATAGATAGATAGATAGATAGATAGATAGATAGATAGATAGATAGATAGATAGATAGATAGATAGATAGATAGATAGATAGATAGATAGATAGATGTTAAACTGCCTTTGGTTTCCCAAAATATACTCCACACTTAAAAGCTTCGCCATTTATGGGTATTTTGGGGAATCCGAGACCATTACCAAGTCCCCGTGCTCCTACATGGTGGTTTCACTGCAACGTCCTTCGACGAAAGTGAGTGCCTAAACTCAGAAACTTTACTGAAGTAAGGTAAACTTCACAGGCACGAAGATTGAGGTACCGAGATGTCACATCAGTGTTTCACGCGGTTTAAGCGCATTCTTTTATAAAATTCTAAACACTCAGCTATAATGTTCTTAGTGGCGCAAAATGTGGATGTATAACCGAGGAATATTATTGCAATAAAACAACACTTCGTGCATAATGTGGTAAAAATCCTGAGATTTCATATATGAAGTGATTTAGCGAAAATTGAATCGCTGCCCTATAGTATGTTACTGAAGGTCGTTTACCATGTAGTGAAGCAGTCGCACAGCAGCCTCTGCCAACAGATGGCGCAGCTTATCGACGCCCTGAATTCTTGGACATGTGCCCTTAGCGGTCAGACCTGAGCTTTCCGCTTTCATAGCCTCTAGCTCATTATTCTTCAGATTGATAAAATTCCTAATTTTAGCGAGTTCTTTACAAAGTGTTTTGGCTCCAGAGGGGCCAAAAGATGTATATCCACTGCCCCGAATCGATAATGCGTTAGATTCATCGCAAGGCGCGGAGTGTTTCTCCAGCCTTGATCTACGCTCCGGATAGTTGCAGATGCCCATGCACGAAGCAGACAAGGAGAAAACCACCTTTGACACACCCGATGGACTTTACAAATTTAACGTAATGCCTTTCGGCCTGTGTAATGCCCCCGCCACATTTGACCGGATGACTGACACCGCACTACGGGGCCTAAAGTGGAAGACTTGCTTATGCTACTTTGACGACATCACCATATTTTCGTCGACCTTCCACCAGCACTTGCAGCGCCTCGACAAAGTCCTGACATGCCTCTCACCTGCTGGCTTTCAGCTGAATACAAAAAACTGCCACTTTGGAAGTAAAACAATCAAAGTGCTCAGACACCTTGTCAGCAAGGAGGGCCTTCGAACCGACCCCGACAAGATTACCGCGGTCCTCCGCTTTCACAGGCCTCAACGCGCCAAAGACTTGCGTAGCTTCCTTGGTCTAGCTTCCTATTTCCGGCGCTTTATACGTAACTTTGTCGCCATTGCCGCGCCACTCCATCAACTCCTTCCTTCTGGAGCTCCCTACATATGATCGGACGAATGCCAAACTGCTTTTGACGCCATCGAGCGTGCCCTCACGTCCGAACCTGTACTTTGTCATTTCGACAACACCGCATCCACTCATCTACATACTGTAACAGATACGAAACGCACGGACAAGAAGAGAAGAAAGAGAAGACGAAGAGAACGAGGAGTTTGAGAGGCCGGGCTGCGCTGCGATCATGCTACGACCATCGTCCATCTCCTGTAGATAAAACCATATCTTCGCAACTCATCGTAACGGTTGTTTTGGAGGTGCTGGGTAATCGAAATCCGAAGACGGAGGCTGAATCAGAAGTTCTTCGACGGAGCCGTCGCCTTGCTGGACCCCCACCGAATCCACCGGAGTTGAATATGTCCCACGACGCAGACGAACAACGGCCCATTCCAACTGCTGCGCCGACCAGTTCCATTCTACAACTGAGAGATGCCCGTCCCTTCGCCGGAAGATCCGTCGAAGACGTCGAGGAATGGCTCATCCATTATAACCGGGTGAGTGCCGCTAACAAGTGGAACAGCGCTTCTCAGCTTTTGAACGTCGTGTTCTTTCTAACGGATACTGCGTTGTTGTGGTTCGACAACCACGAGGAAACGTTCACGACATGGGGAAGGTTTGTTTCGTAAATCAAAGAACGATTCGGCGGCACCGCGACGAAAAAGAAAAGGGCAGAACAGACGCTACTGTAACGTGCACACGTGCCAGGCGAAACCTGCACGACCTACATGGAGGCAGTAATAAAACTGTGTAGGATGTTGGACTCTGGAATGTCCGAGGAAGACAAAGTCGGGCACATCCTAAAAGGAATTGCCGAGGATGTTTATAACTTCCTCATCGCAAAAGACAACCTGGCTTCCGTCGCTGACACCATTCGGCACTGTCGTACTTTCGAGCAACTGAAGACAAGGCGCATCACGCCGAAGTTTGGAAGGCTAGCCAATGTGACGACAGTTGCTAGCGTGGACACCAACCAGCCCCTCGATCTGGCATCAATGATCCGACAAATAGTTGGGGAAGAGCTAAGCCTGCACGCGCAAGTAACGCATCCAGGCACTCATAGCTTCCGCCTATCACCAGATTTCGAGCCTAATGTAGCATCCTTCTCCCCGTATCCTGCGGCGAGAGGCACTGAGGATTATGAACTCGCGCCCCGACAGCAGCCACGTCTCTACGACAGAGGCCCTACCTATGACGCTCGGCCACAACTAGAGCAGCCGCGTTTTCACCCCCGAGGCCCTGTGACTTCTGTCAGGCCGCGACAAGAACAGCACCGACCCTACTACCACGACGCGACTTATGAACGATATAACAGATTTCAGCGAGCAGCAGAGACACGTTATCCACATGACAACGAACTTTCTCGCCGCCGGCAGCAGCCTAGCATTCGTTTCGAGGAAGATGCTGTGAACCGCGACCCTCCCGTGTGCTACAACTGCGGTTCCACAGGCCATATAGCTCGGTATTGTCGCCACGGCCGTCAATCACGAAGGACACCACCGATGTTCTCGCCACCCAGAACCCGTACGTCATATGACTTGCGGACGACCGATTCCCTTCCAATGGACCACTTCTCACACGCGACCGGACGCAGTGATTCGCCAGGTTCTGAGCGGAGTTTGACGCCACCAAGTAGCCGTCCCCGTCGCTCTCCGTCCCCTCGGCGCTGTTCTTCGTCACCGCCGCCGGGAAACTAGCATCCGCGGCCAATGGAGGTGTGGTCGCCGGACGGTCTTTGCAAGAAATACGTCTGCCTGTTGTGATGTTCAAAAACAAAGTGAATGTCTCGATTGACGGAATACCGACCATGGCGTTAGTTGATACTGGGGCGACTGTGTCTCTGATGAGCCTCGCTTTCAAAAACCGTCTAGGCCACAAAGTTATGTTTTCTTGGAACGACGGTATTACCTTTCGTGGAGTAGACGGCGAGTGGCTTCAACCCCTTGGTGTTTGTGCTGTGAGTGTTTTGTTGGCTGGGGAAAATGTTTGTGTCGGAATTCATTGTTCTTTCTCGTTGTTCGCACGATGTTATTCATGGTATAGATTTTCTTGAACAGTGTGGCACTTCCGTGGACTGTGGTTGTGGCGAACTGTCATTCAACAAGTTATTTATATCAGCACAGTCCGAACAAAGCTCGGGTGGTGAAGACAAGGACACAGACACAGTCAGTGTTCTTGATGAAGTGATTGCACCATCGTGGTGCCTAACGCCCGTTCGTGTTTCTGCAACTACTGTGGATGCTGATTGTGTTGACCTTGTAGTTAGGCCTCTCCGCATAAACGGTGCTAAAAAAGGATATACCTGTGCACTGCTCTGTCATATGCATCACGAAGGGAATCGCCACATTGTGGGCGCTGAACTGTTCCGCCACGCCGGTTGTCCTTCCTCGCGGTATGAAAATCGCTCTCTTCGATAAAACCGCATGTAGCTCAATAGCGGCACTAACTACGGACGTTTCTACAGCTTGCTCTCCTTGCGATAATCGCCATTCTGGAGAGCTAATGCTCGGCATGATCAGCAAGGCTCTCGGCACATCGGAACGGCAAGCACTGGTACAGGTCCTTGCCAGACATGAGGCTCCATTCGACTTCACGCATGGAGATGCACCCCTTCATTTACTGTCGTCCCGCGCTCGTCACAGAATAGATACCGGCTCAGCACACCCCATCCGCAGGAAGCCCTACCGAGTATCAACGTCCGAGCGCAAAGTTATTGCAGAGCAAGTCAAGGAGATGATGAACAAAGGTGTCGTTCAAGAGTCGTGTAGTCCATGGGCAGCCCCTGTAATCCTGGTGCGAAAAAAAGATGGCTCCTGGAGATTCTGCGTGGACTACAGACATCTAAACGCAGTCACGAAGAAGGATGGATTACTTCTCAACACTTGATTTGCGATCGGGGTATTGGCAAATACCTATGGACCCTGCCGACAAGGAAAAGACCGTTTTCGTGACTCCAGACGGCCTATTCGAATTTAATGTTATGCCTTTTGGCCTTTGCAATGCTCCTGCCACCTTTGAAAGATTCATGGTCACAGTACTACGTGGTCTAAAGTGGGAGATATGCATGTGTTACCTCGATGATGTTGTAATCTTTGGCCGCACGTTTTAGGAACACAACGAACGCCTCAGCCTCGTTCTCGACTCCATTGAGAAAGCTGGACTGGTCCTAAACTCAAAAAAGTGTCGGTTCGGCGAACGTCAAACACTGGTCCTGGGACAATTAGTCGACAAGGATGGCGTCAGACCCGATCCTCGTAAGATTGAAGCAGTGAGCTCCTTCAAGCCACCACAGTCAGCTCGAGAACTCCGCTCATTCATCGGCCTATGTTCGTATTTTCGTCGTTTTGTTCCCCGGTTTGCCGACATCGTTTACCCATTGACAAGTATTTTGCGACAAAATGCATCCTTCCATTGGACATCAGAGTGTGACGCACCATTCTCTCAACTGAAGTTTATACTAACATCAGCACCCCTCTTGCGTCACTTCGATCCATCTTGCCCAACTGAAGTTCACACTGATGCTAGTGGAATCGGGATAGGAGCGGTGCTTGTACAACGTCACCGTGGCGCAGAACATGTTGTCGCATATGCCAGCCATTGTCTGAGCAAATCTGAACGCAATTATACGGTTACGGAACAGGAATGCCTGGCAGCCGTTTTCGCCGTACAAAAGTTTCGATGTTATCTTTACGGTAGACCATTCAAGATTATCACTGACCATCATTCTTTATGCTGGCTGGTCGGTTTGCGTGATCCCTCTGGTCGCCTCGCACGTTGGGCGCTGCGCCTCCAGGAATACGACTTTGTGGTATCGTACAAGAGTGGCCGTCGTCACGCTGACGCCCTCTTGAGACTACCGACTGCGATGCTGAGAATTTTGACGACTGTCTCGCTGCTGTTACTCCTACGTTCCCTGAAGCGGCAGATTTTGAGCGAGAACAACGGGATGATGTTACCTTTGATCCGCTTTTTTCCGCCGCCCGTACTTCTAAAGGCAGCGGTCGCTTTAGTGTCCGTGATAAATTGCTGTACAAAACTAATTACTACAGGCATGGAGCGCGTTTTCTGCTTGTTGCCCCGGGAGTCTCCGCTCCGACGTTCTACGCGCCACGCATGACGATGTGACATCCGGCAATTTCGGCTTCGTACGAACGCTGCACCGCACGCAGGAGCGCTTTTACTGGCCCAAGATGTACGAAACAACCAAGCACTATGTCGCTAGTTGTGAAACGTGCCAACGCCACAAGCGACCGACAACCGCAGCCCCGGGTTAATTTCGGCCATTGACACCGCCCAGTACGCCGTTCGAGCAAGTAGGCATTGATCTTTTGGGTCCATTCCCGTTATCCAATAACAAGAACTGCTGGATAATTGTCTGCGTAGACCATCTTACACGGTATGCAGAAACTGCAGCCATACCGTCTTCCCCTGCTGCTTGCGTGGTAGTGTTTCTGCTCCGTTCCGTGGTCCTTCGTCATGGTCCACCCCGTGTCGTCATCAGCGACCGTGGTCGCCAGTTCACGGCTGATGCCATTGAAGAGTTACTTCGTTTGTGCACTTCACAGTTTCATCATTCCACGCCGTATCATCCACAGACCAATGGCCTCGTTGAAAGGACAAACAGAACGCTGACTAACATGCTTGCCATGTACGTCTCCTCCAATCATAAGAAATGGGACGACGTGCTGCCTTTCATCACCTATGCGTACAACACGGCGAAGCACGAAACCACAAACTATAGCCCATTTTATCTCCTGTATGCAAGGTTACCGCGAAGCCCTCTGGACACTTTCTTGCCCTTTGTTCTGCACAGTGATGATTCTGTATCGGAGACTTTGTGTCTCGCCGAAGAAGCCCGTCGAATAGCTCGTCTTCGTACTCTGGCCTCACAAAGTCGTTCGAAAGAGCGATACGACGACCGTCACGTACAAGAATCGCTGCAAAAAGATGACTTAGTCCTTCTTTGGACACGGCAACGCAAGCGTGGATTGTGACAAAAGCTCTTGTCACAATATTCAGGCCCATATGTAGTTGTGGACCGGCTGAGCGAACTTACTTACGTCATAGCTCGCCAACTGTGCAATGGTCGGCGATCAAGCAGAACTCAGCTGACTCATATTGCTCGCCTGAAGCCTTTCTACCCTCCTTGTCCTTCCTGACTCGCCCCATGGGCTTCGTCTGCTTGCGGGGAAATGTAACAGATACGAAAGGCACGGACAAGAAGAGAAGAAAGAGAAGACGAAGAGAACGAGGAGTTCGAGAGGCCGGGCTGCGCTGCGATCACGCTACGACCATCGTCCATCTCCTGTAGTTAAAACCATATCTTCGCAACTCATCGTAACAATACTGACGCCAGCGGACACAGTATCAGCGCTGTTCTTCTGCAACATCAGCAAAGTTCTGAAGAACGTGTAGTTGCATACGCAAGTCGCACGCTAACAGCTGCAGAAAAAATTATACGATAACCGAGCAAGAGTGTCTCGCCGTTGTTTGGTCCGTCCAAAAATTTCGGCCTTATCTGCACGGCAGCCACTTTACGGTCGTTACTGATCACTGATCACCACGCCTTGTGCTGGTTGGCGACGCTAATGAATTTGACGGGACATCTCGGCCGTTGGATACTCCGTTTACAAGAATACAACTTCAACGTCACCTACAAGTCTGGAAAGAAACACCAGGAAGCCGATGCTCTCTCTCATTTCCCTTACCACCGTCTTCAAACGCTGCTTGCTTACCACCTTCCGTGAGGAAACTGCAGGGCGCGTCGCCTCGATTCCCTTCGCTCGCAGCTCTCGACCAGCTCCCATCCGGCCACTCTCATACGTTTGCCTCTAGCCACCGTAATGACTCCTACTGCCACGCCGTTATGGAACGTATTCGCGGATCATCTCGCACACCCAACGTTCGGCTCCGTCGGCAGTTGAAGAACTTCAAGATCGACAATTCGATATTAAACCGGTACGTGTTTCATTCCAAAGAACACCGTTGGGTTTCTGTCGCTCCCCGATCACTTCGGGTGCAGATATTGGAGACATTTCACGACGATCCCAGTGCCGGTCACTTTGGTTTCCTTAAAACCTACGAGCGAATTCGCAGCCGCTTCTCTTGGCCGGGATTTGCAACCAGCGTAGCGAAATACGTGGCTTCCTGTTCGCTCTGCCAACACCGTAAACGAATGACCTCACTTCCGGCTGGACTGCTCCAACTTGTCCCGTGTCCTGAAGCTCCTTTCGCAATCGTTGGTATCGACCTCTCTGGACCGCTAGCGTTAACCAGTGGCGGTAAACGATGGATCGTCACAGCTGTAGACCACTTGACACGGTACGCTGTAACAGTCGCACTTACTTCGGGATCCGCAGAGGAGGTTGCAGCTTTCTTCTTGGAAGCCATCTTTTTACGGCATGGGACCCCACGTGTCCTTTTGAGTGACCGCGGCAGGACCTTTCTCTCTAAACATCTCGACGATGTTCTCCGTGCGTGCAATACCATCCATAAAACGACTTACAGCTACCACCGTCAATTGGGCTGCTGAGCACGAGGTCGCGGGATCGAATCCCGGCCACGGCGGCCGCATTTCGATGGGGGCGAAATGCGAAAACACCCGTGTGCTTAGATTTAGGTGCACGTTAAAAGAACCCCAGGTGGTCAAAATTTCCGGAGTCCTCCACTGCGGCGTGCCTCATAATCAGAAAGTGGTTTTGGCACGTAAAACCCCAAATATTATTATTACCACCGTCAAACAAATGGTCTCACAAAGCGCTTTCATCGCACGCTATCCGACATGATATCAATGTACACCAACCCTGACCACACCAATTGGGATGTCATTCTACCATTAGTCACTTTCGCATACAACACGGCCGTCCAACGCAGTACGAGGTACTCGCCCTTTTTTCTTGTGTATGGTCGCCAACCCATAACTACCTTCGACGTTTCTTTTTTCGTTGTCACCGTGCCTTCGTCCACATCAGTGTGTGAGCAGTTCGTTTCGCGCGTTGTTCGGTGTCGCCAACGTGCCCGCCTCAACACCGACGCCAGTCAACAAGACCGCAAAATTTGCTATGATGCAGCTCACCGTGTCGTTTCCTTCCACCCTGGAGACGCAGTGTTACTGTGGACCGAAGTTCGTGCTCCTGCATTGTGCGAGAAATTTCACTCCCGTTTTATCGGGCCCTACATTGTTCGGGAACAGACTTCGCCAGTTAATTATCGTGTCACTCCAGTTTTTCCACCTTTGGACGGCCGCTGCCGTGCCACAGAGATTGTGCATGTTTCGCTTTTGAAACCTTTCAACGCGCGGGGAAATTGTGGGGGTATTATATTACCCCTTCATCTTCTTCATCTATATATATTCATCATCATGGCCAGCGTCATCGTCTTCAGCACGCGTCCTGCGCAATAAACCGTTGGGGCTTAACAGCTGTCTCGCAATATATATCTGAACGAGCCGAATGGGACCCGCGTGGAACATTTTTGTTAGTCTCATTCATATGACGCCAAACGCTAAGCAAGGCAAGGTATGCTTATGAGAAATTTCTTGTACTTTTATTTGAAGCGTGGAAATGATACAGAAAAGGGAAATAAAGCTGGAGCCAAGTGGGGGATGTTCGTTGTGCGTGCATTGCATTCGTGCGTGTGCCTGGGTGTAAACTACTCGGAAATTTTCGTCTCCAGGCCCATCTTCCATTCCGCCAACGCAACCTAAGCATCACTAAATACATGGCCCCTATCTATACATTCTTAGTTACCGTAACTGAGCATTTTCACTGCTTTACTAAAAATGTGACGGTTTCGAAAAGGGGAATAATAAAGCTCCTGGCAAACACGCAAAACTGCCGTGATGTTATTTATTATGCTGTTTGGTGTAGTCACCTTTACACTGAATAGTGTGCTAGCAGTTTGGAGCAATGAAAGGCTGGAATCATATCACGTTCTATGTATTAGATCGCAGGGTGCTTTTTCACATCAGCCTCCTGATCTAATACACGGCGCCTCATGGACACTTGGATGTTTGTATTTCAGTTAAATAGATTGGCGCAGGAGAAACCGACAAGTTTGGCTGCTCAAAAGTTGTTATCCACACAGAAGAGTATTCGCACACTATCCTATCCTTCTCCTCTAGGTGGCTACGCAAGGACTTCTCGGCAGTCACTAGACGGCGCAGCGATCATAAAGAAATGCGATACAGGAGTCTGGTTGCGATACGATGCTTTTCCAGTGTTCGCCTGCGCCGGCACCCAATGATTTCAGTAGGTCACGTGCAGGCTTCGTGGTAGTGGTGGTAGATAGCGCTGATTGTTCTTAGAGACCCGCAAGAAAGGAGTGCTGCTGCAATACACGCTTCGTACACAACTCGCTTTGAGCGTGTAAATACGTTGTATTGCTATATTGATCCAAAGTTAATGCATGATCATCTATAATCATCGAGAGAAGAGTTCTGCTGATTGTTTTCGTCGGTGCGGAGCAGGTCATTTCCAGTGGCACACATATGGTTGGCCAAGTTGGTGACAAAGACTTTCATTGAAGAGCGGCACACACCTTCTCGCATATGCTTAGTAATCCAAGGTGGCGTGAAATGGGTTTATTGAAGACATGCTCAGACCGAGTGGTACTTACGTGGGGCTCTAAGTCGGCGACAAAGGGTTTCTTCGAGCAGTGGTAGCTACCGAGTCCCGCATCGAAGTTACTTATGTGGGCGTGAAACAGATTCGTTAAGGAGCAGCACGTATATACACACATTGACACATACTCAGTGACCCAAGTTGGTCCAGCGGTTAGTTTCGAAGCTTCTTTCTTCAGCGCAGTAGCCCGATGCGATACCCATTCAACCATGGAATATCCAGTGACCCAGGTAGGTGGGAAAAATGTAAGGTACAAACATACGTACAAACACGCGTAGACACAAGATGGATAGCTAGCCAGCGAAAAATGCTTGAGTACCCAAAGTATGCTAACGCATTAAAGCTTATTTGTAATAATCTAATTAAAGTCACTGTGTTTAAAGTGTTGAAACATCTGACCTCGACCCAGAGTGTAAGGGTAAGCTAAAATAGTAGAGCAGCTCTCAGAGAAAGAGGTGGCTCCCGTGTTTTATCCCTGAACGAGGAGATTATTTATTATTCAACTGTCAAGATTTTTTCATGAGATGCGCGTATTGCTTTCCTTTGTAGCGTTGTTCACCAGGAGGAGGAACAACGCTTTATTTTTTTTCAAAATGTCTTTCTCCTTGGCCATCCGTATTTACCCAGGTTTCCTTTGTCATAAAAATCACCTTTTAGTACGTTTTCTTTTTCTAGTTGATTTCATCGATGCGTGACATTCGTCGATTCGTGGTGACATTCGTCGATATATCAGCGTATGTATTTTTCGCACTTCCATACTAAGAAAGGCCTTGTATAATATCGCGATCTGTAGGACATTCCTTTTTACTATTTTATGTTAAGATGAAGTTTAAACCCTAGAATCCCGGTGGTATTTTCCTTCTTTTCACAAGGAGGCTTCATATGTACTCATGCTACACTCAAGATGTCCTATAAAACACACGTCAATATTCCGCAGCATGCATTTGCTTGCCTAAAGTCATCATGATCCGAAGTGCATTTTGCCTTGTCGTCATGTGTGCGGTTGTTCACGCAAAAACAGGTAAGCAGTACCTTAAAACTGCACCCAGTTTGTTATTTGTAGCCATATTTCCATTTCTTCCCGAGCTACGTCAGTTGTGCTGTTTTACAATATTTCGCAATGAAACAATTTGATAATCAGCGCAACGTAGTTAATGTTTGTGTCAAATTTCAGATTTTCAAGCACTGCCTTGTGACCATGAAGCCGCGAAACGCTTCGCTTTGGTTAAGCACTCCTGAAATTAATGAGTACCCGTGAAAACAGGGCTTCATGGACAGTTGCGTTGTGTAACGTGCGTCATTGAACTTCAGCCGTCTATTGCGCTAGCGTCATATGAGCGGGGAATTATTATGCGTTGACACCTGGGTTTGAATGAGCAGTGAGACGAAACACGTGATCATGGATCACCTCCATGACCGCCTAGTTGTTTTCGATACTAGGTATATGTGCGTCCACCTATGCCTAATTTTGTTTTTGCCCCAATTATTCGTGCTACAGCACGCTGTTGTTTCGCTCTTTGCAGAAAAGTTTTGCTCAAAGTACACAGATATTGACAGAACACCTAGATGCATGAATGGCAATGGCACTGTATGAGAGCTTCGTTAAGGGGCATAGCGCTTTCACACCCTGTCGTTTGCTTGGCCGGATGGGTTTTTCACGGTGACACGGCGCCATTGAGATACTTGAAAATTTATTCTAGGTTATAGTAAAGTTTTTTTGGGGTGATATAAAACAACAAACGCTTTCAAATCAGTAGTTTCAGGTGCCACTCATCACGCAGTTGCAACTGCGATTTGTCACGTTCCCTAGCTTGTATTTTCTCCATATCTGAAGCATAAACCCTATTGAAGCAATGTGCACGTGACGACGACAAGCGACGCGATGGGAGTTCATGTCGCGCAACTCTGTCGCTCGCCGGTGAAGCCACATACGAGCGACGGCTGCAGGAGACGCAGAGGGGTGGCAGCGTGACATACTTCGTCGTCTACGTGAAACGGTCAGTGAAATCCGTTGTTATGGCTGACTGGCATTTTTCACTGCGATTTTCACGTGAGCGCGTTAACTACTGCCCACACTTATGCCACAGTGGAAATAGCGCTACTTCTGGGATGGGGTGGTCGCGCACATGTCGCCAGAACACTACGTCTCGCGCAACTGACCCCACGGATTCTTGACATATTCACGCTTCCGGGGACACTGAACTCCGAACATCTTAGGGACTTGCATAGTTCAACCAACATAATCAGTGATTGTGTCCTTTTCTTGCATTTCATCTCGAAATATTAAAATTAAACATTTTCATCCACCCAAATTTATTCCTCCCTACTGCTCCGGAAAGCCATTGGTCCTGCGCTGGATTACCCTAACAAAAATCAAATTTTCTTCAACTGGGAAAGCCCATCCCTAATAAATAAATTAATAAACCGTTTAGGTTTCTTTCATACCTCCGTACTGCAGAGAGGCGCTTGGCAATTTTTCTCTATCATAAATATTTCGCAACTTTGGGGGATTTGGCAGAACAAATTTACCAACTTCAGAGTCCAAATGCTTTGAGTTGCGATTATTTCGCTCTCGATATGCAGTGTGCTAGCATCCTGGTTAGCACAGTGGGAGAGCAAACGTCACAGAAATGCGTTGACAACGGGTATGGTCTATGGACCAACTGAAAAAAGCTGACAAGAAACGCGAATTCCTCTTCAACTGCGATGCCTTCTTTCTGAGAAACAGACACGCGTTTCCTATATTCAACTTTCTACAACACTTAGTCGGATGACATTTTTTCGTTTCTGTAAATCTGCTGGAACCTTGCACTATTCCACAAACTGATGTTACATATTTGTCTCGAGATGCAATGGCATTAGGCATGCAAAATAACACGAGCGGCGCCTACCGAGGTAGTGGTGCTGGAGAGCACGACATGCTGAGTAGTGCGCTATGGTGCTGTTCTTGGTAACAACATTCTTGGTACATTCTTGGTAAGTTAGCCCGGCTTTTCCGTCTCGCGTGGCGCTATAGCTGAGCAAGTAAATTTGCGCAGTGTGTTGTTAGTCTCTTTCGTAGGCTGATCGCAAAGACCATGTAGCCCAAAATCTGCGCCGATCCCAAAATAGGTCTGGTACTGGTAGTCTCGGTACTCCATGTGCTATCAGTACTAGTGGTATCGGTGGTGTTGGTGGTAAGGCGAGCAGTTCCACATTCTTCTCTCGCAACAGCGACCGTATTAAGACACTCGTTGATACGCTGCGCCTGTGGACAAAGACGCTGACGCCTGCGGACAAAGACGCCTAAAAGTAGTGAAGAAGAAACTAGGAATTGGCAAGAATAAGATGTATGCGTTAAGAGACAAAGCCGGCAATATCATTACTAATATGGATGAGATAGTTCAAGTGGCTGAGGAGTTCTATAGAGATTTATACAGTACCAGTGGCACCCACGACGATAATAGAAGAGAAAATAGTCTAGACGAATTTGAAATCCCAAAGGTAACCCGGGAAGAAGTAAAGAAAGCCTTGGGAGATACGCAAAGGGGGACGGCAGCTGGGGAGGATCAGGTAACAGCAGATTTGTTGAAGGATGGTGGACAGATTGTTCAAGAGAAACTGGCCACCCTGTATACGCAATGCCTCATGACCTCGAGCGTACCGGAATCATGGAAGAACGCTAACATAATCCTAATCCATAAGAAAGGGGACGCCAAAGACTTGAAAAATTATAGACCGATCAGCTTACTGTCCATTGCCTACAAACTATTTGCGAAGGTAATCGCAAATAGAAACAGGAGCACCTTAGACTTCTGTCAAGCAAAGGACCAGGCAGGATTCCGTAAAGGCTACTCAACAATAGATCATATTCACACTATGAATCAGGCGATAGAGAAATGTGCGGAATATAACCAACCCTTATATATAGCTTTCATTGATTACGAGAAAGCGTTCGATTCTGTCGAAACCTCAGCAGTCATGGAGGCATTACGGAATCAGGGTGTAGACGAGCCGTATGTAAAAATTCTGAAAGATATCTATAGCGGCTCCGCAGCCACCGTAGTCCTCCATAAAGCAAGCAACAAAATCCCAATAAAGAAAGGCGTCAGGCAGGGAAATACGATATCTCCAATGCTATTCACAGCGTGCTTACAGGAGGTATTCAGAGACCTGGATTGGGAAGAATTGGGGATAAAAGTTAATGGAGAATACCTTAGTAACTTGCGATTCGCGGATGATATTGCCTTGCTTAGTAACTCAGGGGACCGATTGCAATGCATGCTCGCTGACCTGGAGAGGCAAAGCAGAAGAGTGGATCTAAAAATTAATCTGCAGAAAACTAAAGTAACGCTTAACAGTCTCGGTAGAGAACAGCAATTTACAATAGGCAGCGAGGCACTGGAAGTCGTAAGGGAATACATCTACTTAGGGCAGGTAGTGACGGCGGATCCGGATCATGAGAAGGAAATAATCAGAAGAATAAGAATCGGCTGGGGAGTATTTGGCAGGCATTCTCAGATCATGAACAGCAGGTTGCCATTATCCCTCAAGAGAAAAGCATATAATAGCTGTGTCTTACCAGTACTCACCTACGGGGCAGAAACCTGGAGGCTTACGAAAAGGGTTCTACTCAAATTGAGGACGACGCAACGAGCTATGGAAAGAAGAATGATAGGTGTAACGTTAAGGGATAAGAAAAGAGGTGATTGGGTGAGGGAACGAACGCGAGTTAATGACATCTTAGTTGAAATCAAGAAAAAGAAATGGGCATGAGCAGGACATGTAATGAGGAGGGAAGATAACCGGTGGTCATTAAGGGTTACGGACTGGATCCCAAGGGAAGGGAAGCGTAGCAGGGGGCGGCAGAAAGTTAGGTGGGCGGATGAGATTAAGAAGTTTGCAGGCACGGCATGGCCACAATTAGTACATGACCGGGATTGTTGGAGAAGTATGGGAGAGGCCTTTGCCCTGCAGTGGGCGTAACCAGGCTGATGATGATTATTATTATTATTATGATGATGATGATGATGATGATGATGATGATGACCGTAGTAGATGCCTTTCCGGGAAGGTAACAGCAAAATTTCTGAACGGCGAAAGCAGCTGCTTAGTTAGAATATAACTGCACTAAGACTTGCTCAGACAGCGAGGCGCTTGTGTTACGACATGTTTTTCGTTAAAGTAATGTTGTAGAAGCACAAGTCCTATGCAGATTCTGATATCAGTTTTAATATCAGCTGCGCAAGATCAATATCGCAAGAGGAGTTCTGATGCCAGGGAAAACTTTAGTTGAGAGAAGGATGTGTCGCACGACGTCGTCCGTTCGAAGGCATGATCTTTTCGCTGAACTTATTATGTCAATGTGGAAACGATGTGACATATCTAGGGCACAAATGTCGTAAAAGTGATCATAAATGACAGAGAAAAGTTCAGTGGTCAGACGGAGCTCACGGTCATGCTTAAGGCCACCCTGCTCTTCTAAGTGGCCTAAAACGAATGTTAACGAATGGCAAACAGATTGTTTTTCTTTAAATTCAGGGTATAGCCTGCTTTTTGAAGCAGTGGAGAGTGAGGTTAAGGTAGCTCTTATTTTCATCAAGCGTACAACTAACTGCGCCAGCGACACAACGATAACACATACATATTTCCTACTTTAAACACATAATCTTGGGCCCATATATCCTTCGAAGATAGCGGGACCATTTTAAATGCCGTAGGGTATCACATTTAGTTCAAATAGGCCACTAGTGGCCAGAAATACGAAGTGTCTTCAGGTTGTTTATGCATTTAACATTAGCCTGATCGTATTTTTTTTCATTATACTACCTTTTCATTGCGAGACCTCGCATTGGTCCGTAAAGAAGTTGCTGGTAAAAGTAGTGAAGAAAACTTAACACACATGAAACTGCATGAGTGCGCAAGCAAAAAGAAAAGCGTGGTAAATATTGTGTAGGTAATAAAAACAATATTGCACCTAAAAAAGTGCATATTCAAAGGTACACTCATTGAAGTGAACTCGCTCAGGCAAATCAAAGTGGCCACTGCTCAAAACGGTTCTACACCAGCTATCAGACAAATATATTCCCAAGCTGGTCGTCACTTCTAACCCTCATGCACCCTGGTACAAATCATACATAAGGCCACAATCTAACAAAAATAAACATTTGTACCGTATTGCCAAGCCCTAACTTTCTATTGAGCAATGGTCGACAAGCAAGACTGCTTCCGATACATACGTGAAAACCTTGAAACTTACTAGAACAACTTTTTGTCTTCTACTTTACCATATATTTCGAAAACAAATGTTAAAAAGTTATGACGAGTTATACACCCTGCACACGACCCTTTAATTACAATGCAAGACACCTCCTGCAACATAAACCCAAATAAGCTTTGTGCTACCGTACTGAATAGAACATTCACTGAATGCTTTTCCTCGAGCATGACTGTTCAACTTCCCCATATGCCGCACCACGGATTTTCCATTAGGTCACAAATAAAAATTGATGCTGCTGGCGTTGCTAAATTAACCGAGTCTTTAAAACACGATTCATCTACTGCGTCTAATGGAATTAGTTATAAATTCCTTGCGCTTATAGCTCAATTATAGCTACAAAGTCCTTGCGCTTATAGCTCAATTATGCTTGCAAAATTTTTCAGCAGTCGCTCGATTCAACAAGTCTCCCTAACGACTGGAAAATTGGAAAGGTGATACCACTTTACAAATCCGATAATAACCATTCGCCTTAAACTTATCGCCCCATCTCACTCACCAGCACATGCACCAAATCACTAGAACATAATTTTTAAAAACATCGCCACCTTTCATAATGACAACTCTTTTTTTTTCCTTCTGCAGAACATGGTTTTCGTCACCCATGTTCTGGCGAAACACTGTTACTGTCATTCACCAATAAATTACATTGCGCTCTTGACAAGTAATCTTGCACCGGTTACATCTTTCTAGACTTCTCGAAAGTATTTGATAAAGTTTGCCATCAATTGTTGCTTTATGAATTAAGTAATCTTAATCTCGATGTACATCTCTTTATATGGATTCAATCTTCCCGTCTAAACCACTGAAAGAATGTTTTTACTTGCGGCAGAACTTCACCGCTTACTAACGTGCTATCTGGTGTACCACAAGGATCCGTATTCGGACCAGACCTATTTTTAATTTGTATTATTGATCCTCCGTCCATCGTATATTCTGCCATCCACCTTTTCGCTAATGACTGAAATTTTTCGAGAAATAAGCAACCTCAGCGATATTGTTACTCTCCAAACCGATCTTAATGGCACTGGACACGTTTGATGGAGCAGTTGAGATAAATATCTTGTGGCGTCAGCTTAAACGTATTGTCAATTACTGTATACATGACTATGTTTCAATGAAGATAACAAAAGAGAAAAAGCGAAATCCTTGGGTGAACCAAAAAATCATTGCGTTAAAGCGTAAGTTAAAATGTAGAGGAAAAATTAAGAGCAAAGATCATAATAGGATTCAAGATATTTCAATAATACTAAAGGAAAAATTATCTACTGTGCAATAACATTACAATTCCCACACATTTTATCATGGTTTATGAAAGATTCACCACAGTGTTTTAGGCGTCTCCTTGCTCCATCACATAAAAATGTGAAGTATGTTACCAGCGCTGAATGTATAATTACAAACTTTGCACAAATTGCTGATAGATACAACGAATTTTTCTGTTTCGTGTTTGACTCTCTCCTATTATTGCCTGTACAAATTAGAGAGAAAATGACTAATGCTCGTTCAGACATGCCAGACACTATCTTAACTCTAGAAGGTATACTTTCACTTCTTTAGGTATAGACACGAAAAAGTCTCCTGGTTCGGATGGCATCCTTAACAAATTTTTCAGACGATATGCTGAATGGCTCACCAATTATTTGCTGATAATTTTCGGTGCGCCTCTTGAACAGCACAATTTACCGAATGTTTGGTTAACGGCGCGAGTCATGCCAGTTCATAAAACTGGGGACAAACATAGAGTTCAAAAATTAGACCCATTTCAATTGCATGTACTTGCTGCAGGATGGTCAGGCATATGCTGTCAAAAAGCTCGTTTAGCTATATCGAATGCTCCAACATATTTATTTCTAACGAGCATGGATTTAGGAGCCGATTGTCTACTATCGTCCAGCTTGCAGAAAGAGTAGACGATTTTGCTCCGGTAATTAATGGAAGAAGTCAGGGGGACGGAAGTTGCCTAGATTTATCAAAAGCTTTTGACCACGTTTCGCACTCGGATTTGATTGGTAAACTACATAACCTCAGAGTTGATCTCAAAATAGTTGAGTGGATTAGTTCATACCTTACAACAGTTCGCAATATGTGGAAGTGAAAGGAAACAAATCAAACATTTTAAATGTAACCTCAGGTGTCCCTAATAATACATCAGGTGTCCCTTAATATACTCTAAAATTTCATCTCATGAGGACCAATTAAAATTAGGTTCAGCACTATAAACAATCACCAATTGGTGCAAGCGATGGAAAATGAAAATAAATACCGAAAAAAGTGCTAATGCACGAATAAATAGAAAAACAAGTAATGTAATACGTTCCAATTACAAGTTAGACAGCGCACCAATAGGACAAGTTAGCCACTTCAAGTATTTAGGTTTTTCCATATCAGATGACTAATCTTGGAACAAACACATCACTAATTTGTGTAACGCCGCCGAGGTTAAACTTTGGTCACTAAGACGTAGGCTTAAACTTGCTTCCTGAAACGTTAAACTAACTGCATATCTGGTATTGGTACATCCCGTGATAGAATATGCTATCATCATATGGGATCCATATAAGAAAAATAAGGAAAATAAATTGAAAAAATACAGAGGACGTGCTGCAAGGTTTATTATCTCAAAATATGTGTACACGGATTGCTCACTCAACTAAACGCGTCCGAGCTTTCATTGCGGCAAAAAGTGGCTAGACTAACGTTCACTTATGCAATGAAACATAACCGTTTCAATTTCGACACTCAAAGGTACTTACAAAACAGAACGTCACGGATATCACGGTGCATTAGGTCTGGTCACGAGGACCAATATATGTCCTTACCTGCAGAGGTTGAGTCATTTATGTACTCCCTGTTTCCAACACGATTGAAGATTGGAATGCGCTACCGCATAGCATAACGATAATTGATTCTCTAGAACAGTTTGAAAACTCTGTACTGGCCTATTATTTTTCTATGTGACCATCCTCACACATTATTAGCTTCCTTGTGAAGTGATAGGCAGCGTGTGTAACATGACATGATTGAAATGATTCTACGGGCTATTGAAGTCTCTTTGCGCGATGCGCAAAATTTTATTCTGTAGGGTATGGTTGTTTCTGGTAGTGTTCGGTGCTTGTCATACAACGCTCACTTATACACATGGGGATATTCTTGTGAAAAAATTGCATATTTAAGCAGTGGTATTTCCAGGTTTGATTTCTGTAGCGCTCGCGTTTTCAGCGATTTTTGAATTTGAAGCTTACTTAATGATTTCTGCACCCTTGTATAGGCCTTTCGGCTAACAGTACCCAGAAATAAATATATAAATAAATTCGACTCTAACTGGTGCAAGACGTAGAAAATGGAACTAAATATTAACAACTGTACATTCATGCGCGCTTATCGTTTCTTTAGAACTTCCACTTAATATTGTCGTAATGACATTACTCTTGATTCCCTCGCATCATATATATACCAGGCGTACACATAACACGAAACTTTACATGGGATGGCCATACTGAATACGTGACTAATAATGCTAATCGCATGTTAGGATATTTACGTCCAACTTCTCTGCAGCTCCATAGTCCTTAAATGTCCTATTTTATGAAGCAACAATACGACCTAAACTTGAGTACGCGTCATCTATATGGGACCCTGCGCATGGAAATCTTGTAACGTCTCTCGAACTTAACCAAAATAACACCGTTACCTCATTTTTTTTTCAAATTACAACCGTACCGCAAGTATCAGAGTAATGAAAACTAACCTTTCTCTCCCGCCTTTAAAATCTCGCCGGAAAATGAGTCGCCTAACTCTATTCCACAAAGTATATCGTCACGTCACGCTACACGACGATTTTTTTTCACCAGCGGAATACATCTCCCATCGCATTGATCATCGGCACAAGGTTGGCATCATAAAATGCAATACTAAAGCTTTTTTTCAGTCTTACCTTCACCGGACATCTGTCGAAGGGAACCGCCTCCATCGCAATATCGCTGCCATTGAAGATAATGAATTATTTGGCGATGCATTAACAACGTTTGTTTATTTTGGAGAATGTTGAATTTGTGTTTTAACAAAATTCACTGCATTATATTTATTGTGCTTGTATCCTATATTACCCACTACCCTCTGTAATGCCTTTGGCCATGTGGGTATAATAAATAAATAAATAAATAATATAAAGGTGGTTTATTCGGGTTCGCAGCGACCGCCGTTTCTACGATGCACCGAGCACAGTCCCCGAGCACGAGCTTCTGCTGCGCGCTTGATGCTGCCGATGCTGCTGACTGCGCGCACGTTCGTCATCTTCCTTACAATGGCCCCGCGGAAATAAAGGAGCCATCCTGGCGACTTAGTTTTCTAGAAGGACGGTAGAATTGTAGTACGGCTTGAGACGCTGAACGTGAACGACTTCGCGGTTACGACGTCGCATGTCGGACGGTGGCGTTAGCGGCTCAACCAGGAAATTAACGGTTGATGTTCTCTCGAGAACGCGGTATGGACCGTCGTACTTCGGAAGGAGCTTTGAAGCGAGCCCAGGCGTGCGGTGTGGCACTAACAACCAGACGAGAGCGCCTGGGAGGAAAGTGGGAGTCGAGTTCTGGCCATCGTGAACGGCTTTTTGGCGGTGCTGGTCGTCCGAGGTGAATCGGCGGGCAAGCTGGCGACATTTCTCTGCTTGTCTGGCGGCTTCCGAGATCGGCAGGCATTCGGATGGGTCCGGCCGGTAGGGCAGAATGGTGTCGATGGTGTGCGAAGGATGACGGCCGTAAAGAAGGTAAAAGGGTGAGAATCCGGTAGTGGCCTGAGTCGCGGTGTTGTAGGCGTAGGTGACGAACGGAAGAACTAGGTCCCAATTAGAGTGATCAGGTCAGACATACATGGCGAGCATGTCACCAAGAGTTCGATTAAAGCGTTCCGTTGTACCGTTAGTCTGTGGGTGATAAGCAGTGCATTTACGATGAACGATAGCGCATTCAGCAAGCAGTTGTTCGATGACTTCAGATAAGAAGGCACGGCCTCTATCGCTTAAAAGTTCACGTGGACCTCCATGACGAAGGAGAAATCGGCGCAGTAGGAAATTGGCGACCTCCTGCGCTGTAGCATTTGGTAGAGCAGCAGTCTCCGAATAACGGGTTAAGTGGTCTACCGCAACGATTATCCACCTGTTGCCGGCAGGAGTCAACGGAAGTGGCCCGTAGAGATCTATGCCCACGCGATCAATGGGTCGGGATGGGCATTGTAAAGGCTGGAGTTCACCGGCGGAGTTGTGCGGTGGCGCTTTCCGGCGTTGGCACTCATGACAAGAGCGGACGAACTTTCGAACGAAATTATACATTCCGCGCCAGTAATAGCGGTGTCGAAGTCTTTCGTAGATCTTGAAGACTCCCACATGGCCACACTGAGGGTCGACGTGGAACGAGGAGCAGAGCTCTGATCGCAAGATTCGCGGAATGACGAGTAACCAGGTGCGTCCATCTGGGGAATAGTTGCGGCGATATAGTTGCTGGTCGCGAATCGCAAAATGAGGCACTTGGCGCCGAAGCGTGCGTGACGCTTGAACTTTCGACGTATCCGACAGAAGGTCGAGCAGAGATGCACTCCAGGGATCATTACGCTGTGCAGCAGCGATAGTGTCAACATCCAGAGAGGATAATGTGCACTCGTAGGGGTAGTCTTGACTGGCCTTCGGGGGAAGCGGTGATCGGGATAGCGCGTCTGCGTCGGAGTGCTTTCGCTCGGAACGGTACACCACGCGTATGTCGTATTCTTGAATTCGCAATGCCCAGCGGGATAGGCGGCCTGATGGATCTTTGAGCGTCGATAGCCAACATAGTGCGTGGTGGTCGGTCACTACGTCAAAAGATCGGCCGCATAAATATGGGCGAAACTTGCCAAGCGCCCACACAATGGCCAAACACTCCTTTTCGGTAACGCTATAATTGGTCTCCGCCTTGGTTAACGTGCGACTCGCGTATGCGACGACGTATTCGGGGTGTCCAGGTTGACGCTGTGCCAACACAGCGCCAAGGCCTACACCGCTTGCATCGGTATGGATTTCGGTTCGCGCTTGTGGGTCAAAATGGCGAAGAATGGGTGGCGTCGTGAGAAGACGGTGCAAGGTTGTGAAGGCGTCGTCACACTCTGGAGACCATGATGAGATATCTCGGGCGCCACCAAGGAGCTACGTGAGAGGCGATATAATTGACGCAAAGTTTCGAACGAATCGCCGGAAGTAAGAGCAGAGGCCGATAAAACTGCGTAGCTCTTTCATAGTAGCAGGTTTTGGGAACGCAGTAACAGCACGTAGCTTCTCAGGATCCGAGCGAATGCCCTCCTTTGACACGACATGGCCTAAAATTGTTAGCTGACGAACAGCAAATCGACACTTCTTCAAGTTAAGTTGCAAACCGGTGTTGGTCAAGCAAGTGAGTACGTGCTGGAGGCGGAGCAGGTGGGTTGGGAAATCAGGGGCGAACACTACAATGTCGTCACGATAGCCAAGACATATTTTCCATTTGAGGCCTCGCAGAACATTATCCATCATTCTTTCGAATGTAGCAGGCGCGTTGCAAAGTCCGAAAGGCATGATGGTGAATTCATACAAGCTGTCTGGTGTAACAAAGGCAGTTTTCGGGCGATCGGCCTCTGCCATCGGAACCTGCCAGTAGCCTGACCGCAAATCCAGCGAAGAAAAGAACTCGGCTCCCTGCAAACAGTCCAGAGCATCATCGATGCGTGGTAATGGGTAGACGTCCTTCAGCGTGATCTTATTCAGCCGTCGAAAGTCAACACAGAAGCGGATGGAACCGTCTTTCTTTGTGACGAGGACCACGGGAGAGCCCCATGGGCTTTGGGAAGGTTGAACGACGCCTCGACGGAGCATGTGATCGACCTGGTCTGCAATGACGCGACGTTCCGTAGCGGACACGCGATATGGTCTTTGTCGTAGGCGTGAGTGAGTGCCAGTGTCGATGTAATGCTTGACTGTCGATGCACGGCCAAGGGAGGTTTGCGCAACGTCGAAAGAAAGGCGGAAGTGCTGAAGGATTGCCACAAGTTGAGATCGCTGCGAAGGCGTCAAATCTTCGGCGATGAATGGGCTGAACACACCAGTCGATGTTGAGTCTGGTACGGAGAGGGCACTCAGTTCATGGGCGGCAGTAGAAGACACTTCGTCGAGGACGGAGACAATTCGTGTGGAATCGACCGACTCGACGTAACCAAGGCATTCGCGGCGGAGCAGTGATAGCGGCGATGAAAGATGGTTGTAAATGGGCATCGTGCTCACACCGGCGGCAAGGTCAAGAGCTGCAAAGGGCAAAGGAAGCGCTTTTTGGGTAACAAACTGATTAGAGGGCATGAAGAAGACCGTCCCATCGGATATAGTACTACAGAAGACTGGTACGAATGCTGACGAGCACGGGGGGATACAGGTGTCTTCTCTCACGAGAATTTTAGCGGCAGGATGAGCATCGACTGAGGCCAGGTCACCAAGGTGGAAAAGTTCAATCTCAACCCGAGCGCAATTGATGATGGCATTGTGGCGTGAGAGAAAATCCCACCCTAGAATAACGGCGTGGGAGCACGATGAAAGAACTATGAATTCAATCGTGTACAAAACGTCCTGTATGATCACACGGGCAGTACAAGCAGCGGTAGGGCGAATGGGTTGAGCACTCGCAGTTCGGAGCGACAATCCAGACAGAAACGTCGTCACTTTGCGAAGCGAACGGCAAAACCTGGCATCCATAACTGAAATAGCGGCACCGGTATCAACTAAGGCGACTGTAGCGACATCTTCGATAAACACATCAATGACATTGGCAGGTAAAGGAGGAGGACTTCGGCATGTCGACACTTGCGCAGTTCTTGCCTCAGGAACTCCGTCGTCTAGTTTCCCTCTTCGTTAGAAACGGGTCGTCGACGCATAGGGGAAAGCGATCGACGACGTGGGGAGGGGGACCGTAGGCGTTCGAAGCGAGGACGGCGATCAGTCGGGGAGCGAGCTGGTGATGGGCCGAAGAGTTCGTAAGGCGCATTTGCATCAGGCGGCACATAGGGCGCTCGGCGATCGTCGTCGAACGCCTGAGACCGGCGGCGGCAGAACCTTGCGACATGACCGGGATACCGACATGCGAAGAATATAGGGCGATTGTCCGGCGTACGCCGCGGGTTAGCGACGGCAGTGGTGGTCCGGGGGCCGGGAGGGGGAGGGCGGTGCACAGGCTGCGGGAAGCGACGCACGGCACACTGCGAGGGGCCATTGCAGCAACCGTAGCATAAGTGACTGGTGTAGTCACGACATCCTGCTGGTGAACAGCCGGCAGCGCTTCCGCGACCTCTTCATGGATCACGTTACTGGCAGACTCCGGAGTGACGGACACCAGAGATAGCTGTCGTGCGTCTTCTTCGCGGACAAAATCCTTGATTTGCGTTATCAAGGAGGCTTGTTCTGGGCCGGTGGTAAGGCTGCAGAGTGATGCCGCATTTGGCGTGGAATGTCGCCTTGTCAGAGCTCGCTGCTTACGCAATTCATCATAGCTCTGGCACAAGCTGATGACGTCGCCAACAGTGCGCGGGTCCTTGGGAAGAAGCATTTGGAACGCGTCATCGTCGATTCCCTTCATGACATGCTTGATCTTTTCCGCTTCCGTCATGGCAGCGTTCACGCGCCTGCACAAATCGAGAACGTCTTCTATATAGCTGGTGAATGTCTCACCTGTGTCCTGTACGCGTGTACGCAAACGCTGCTCGGCTCGGAGTTTCCTGACGGCGGGTCGGTCAAATACTTCTGTAATGGACGTCTTGAGCGCCGACCACGTTCGGATATCCCTTTCATGATTTCGGAACCAGAGACTGGCCACGCCCGCGAGGTAGAATGAGACGTAGGCCAGCTTGTCCGAGTCATTCCATTTGTTGTGAACGCTCACCCGTTCGTAGGACGACAGCCACTCTTCAACGTCGTTGTCGTCGGTTCCGCTGAAGATGGGAGGCTCCCGCTGGCGAATGGTGCCAGCGCAAGGGACGGGTGGCAATGGAAGAGTCTGCTGGTCGGCGTCCGGCATGGCAGAGGGTAGCGTCCGAGAACGGAGTTCCCGGATGGTAGAGTGGAACGTTACCCCCACCTCCACCACTTATAAAGGAGGTTTATTCGGGTTCGCAGCGACCGCCGGTTCTACGATGCACCGAGCACAGTCCCCGAGCACAAGCTTCTGCTGCGCGCTTGATGCTGCCGATGCTGCTGACTGCGCGCACGTTCGTCATCTTCCTTACAATAAATAAATAAATAAATAAAATATGGAGCAACCAAGGAGGTCTTAGAAGGAATGACATATAAAACGAGGAATTTTTTTCGCAAAGTGAGCTGGGGGTTATTGTCGAAAGTAGCCCTCAGAGCTATTCGAGAATTCGACTAATGATAGAAAGAAATTGAAATTACACCTGCGCAACCGTTTCGAGTGCGACAAGTTTATGTTAGTTAGTGCTTCAAGTTGTACGGACAGGGCACTTCACAGATGAAAGCGTCGGCGCAATAACCGATGGCCCGTTCTTTACCTTATGCAAGGTGACAAGGCGTTTGCACGTGCATCTGTGCGCAACTGTCTCAAACGAGAACCCATGGGCATGAAATGAAGGTGAAAAGTGATGGTAATACCTGTTACGAATACTACCGCTTTCTTTTGCTCAGATTGCAATTAGAGGTCACAAAAAGATAATGGTGGTCAGAAAACTGGTGCATATTTCAAAACTTGCCTGATTCATGTTTTGTGCGCAGGTAGTTTGCAATCTTTATTAGTGTCTTTTAACCGTTATCTTAGATGTGACCGTTCAAGAAATGCCCTCAACTAGCTGCGGTCTATGTGTTTCAGCCACTTCATGTTACGGGGAAATGTTACCGACAGGTAGTTCAGCTTATCTACATGTGCGACGTTACTCGCCCTACAACAACCTAATCGACAAGTTCGAGCATGTTGATCATGAAAGTCATCGACAGTGCCTTCGTTCAATTAGCTGTTAGTTGCCAGGAAACATTCAGCAAGAACACTCAGCAGACATGATCAGCAATCCAAATGATTCATCATCATCGTCATCATCACCATCATCATCTTTTAGGTACGCTGCAGGACGAAGGCCTCTCCCCGCGTTCTCGAATTACCCCTGTACTGCGCCAACCGATTCAAACTAGCACGCACAATTTTGCTAATTTCGTTGCAACACCTAACCTTCTGCCTTCCCCAACTGCGATACTTAATAACGTCGAGAAACTTAAGAAGTTTTCTATGACAGACCAATTCGAACGCTATGGCGTAGTCTATAGATATGCCGTCCAGTTGACCAATACTATTTAGCAGCGTAGAAATATCATGTGAAAGCTTAGTGACTTGTGTGACTGTCGAGAAACAGGGCTGTAAGCTATGCTGCTATGATGAGGTAACGTCATTGCTTGTTAAGTTATTAGCAATATGTGTGTGATAAAATGTACTCAAGTAACTCGCAAGTAGTAAATAACAAACAAATCGGCCTGTAATTAGAATTAATTGTTTTTTTACCTCATTTAAGGCGTGGGACGACGTTAGCATTCTACCAACCACACGGGACTGTAGATGCAGAAAGTGACTTTCTGAATGTAATTGTTAGGTAACAAGCGTTCCACTGAAGGTATCACTTTAGGAAAGTGTTGGGAATATCCTCTGGACCACGAGGTTCTGTTGTTATTGTTGAGTAAAAGATTATGAGCATCTTCTTAGTAAGGGTAATGTCGGGGAGCACTGGAAGAGCGACAGTGTTAAGAGGTGTATTACAGGTCCCGTAGCCGTAGAACATTATCTATTGATACAGTGATTTCATGAATTAGATTGTTATTTTAGTTTTCGTTGAGGTTTTACTAGTATCCCTGAAATTCCACATTTTCCAGTCACCAAAAGTTTTAGCCCTATTTAGACTGCTCACTTACAACAGACAAACAGGCGTTGATTTTCGAAATTTAAGTGTATTGAATGACAAATATTTGTTTTTATTTCAGCAACTACAATTGTTTACCCAAGAATGTTGGAAAGTCGATCTGAAGATGATGTAAAAATTGTTAAAATATCCGATGATATAACACTTACACTGCGGAAGAGTTCTGTCTTTTCAGAAGAACTTCTGATTCACAGTACTCGGGACGGGGTACCCATTGCATACCACGTGAGCAGGCTTCGACTCAATTTTGTTAAATTTTTTTTGTTCTGCCTTATCGCTTGCCACATTAGACCGACACTTGCACTCCCTTTCATAGGGCGTTCCTAGGCACTAGTCTGATGCCATATGGAGCGGAATATATTTTTTCAAGCACTAGAGAGAACCAGTTAAGCGTGCTAAGAGCCCTGAGCGGCGGCCTGTCACGTGTAATTTTTTTTGTGTATTCGCGGGCTTGTCTACATATATCGCGTATTCAGCAAGAAGCGGTGTCGAGAGTTTTTCATGTTGCTTTGCGATTTTCTTACTGACACTTTCTATGTTCATATATTAGAGAAGTTCGATAAATAATTAAATATATATATGTAATTAGGTAGAATAGAAGGAATATTCTGAATATCTCGAAGATAAGGCAATCAACAACACATCGGTTCTCTCCATCTGCGTGGCATTTACTTATTGTAAATGTTTGGCTCAATTTACGTGGGACACGTGGTATATTCATACACTAGCAGCACGAGCACATCGCGTCTTCAACGCTAGATGTCACAGTATGACAACAGAGAACTGAAAGAATTGAGCCTAGCTGCCGCACATGCATCATTATTACTTATATTATTAATATTATTATTATATTTATATATATACATTATTTGTTTCGGAGATGCCCACTCGTCGTGCCGCTAGCTTGCATCAGTTCTCATCACATTACCATCGACAGAAATATGCAGCTTCTCTTAAATTATTTTTTGAAACGAGATGATTCCGTTTCCATAAGAATGTAACGATATGTTTCCTGTAACTGGGCTATACAAGTTTATTGTACGCTTTTACCAAAACATTTTGATACGTAAAAATATGAAGACATCTCTCCATTCATACAACTCAAAAACAATTCACCGACAAATAAGATACTACTCCCTACTGCGAATTTGTAGCGCAGCCATACACGTGTTTTCGTTTCGCCATATATTGGCTGCTGCGGACAATCTGTTTCGTTCGGCACATTTCAAACGAGACGAAGTGTGTATTGAGTACCCTCAATTGAGTATGCGTGGGCATTGAGTACGCGTGGGCATGGTTCACAGCAGCCCCCGCAGACAGACCTCCACTCATGCAGCGCTTTGCTTCCACATACGGCATCGGTAAACGCGCTGACGGCATCTTTTGTCGATTGCATAGTCGGTGAACAGGTGACGCGCTCTTATTTTGCGCTCTTTCTTTGCGATCGTAGCCACGGAACACGTCTTGCGCGGCACTACGATTTTCTTGCGAAGCTCTGGCAACACCCTCTTACGCTTTCAGCATTATGGCTCCGGTGTACCCTCCTCCGCTTTCCTTCTCAAGCTCTCATCGCTATCGCTGTTTGTCATCCCCCGCTGGGCTTCCTTTTCACTCTTTCATCCTTCATTGCGCTCGTTCGCTCGGTTACGCTGAGGGACGCCGACGGACGCCGAAGTTCAAAGCATGAACGGATGCCTCATCCGCGCATTCAGAAATGCATATTGAGCTGGACCCCGCGCTTGATTTATTGATTTATTGGGCGCCGGTCGTGAACGAGCCATAGGAAACGAAACCAGCGTCGTGAGCGCGTGCGCGACCGGCATCACTTATATTAAGTCGAGCATGGGATTCAAGTTATGATGCATTTCTGAATAAGGGGGTAAGGAGAGCTGCGCTCTAAAACAGGTTCTAATGAACCGCTAGGGTCCTCATTTTTTTATGCATGGTCGATTAATGAAGGTCACAACGCCAAGTTATACCTAGCTGGTGAGCTTTTCCGGTACAAGAACAACAATACTAGCTCCGATGAAGCTGGTACCTGTCATTCTCTAAATTTCTTGTGTACTCAGCCAGATATATGAACAATTCTGGAGATGCTTACTCCTTTAGCCATAATCTGGTTCAACAAACCTTGCTGTGTAAAGCTATGTGCAGGCTGTGGCTGTGCTTCTTCGCGACGTGCTGAAGAGGTTCAGGCTATGGCACGAGGATGGGCAAAATGCTTGAGCTTAGGTCTGATTTATTTTCAGCAATTTCAGTGATTTGATAATAAATAATTAGCTAGTTTCTGAGATTCTGAATGATGACACACAACGCATTTTTATTAAAAACTGTAAAATACAATAGTGTTGAAAATATTTTGCAATGAGTCATTTTTAGCAGCAAGTTGACTTGTTTGATACTGCTCTCTTATGTCTGGTATGAAGCCCGCACATTGCGCTAGACAATACTTTTTTGAGCGTTGGAGCTCACCCAACATTCAAAATAAGCACAATGATAGTGAAAAATTGAAGACGTGTTGAAATTGAAGATGGAACACTATCCACTACATTGCCGTTCACTGTTGCGTAGAGTGCGGGAGCAGCCGCATGGATGGATAGATAGATTGAGGGATGGATGTTTTGAGCGTCCCCTTTGGAATGGAGCAGTGGATTGCGCCAGCAAGCACTTGTTATTATACTGTCGCATGTCCTACCTAGGTGAAAGAAGAAAAAAACACACGATGAATTCCCATAGCCAAATTTTCTCACTTCTCATTGTGAACTTTCTTTTTGTACGTCTCCGTTTTTGTCCGTTTCCATACTTCTCTTCCACCAATCTTCCAATCGCCTCTTGCCAAACTCTATTGCGGACATGTTGCCTTCCCCTGCTCTCAATTAACCCAAGGTTTCAAGCAGACCAGTGGTGCCTAAATCAACCGCTGGGCACATATCTTAATAGACTAGTAAAACACGCTCCACCGTTTCCCTAGCTCTACCGCCCGCATCACATGCTTCTTCTTCCTTCTTATATCTCGCTCTATAGGTTCATGTTCTAAGGCATCCTTATCTCGCTACCAAAAGTAATGAGCTTCCGTTTGAGCAAGCCTAAATTGTTTCTTTCCTGACTTCCTTTCTTCTTCGTAAGCAGTTACTCATGGCAGCTTTCTTTTCCATTGCCGCCACCCGTGAGAACATTTCAGCCCCTCTGACTTTCCGCTTGGCGCACTTTCTCGCTGTGTTGCTCACTCTACAAGCGCCATACTTGCTGGTAAATTTCAAAGTTTTTTTCCTCCAGTGTAAATTATAGTTTTTCCCGTAAAAATACCTCAACGCTCTCCCACGCCATTTCGTTTCTTCCATAGCCCTCAGTCGTTCTTCATAATCAATTTTACTGTGAGCTTCCCTCAATTCAAAACTTGCCCAGCCGATATCGCCCTGCACACCTTCATTTGTAGTCTTCCTATGAGTGCCCAATGCGAGGCGTCCCACTGACTTTTGGTAGCCATCGAGTCCTGATTGTACCCCTGATTTCTAGCAAACAACCACATTTCTAAAAGTCTACGAACCATTACACCTCCCCACACACCCTAGATCATCAACACCATCATCAGCCTGGTTACGCCCGCTGCAGGGGAAAGGCCTCTCCCATGCTTCTCCAACAACCCCGGTCATGTACTAATTGTGGCCATGTCTTCCCTGCAAACGTCTTAACCTCATCCGCCCACTTTACTTTCTGCCGCCCCCTGCTACGCTTCCCATCCATTGGAATCCAGTCCGTAACCCTTAATGACCACCGGTTATCTTCCCTCCTCATTAAATGTCCTGCCAATGCCCATTTGTTTTTCTTGATTTCAACTAAGATGTCATTAACTCGCGTTTGTTCCCTCACCCAATCAGCTCTTTTCTTATCCCTTAACGTTACTCCCATCAATCTTCTTTCCATAGCTCGTTGCGTCGTCCTCAATTTAAGCAGAACCCTTTTCGTAAGCCTCCAGGTTTCTGCCCCGTAGGTGAGTACTGGTAAGACACAGCTGTTACACACTTTTCTCTTGAGCGATAATGGCAACCTGCTGCTCATGATGTGAGAATGCCTGCCAAACGCACCCCAGCCTATTCTTATTCTTGTGATTATTTCGATCTCATTATCCGGATCCGCCGTCACTACCTGCCCTAAGTAGATGTATTTCCTTACCATTTCCAGTGCCTCGCTACCTATCGTAAACCGCTGTTCTCTTCCGAGACTGTTTACCATTACTTTAGTTTTCTAAAAATTAATTTATAGACCCACCCTTCGGCTTTGCTTCTCCAGGTCAGTGAGCATGCATTGCAGTTGGTCCCCTGAGGTACTAAGCAAGGCAATATCATCAGGGAATCTCAAGTTACTAAGGTATACACCATTAACCCTTATGCCCAATTCTTCCCAATCCAGGTCTCTGAATACCTCTTGTAAACACGCTGTCAATAGCATTGGAGAGATCATATCTCCCTGCCTGACGCCTTTCTTTATTGGAATTTTGTTGCTTTCTTTCATTAGGGAAATGTCTATAGTGTGCAGAATTTCGGGAGCATTCTGCTTCTGGGATGTCATTTGTGAGACCACCTCGGACCCAGTAATAATTATTTTCACCTAGTCGTGTCATGTCCGTCCCAATTTCTTGAGGCAGAGTATACAAAGCTTTTAAACAGCACGAAAATTAAAGTATATATTGCCCCACCCGAGGCCAATCTCACCAATCCACACTGCTGCCAACTCAATGTATGATGCGTTTGCTATATGAGAAGCGTAAGTACATTGTCTTTACTTCACTTTTGAGATATTTTTGACAATTTCAGATCATGAAGGGTACCGAACACTGTTATACTTATTCAGGAATATGCCAATAACATATGAAATAAATGCGTCCACATTGGAGTGTCATGATCTCTATTCGCAGACTTTCGCCTGTGCGTGCATTATTTTTTTAACGCCTTGCTCTTAGATTGATGGATGTCTCAATAAAGAAGCTGTATTTGTTGTTTGTATTTATGAAATAATTTTATTTTAGTCTATGCATCTGCACTACTACTGCTGCTTGAATAGAATTGACTACGTCTTCAATTAGGGAAGGAGTTCAAAAAATGTCATTTACTGTTCATTAAGTTAGTTTTAATGCAATGCAGGGCTTGATGACCTTTCCACACTTCCTAATCATAGCACATTTTTTCTACTAATTTTGACGCCATCTTGGTGCACATCTTTCCCGGAGTATTTATTATTTATTGGATGATGGCTTTCTTTGACGATGTGCAAGTTCATAGACTAATTGCTTCATTACCATTCAGATGAATAACTTGTGCACTATTGAAACAGTTTTTTTTAACTTTCTCCTACAGACGAAAGGGGCTGAATTGGAGAAATATCTTTACCATGATGAAGAACAGATGGCGTCTGTGGATTTGTCTGAAGAGGATGCCATAAGCATTGTACGTATCTTATAGACATTACTCGATACTAGCAGTAGGGTACACATATGTGAAGAAGTACACAAAAAGGACCGAGCGCAAGAGCAGACGACATTGCGGCGGTCCTCAAGAAGAGAAAAAGAAAGAACGAGGGAGGCTCGTGCAGCGCATGAGAAGGGGCTCGCGCAACGGAGATCGTTCGAACGCCGGCGCGACTAGGGCCACCGGGCCTTCGGAACCGACATCTCCTGGCGAGGTTCACCTGACCAGGCGTCCGTCTTTGGGACTGGGAACGCCTCAGGTCGTTGCCTCGCACGAGACCCCGGAACGGCCTGCTGCAGCCTCGAACCCACTTCTACGCGCGTGGTTCGGGTGACCAGGCGTCCGTCATCAAAACGAGCGCCTGGGGCCTGCTCGAGACTCCAGAGTGGCCTGTTCGCGTCCACAGAGCTGTGGGCCGTCCACCTTTTCCTGCCCCGTGCCGCTGCGTCTGCTCTACCACCACGCCGGTCATCAGTCGACGAGCGAGTGTTCCACTTCAAGAACTCTACGCCTCACCACAGTCCGTACTTCTACCGCAACCTCGTGAGACTATATTTGTCTTGTTTACGAACAACCGTGTATGTGTGGGGCTAGTTTAAGATATTTTTTTCGTGTTCACGTGCCGTCTAATATAATTGTGTGTTTGCTCATCATGCACCGTCTCCTCCATCTTCCTCGCGTCACACACTTTGCAACGTGACGATCCTAACAACATCACAACATAAAAGCCTGTAGACTGGCACTGACCAAACGTAGTTTGGCAGCAGTTATACTACTGCGTCGCCAACCACGTCTCGTGCTTTTACAGCAAAGCTGTAGATGGGCGGCCGATTCATTCATTCGTCCGTCCGTCCATCTGTCACCACTATGCTGCAAAATCCTCCGGCGCAACCCCATGTCCATGCGCGAAAATAAATATGATAACCAGAGGCGCGCGATAGCCAGCGCCCGTACAGGGGCGCCATATATCTCCATCGCAGCAGAACCCACGCGCTGCAGTTTCTATCCGGCTCCAAAAGCGGTAGGCCACGTGTCGTACGTAATTCTGAAGAGCAGGAAGGTTTCGATCAGCAGCGCCGCGAGCAGTACCGGCAACGAGCTCGTGTACGCGACGCCGAAGCTGCAGCAAGGGCACAAGAACAGGCTCGTGCAGCCGAGCACAAGCAGTAACTGTGTACCGAAAATTCGATGGCCTATTGAAGCGGTCGTTTAATGAACAGTGAGTATTAACCCAGTGACACGCACCGGGGCTGCGCCTATTAGCTTCCCTGGTTAACCACTTGTACGGAGTGCTTTGGCGGGGATTTCTTGGAAATAACCTGTAATCTTGTAGGAACAAAACCAATTGTGCATAAAGAGAAAACCAAGGCGGCAACACCGCCGGCTGGACGCTAAACTTTCATTTTCTTGTACCTGACACATTGATAGTATCTATTTGTGTGTGGAACACTTAAACGAGTGCTGGTTCATTAGCCACTACCCATATTACGCGAGCTTATTGCCTGGCGTCGCCAATTAAACGGATTTGCTAATACAATCGTACGAAGTAAAACACATCAACGCCAGGTAAAACACATAAGATGTTATTTTTTAGTTTTTGTTTAACGCGTGGAAATTATATGGTGAAGAGAAATGAACGCGCACGAAAAGATAACTTGCCGTAAGTGGGGAACTCAACCCAGATCTTCCAATGAGCGCAGGTTGTGCTTCAATAATGAAGCTACCATGGCGAAATTGTCGCGGCCACTTTTTTTGGTATTTGTGCTTGTGTGCAAAAATTAGCCATGTGTCTGTTAGCATGCACCACTCATGGCTAGAGCGGGGGATGCGTGACATCTTTAAGGCTTTCTTTCCTTTAACTTATTATTTCTACATTTCTTTCAAACACGACAAATGATTTCTCCTTGGCTTTATTTCACTCCCTTTCTTCTTTGTTGTTATTGAGTTGTATAAGGTTAAGTACATGTTATTATTTGTGTTTGTTATATTCGGCTGCCGCATAAGGTTGACATCACTCTAATTATAGTTGTCTTTTTTCTTAAATTAGGTAAGTGGTTTGACCTCTTCAAATTTGTTATGCTGAAGCTTCACGTGCCTGATTAATGAGGGACGGTAGCCCTTCAAATCACAAAAAATACATATATATTTTATCCAACTATCCTCGGCTTTATTGTATTCTGTGGACTAAAATAAACATTTAGTATAATCATTATTACAAGTACTTTATTAAGCTGAATTTAGAATGTAGAGATAGTGTTTACCTATGATAGAGGCAGTAGCAGGACAAGAGCGTTGCGAAACGGATGGACATACAGACGGAGGAAGCCACGTTTTGAAATGCTAACAGTATCGAGAAGAAGCATACAGCCTAAAACATAGCAGAGTACTGCGAACCCCACATCACAGCGACATGGTTTGCAGACCAGCAATAGAGCAAACCGCTAACAAATTGTAGTACAACCCTCAGCTAGTAATACTCATGCGCGCGAACACGAGCTACTACAGATTAACGTAATATTACCATTGTACTTTCGACAGCTTTATGAACTATTTCCGTGCAATTAAATGAGTTCAATTTGAATGCACATTCTTTTTTCCCGTTAATTCAGGAGGGTGTCCTCGGAGGCAATTTGCGGATAAAACCTGTGGAAGGAATGGAGAGGTCCGAAGGTGGTCAGCTCGCTCACCAGCTGTACGAGGTCTCTCCCCAAAATGGAGATGGCTCCCCACACCCGGACTATGGTAATAACGTCATGTGTGCATAAAGATCGGAATTTATACACGGTGCGATGATTTACGCTTGGAATCACAAAAGTGTGACATACGATGTACATTTAAATAACTACGCGTAATGTGCAAAAGAGTAGCCAGAAGGCGGGGTTTCCTCAAATAACTATAATTTTTGGTTGAATCGTGCATTTCGGAAATATTTTATCACAGGAGCGCCTCTAAAATAAAAGAAATTGGTTCAATTCTAAAACTAGTGATTGATAAATTAATGTTTTTACTTGGGAATTCTTAATGCTTCTTTGTACTCATATGAACAGTTATTACAACTGTTATTCTTCGAGAAGTAGTGCTGTATACTTCCTTTCTTAGTTAAACATTTCTTGTAAGAAAGCTATTAGTTACAAACTAAACTATGTCCATTGAATGAAGCTTGTACACATTGAAGGGACACAATGGTGCAAGCTAAGCTAATCAACAAATGCATGATCTTAATCAAACTGTATGACACCTATTTTTACAATCAAAGGAGTTCCCAACATCAGCGCAAGAGCAGAGCCTGAATCAAGATTGATTTTCTACACCGGTGAGCAGTTTTTCCGCAAACCAGTTCAGAAATGCATATGAGTGTTACTTGCCACATTGTATGGTCAGTTCATTGTATATGCATGCATTGCAATGTAGATCTAGAATTTCCTTCGATGAAACATTCCATGGCTTCTTTGCATACTTTAGAGTCATGCATTATCGATGGTTCTTTTCCGCGCGTTATTGGAAGCGTACTCTGTAGACATTTTGCGTTTCTTTTTTTTACCTTCTTTGTCAAATATGCCTAAATAATCCTAATTCGATATGGTTGAAATGAAATCCAGAACCCATTATGAATCCTAAATTAAACAGTAAAATTCACTAAAATAAAGTGTGACTGAGTTAGAAAGCAAGTATTACTATGCAGTGTATTTACAGAAATAAAAACACATATTCACTCTACGCACAAATTAGGTGCCTTGTTACATTACGCGCCTTTTTCTAAGAACACAGGATGTCTACATACTTTTTGCGGTAGCGATCTTTCTGATGCCATAACAATGGACCAAGGATCATTCTTCATATAAATAGATAACAGGGATACAGATCAGACAAAAAAATTACATTCTGTGCTAAACTGAGACTTCTTAAACAAGGAAATTCTGTGGTCAGGTATATCAGTTTTCTTTCATGGCTTTCTCTTATGGCATATTGCAAGCCACTTGCATTTCATGACGTGAGTGCATATTGTGAGCATCATTTGCTTTATTAGAACAAGCGTCTGGACTAATGACATTTATCTTCTTACAGGACTTCGTATACCTGTATTCATACGTCCAGAAGTACATGTTGTGGTTGACTACGAAATTTGCTTGGGCTTGAAGTTTAGAGAGAAAAGAATTGCCCGGTACATCGCCGTTATGGCTAATTCGGTACGTAGAAATATAGGTACTAAATGAATTAGGTTAGTAGGTGGTGATAGAATGTTGGAGGTTGAAGGAATTACTTATGCAGATGCAATTATTTTCCGGCACTTCGGCTCTTCCCCAAACCTGCGTCCCTGTGTTCTACTAGAGCATGCTATATTCAAAAACCTAGGTATTAAGTTCAATGGATCCGCTATATTATGTACTGAATACAAATTTAAGAAAATTTTAATAGGTGGTTGTTCCCTCGCCAGAATAATGCGGCCTTTGTAGTCGGCAGGACGTTTGTCGTCACCTACCAGGTTGGTCTCGCTGTGTTTAAGACCCAGCCCGTGCATGTAATATAGGCGACATAGTCCGCGATGATATTGTTTTCATGCTGCTTCCTGTTGGGAAGTTCTTACCTCTAAACAGACTACTGGGATCTTTATTCAACTTGCGGTTAAAACAATTCCAGAAGTTGTTCATGCGTTTTAGAAGATGGCTTCTCTCGAGCTGGAAAAGTTGCTTGTAAACACGCACATTTCGCGATTGACAACAGCAAGAACATTGGCTTGCTTCTGTCCTTGCACATCGATAGCACTATACAACAACCTTTGTCACTCCACTCATGATGCCCATGAGTGATATTAGTTCTATGTCTTCAATTATGCCGTCATGTGCACGTCGCGTACTAGGATTAACATTGGCTGCGCCATTTATTCTCGCTGACCTCTGCTTTCCATTTCTGTGACGTCCCAAACGGGATCACCTTATTAGCACAATACCCCCGTATCTCATCCTCGTCACCTGTTGAACAAACCACGTTTTCGCTGGAGCCACTGGCAAATATGTTGATAAAAAGTTCACAAACATTGCCTAAGTGGTTCTTGCTTTCGAATCTGCATAGAATGGTCTGTTGCATGTGCCAACAGGTATAAATGAATCCAGTCCGTAATGCCATCCGCATTTTTAATCTAAGGAGACTACAGCAATTCTTTATGCAAGTTTTACAACGTGTATAAAGATGGCGTCTAGTTACAAACACTGTAGCGGGCCAACGCAGGAGTCATGTATGCACGAGCTGTGTGCTAAATCAATTTGCATGCCAATTGCAAAAGGTCTATTTGATGGCTTTTCTGAGTTTTATTGTTTCATTCTTTTGTTGATTAGTTTTATTTGTGTTCTTCCTAGACAGCTTGTTTCTGGTGCTTGCGGCTGGCGAAATATTCCTCAGGGAAACCGAACTGGAGCGATGAAGTTGCAACCTATGCTGATAGCTTTACAAATAGTTTTTATAAAATGACAGAGTGAGCTTCGTCAAGTCAAACTATAGAAACCTAATTCGCCTAATGATTGTGGTAAATTTCAATAATGAATTCGTGTGGAATGCATTTAATCTTTCAACAACTTTACAAGAAACTCAACAATCCGAAGTGAGTGATAGCTGCTTACTAATTAATTGAAAACTCTTTTTTACACAGTGTCACTTTTTCACAAATCCCAATATGACAGCAAAGTAGTGCTATATTTCTTCCGACATAAAGGAGAATAATACAACTTCGTTCACATCGAGAGATTGCCTAATTGATCTCGGCGATGATATACAAGACGAACCCATACTCGATCATGTTGTATGCATTCAGGCATGAATTCAACCTGGAAGCTTTTTCTCAATGTAGTTATTCGTGTCCATGTAATATTATTTCAAAAATAAATGCGACATTACGTGAGCCTACTGAATTCCGCAAGACGTTTCATGAGTTGTTGCCTGTAGGAACGTATTAAGCGTTTTTCAGAGCATTTATTTTGAACTATTACACACGGTCGAATTAAACTGATTTGCCCATAAAATTTGTTAAGGAAACTGAGGTAGTACCGTGTTGCAGAATATTTGTGTGTAATTCTTGAAATAATTAACTATATGTAATTAGCACCGTTGACGGTAAATACCGCTCCTCAGTCTAAATACCCTTGAGATATTATGAAGGAATTGATTAAAATCTACGAACTTTATAGTGTATCGCATACAACACAGCGTGTTTTATTTATAATATGCAGTAAGTGTGTACAAAGGCTTTAAATTATATAACTTTTATGTCTTAGAGTGACAACTTTAGCTTCTTGTGACTAATTTTACATTTTTTAATCATAATATCATATTAGAGAGCGACCTTGCCCCTCAATAACATCAAACCAATTTCCTTTGCTGAACACCTCACATCATTCATAATGTCTCTGCTTCGTCACAACCCGGGAAGTCAGTCAATGCTATAATTCCTACTCACCCGTCCTTAGCCTGGTTCTTTTTTAACTTTCGTGTTAGAGCCGCTAATAACAAACTACTAGTTTCTTAGTTTCTTTTTCGGTAACACAGCTTCGAAAGGGAACAATTTACTTTCTCTTCCTGACTGTTTGCTTGCACAGGGACCTTGTCTTTGCTTGTAATAAACTCTAGTTTTGCAGTTTTAACTCAACACTAGGTGTTTACTGATGCATTAGAATGAATCGGCGTAGACCACAGTCCCAATGTGCATTGCAACTTCAAAAGCACATTTTCTCTTTAAGACTATGGTTCGTGGATTTCTAATACTTAGTTTGAAATTCAAAAACATTTCTCCCCTATATAAAAAAACAGTAATTTTTATACCTATAATCTCTCACCAACACTCATATGAACTTCAGTAAAACTTCATTTGCGCCTAGTTGGTACATAATTCTGGTAAATAATGGGTACATAATGACGCAGTGGAACGACAACGAGTTGCAAGGGAATAGAATTCTATAAATCCCGTGCAGGTGATATGTTAGTGGAGATTAGCAGGAGCTGTGATTAGCCAGGTTAGACCGCGCCAGTGTTGGTAGTATCTTCCTTTTGTGGTCCGCCTTTGGTGTTTGCGTTGTAAGTTGAAGTTCAGACTCATATTAACTGTCCTAAAGAAACCAGAACCTTGAAACATATAAGGCTTATCCTTATCGAGCAACTAGTGTTAGCCTTATATTTTTTTCTGACGCAGTTGGTTTGATCGCCATTCATAATGATTACTTTATTTTGAATGATCGAATTAGCGGAATTGGATTTTGAATTACCGAATGTGGAATTTATACTATGCTAAATATTGAACACTACTTGAATAGAACTTAGGTGAGACGTCCTACGGGGGCACATAAAAATACCAAATTTTGACTTTTCTGTAAATAATATAATACATCCTGGTCGCCTTGCTTCCGATACCGGAGATTTATAACGTACTCCCACAAGATTTACCACGATGTCGCCAATAAGCTCGCTTCACAATTATAAACTTCAGGCTTATCGTGCTCGGTCAAGCATTTCTGAAGAATACCTCCGCACTGCAACATGCCATTCGCCTTTTAATTGCCTTCCTAAAGATATGAGCAACAAAGCTGATTCCTTCGTCTTTCGGAAAAGGTTGCACCAGCATACTTTATTCTAGCGCTGTCAATGTGAGATTAGCCCACAAATATGCTCCTCATTCTTGCGTACATATGATACAGTATACTTTAATGCAATCTCATTTCACAGTACTCTTTTATCTCGTATGCGTTTTTTTTACCTACAATACCCCATAAATATACAAGCTATATTTGCGTCGTTGAGTTCATGTCTGATTACGCAATTGAATAATTATATCAAAGTCCTTCCCTTTACGCTATCGTCCTTTCTTTCACGACAAATTTGTAATAAAAATACTTTACAGAATTACTTTAAGTTAACCAGGCGCGAGGCTGTTGGCGGCACGGAAAGCTAATCACGCAGCGCAATGGCAACAAGTTGCCGGTGAATAAAATTCGATAAACCCATGCCGCTGCCAAGTTAACGGAGATTAGCAAGAGCTGGAATTAGGCAGGTCTTGCAATGTGTGCAGCAGATAATTCAGGTCTACTGAAGAAACATAATTCGTGGCAGTGTATGGTAATAGAAGTTCAGCTGTTGTGGCCTTACAATGAATGGACTGGCATGTAGTAAGTACAATGACACAATACAATATTAGCTAAACGCTTACAGAGGCCTTTTTTTACAGCGAAGATATTGGGCTCTTTGTGGTCGGCACTTTTCATGTCCGTCCATGAGCAGAAGTAATCCCTACCAGCACTGGCTTATCCCTAGGATGTAAGCAAAAATGCAATGGCTCATCCTACTCGTATTGCAGAAGCTACAAGCAATCAACAAAGTTAAACGAACAGTACATGCGTTCATCAGGATCACGCATACAACGTACCGAACAGCGTACGTTTTGAAACAGAACAAGCTCAATACATGTACCTATCATCATCAGCAATGTTTCATACCCCCGTAAATGAGGAACTATTACCGCCACTTCCAGCCCGTGAACGCGGTTGAACAGCGAAGCTGTCTTAGTTCTACCGAGTGTTATACAATGCAAGTCAAACTTCGCAAGCAAAATGTACTTAAATCTTTTGCTTCACCATTGTTTCTCCTCATTTTTGCTTGTACATGCTTCGCGTGGTGAACATGCTTTAGGAGTGCTTCTTTTTGTGGTTCTCCCAGTGCTTTCTCTTTTTTATTGCGCGTGAGGGAGGCCCTACGGCGACGATCCCGTTCACGAGCCAACTCTCGCTCACGCTCGTGGTAGGCAGCTTTTTCCGAAGGAGTACGCACTACTCGTGGTCTTCCCATAGTTGTAGCTGGAATGGAATGTGCGGAACTACTAATCTAAAGCTCCGTATATTTGGCGCAAGGACCTCCACTGGAGAATCGTGTGCTGCAATTGTTTTGACGAATGGTTGAATTGGTTTGACAATTGATGTCTTTCTCTTTCTAATGGTGTTATACACACGTTCGGCTACGGCAGAAAGAACGACGTTACTGACAGTACGGCAGCAGACTGTCGCTGTCGCTTGCGTTCGATGCTTCGAGTTTGCTTTGTGGCGGGGTAAGCAGAATCCGGCTTGCACTGCCACTTGCGATCCTTCAAAATGAAATTGCTTCGAAATTAAATCTGTCCATCACATAAAATATCGGATGGTTCATACCCCCTTAGGCAACGGCTCATGCACTCGCAAACGCGGGCTCATCCTTACGACGTCTAAGACAATTGATATTCTACGCTGGAATGACGATTGGAAACAGAGCCAGCTGTGGAAGCATATGACGAATGCGACGAAGGCGGGACCTGTGGCACGAGCACGTTCCCGCGGTTGCACCGAGGTGCGCTAATTAGTCAGACGTGGAAAAAGATGACGACGCTTAAGCCATTGCTGATGATAATAGCGGTAGCACATTCCTACAACGGCGGCATAGAGTGCACATAAAAATTTTGAATATAAAATGCAATCACTGACGCCTCAATGGGACAGGGGCTACAAACGCTAAGCTAAAGTGAAAAGAACAATGCATACATCCGTTGAAATCATCCGCACAACGCACAGAAGAGTATGCGTTTGAATAAAGAACAAGCTCAAGGTAAGCATCCCAACCATAAATTAAGCAATAGATGTCGCCCTGAGCATTTGTAGTGGTCATTTTGCCACAGCTTCGCTGGATATCTACTTTCACAGGGTCGCGATAGGTGGAAGGCTTAAGTGACTCGTGCCACCGATGGCCTTGAAATAAAAACGCTTCGTCTGGTCTAATCGTGCGAAAGCTATCATAATCAGCAAAGGAACCTACCACTCCCCCCGTCAGCAACCTAATTATGCAACGGCTCACCCCTCTCGTAACACAAAAGCTATAAGCGCTCATCAAAGTTAAGCATACAGTGTATCAATTCATTCAAATCACGCATACAAATGCAGAAGTACCGCGTCTAGTCGAGTGGTACACACAAAAAAGTACACACACTTAACCTTATTTATGGTTATTACGCCCGTAAGCAATGGCTCAATCCCCCTTAAAGCTGAGGCTACAAAAAGCACTCAGCAAAGTGAAGTGCACGGTGTAAGATTGGATCCATTTATTGAATTCACCCATACAACACACAAAACAGCATACGTTTAACTTCCCACTCTAAAACATACAAACTAATGCTGAGGAGAAACGTTGTTGGCGCGAGCCTGACTGCTCTATACAAGCGTGCGAAGCCGCGGCTAAGCCTCAAAAGCGATCTGAAGAATCCGAACTGCGAAAGCAGCAAGCTCACGATGCGAGTCGACGCATTAGCCAGTGTGCAGCCGGCTTTCGACCTGAGATATTACATTAGTGTAACGTGCTGGCGAATTTTTTAGTAAAGTATGCTTATTCTGTTGGTCATCTTAACAGCTATTGATTTCTTTTTTTCGTAGTACTGTCGCGATGTATTGAGTAGCTGAGTAATAACTGATCTCCAGAAGACGTTCTTCTCTTCTTACAGGCCAATCTACGCTACCGAAGTATGGTCCAACCAAGGGTCCAACTGACCATTGTTGGAATCACTGTGACCACAACGGTAACGTTTTATATCGTTCTTGGATGCTTATGTCACTACCACCTTTGTTATGGCTACCATCTTGCTATCAGAACCTATTAGTTCCGTAATTTCTCATCCTTCAAATCTTTAGCTTTCTCAGAGAGGGGGAGCACAAGGCGAATGCTAGATGGGTAGAAGCAATTACGCACTTTGCATCCCGTCTAGGTTTGGATAATGTACTTATGCGACAGGAATTCATTGAAATATATCATTTATATTTGAAGCAATCTTAGTATTTCATTGAAAATATAATTATATATGTAATATACTAGTATCGCCCACACTGCACTCATTCACTGGAAATGCTTCCTGCGAATGAAGCTGTCTTCAAATTTCGTCTTCGTAACTAAGCATTCCCTTTTTAAAGCAGTCTAGATTTCGTTGGGTATCTGTGAAGCTAGAGCAGGGGTGCTATAAAGGAAAGCTATTCCAAACTGTTCTATTCCAATTCTGCAATCGGCCCTGCGCAATTGATCAAAAACTCTTTTGGACCACCCCCACTTCGCCTGTCTGTTACGCGACGTCAAGAAACCACTGATTATGTGTTTGCCGATTATGATTGAAACACCGATAACGTGGAAACACTGAAAACACTAATTTCACGCTGATTATACTTGATTCGACCAAACAAAAGCTAAATAATTATTTATGATTCGACGCCTCTTCGCCATTAGCCCTCTCCCTATGGTCAAAATGTTCCAGGCTTAACCCACACACCTGTCTGTCGCTCGACGGCAGAAAACTGTGAAAGTTCATTGCGTCAAAGTGACGTGTACGCGTCAGAGGTGCTTTCATTTGCTAAAAAAAAAACTGAAGTTACTTCTGAATAGCCGGAGACTCCCCCGTTCCGAAAGGTATAGAAGATGGCTGCCGCCGATAGCTCAGACACTGGCTACTCTCACATGCCAAAGATCATGGATTTATTTGCATATGACAAAACTTTTTGCGTGACCATATAACGTTATCGAAGCCTTTCGGCATGTATACCACATATCGTTCTGCGAACTCTTCTTTGCTCAGGATTAGTTTTAGTGGCATATTTATCTGTCGTGGCACGCCGCCGCAATTTTTGACAAGCCCCCGCAAGCTAAGTAAGGCTAAGCGGTCCCATCGCAGACACCGGTATCACTTTTTTCACCCACTGAGCCAATTAGATAAAAAAATCGCTCAACACGGGCAATGTAATTTGTTTTCAAAGCAAACAAAAGTGACCTCCTATAAAGGAGGACAGCGTTTAATTGGGCTGTTCAGGCAACGCTGCGAGTCACCACCCGCTGTTTGCATCATCCGTTACGTATATTTGACGTCAGGAAATTGGAATACAAACACATTGGAATAGTTTTATTTTTTAGGGCCTCTGATTAGCTAATATATAGGAGATCTCTGCAGAACAGAATATATACCACATGTTAAGAACGTCCCATGCTAGCATTCCAGTGACATCCCCGGAACGCGTTTTAGGCTAGGTAGGTTACACATGCAAATTATGCAGGACTCTTGCCTAGAAACCAAAATATGAATGAGCGAACCGAGCTATTACTGAAGTTGGGTGTCTGTAAGTCATCCTATTGTGTCATATAGTCGTAGCCGCAGTAGGAAGCTTGAAGCTAACCCTACACGTATTTCTTATAAAGAGAACAAGTGCTATTAAATGTTTGATTTCCTCTCCCGTAGTCAATCTCAGTACTCTTGGTACAAATGGCACGGGGACGGGAGAAGAGTAGCAAACATGTACAGACAGGATAACAAACTATTGTTACATTGCAGGGCAAAGAAGTTTGCGAAATCCATGACATACTCATTGCATTTTATTTTTGCGCAGTAAAAGTATTATGCAATCAGACCTTTCCTGAAAAAGAGCCATATGAAGAAAAATGTAAAAGCGTGAAAAGACTATCAAGCACTTCTCAAAATGTTCAGAGCGTTGCCCACTATTGGGCAAATAAGTAGAATACAAACGCACTGGTTCAAATGACCACTTAGCTTTAAATAAATTAATCTGTAGCTTTCAGATTGAAACACTGCTTAAGTATGCGTGACGATTTCATAGCGGACGGCATGCTGCGTGCTTCCCGCAGCTTCATTTTTCTTTATGTTTAGAGCACATCTCTGAGGAACCCGTCCCTGCGTTGAGCGTTGGCGTCACTCGTCGACATCCCTCGACGTAACCGAGCAAACGAGCACAGCTAACAATGAAATAGCGTAAGCGGGGCGCAGTGGTTGATGAAAGAGAGCGATAGCGAACGCGAGGAGCGATGCGGAGACCGTGGTGCAGCGGAACCATCAGGGGCAAAGCGGTGGAGGGGGGTATGGCGAAATAGTGAGAAAAAAAAAGTAGTACGGCGCAACACGGGCTCTACGTCGGCGACTGCCACGACATTACTCCAGGGTGGTGCACTGTCCTCTGTTCACCGCTTGCATGTGTCGAACCTGCCCATCGATACATTATATTGAAACACAGCGCTGCGTGAGCAGAGGTTCGTCTGCAGCAGAGGCTGTGAATTGTACCCACGTGACACCCACGCTCAAGTGAGTACATCGAGAAACAGAAACAAGTAAACAGCTGCGTTCAAATTTTGCTTTAGGGAGCATCGTAATCGCCTGTGATTTTTTAGAAATCAGAATAACATGCTTTTAAGAACTACTCTATCATTTGCTTTTCGCTAGAGCACCGGTATGCCTGACCCTTCACGTGGCGAACAGGCATTCCTTTTGTCTGTAACAGCGTCGACATCGAGAAAGATGAGGAGAACGGCGGCTGGCTGGGACAGGCCATTGCCTAGGAAGCGAAGCGGGCGCGTGGCAAACAACATGCGCGGCGGGCTCGAGGTGGCCGGGAGATTTATCCGCCGAGGACTGACTGTCGGCTAGGGCCTTCTGCTGAGTAACAATATACTCCGCTTCATTGTGGCTCATCATCACCACTGAATTTGCATGCCACATGCCCATGCAAGTTCCACTTGACCCAACCAACATATCATGGTGCCTGATTTGGCCAGTTGTGATTTTAATCCCAACATGCAATTGCACGTGCAAAACAATGGTTTCCGTTTTATATCTTGTAGCCGTCTCGTTTACTTAAGTGGCTTGTCACACCGATTTCAATTTGAAACTTGTGCGGGCCCAAGGACAAAGCCAGCACACGCCATGTGGTTCCCACTTGTTTCAACATATTGATCAGACAAAGAGCATCAAGCAGAAATGCTGGTGCTCTTTGCCACCTGTTCTCCTAAATTTTTTTTGACATTTTGACTGCGCTTCTCAGGCACAGCCCTTCTCGATATCCGAACAGGGCAATGTCTTGCCAAGCATTCTGAGCCTCACAAGACTCAAGTCCATAAAGGGCCAGAGGAAAGTTCCGCACCCGATAAGGGTTGTGTGTGACGACGATATCAGCAGCATATGGTCTTCACATCTAGACATACAATTCCAGATGCGGAGCTGCAAAAATATTAACGAATGGCAGCTGATAACACCGGGTACCTGAGCGGCTCTGGAATAAATAGTTTGTGAGGTAGCGCGAAATTCTGTTCATTTATTTGCTCCTTTTAATTTCGTTCTGGTTGTGTCAAATAGAAGCGGCCTATCATTTCTGATAATCCCCCTGGCAAAACATTAGTGTATCTGTGCGCCGCAATGCGGTACGTTTAGCTGGTTAGCTATGCTTGCTTATTTAGACGATGCCTAGTTGCATGAAAAGCTCATTTCGCTCAATGTTCAAGCTCAATGTTCTCTTTCTAGGGGAGCGAGAAAACAGGCTGAACTTAAACTCCTGTGAATTTAGTCACACTACTACAATCGCAATAAAGCAAGTGCTGGTCGCATTCTCTTATTTACTAAATATTCAGAGCATTTCTCCTATTAGCACACTATCAATTATAATGAATGTAAATATCAGAGAAGGCAGAAATCACTTGCGCGCCCAACATAGATATTCAGCTGTATTTTCTGAGGAACTCGGACTAGCGGAAAACCGCTAACCTCACCCATTCATGCATTCATCTGTGTCAGTCCTGTCTAATATTTCTGATGGTCCTCGTTTATGTATATGGCGCTGAGCTTGCGTCGTTATGAAGACGTGGGTTTTCTTTTGTTTCAGCTTTCTGACGAGTCTGCTTACATGGTGGAAATATCTGGTTACAAAGCGACAAAAAATATTAATTATGGACCAACAATAGACAAATTCAAGGACTATGTTGCACAGAAAAGTTACTTTGAACATTCTGACATTGTATTCCTGCTTACAGGGTATGTATGACATGACTGCATACTACATATATTTACTGGGGACACTTCCCAATGACACTTTCAATCTTCTTCTTACTCTACCATTCAGCACTGAACTCAAAATGCATGATTGACAAAATGTACGCATCTAAAGTGCACGCTCAACATGTGCTTATGTGCTATTTGAGTAACTATAATCAATTATTGGTATATAATTTACAGCGAAAACTGTGCACACTGCGCAGCAAAGGTGGTGACAGGCGTGCCGCCATTTAACATGTTTGTGTACCGAGGTGAATAAGGCATCAGCCGCCGACCGCTACTTCAGCCAGTTTACACTGAGAGGCTAGAGATGGCTTAGTATAATCAATACAGCTATCCAGCACTACCGGTAGAACTTGTTGGGCTCTAATTGCGAAAAGGTGTTCATGACCACTGGTAATAAATAACAGAACTTCTTGTGCATCTCACCTTTTGGAAGCTCGCACAAAGTCTCCTCATACAGACTCAAGTCTCTGTCGCAGTGGTTTAGTTCACGACAGAGCAAGTGTTTCCTCTAATGTTGAAAATCTACATAGTATACTATATAAATTTGTAACTGTAGAGGAAAGACTTGCTTTAACAGAATAGTTGGCCTGCTAGTTTATACTGCAGAGTGTTCCAGTTTCCTTCTAGTATTCGTATACAGCAAATTTTGTTTATAGCGTAAGGCAGAAAGTCATCGTTTCGCTGGTACTTGAGTAATGCGTAAAGGAAGGTAAATACCTAGGGTCCTAAAGTCTGAAGGCGTGTTAACAATTTTCTTTACTTCTACTATAAACAGTGATTGTATTGTCTGTGATCAAAACATTTGGCATCATAGATTACTGAACGTATTATGCTCTTTTTAACTCGCTGTTCTTACTTAATCTTCGCCTAAGGCTGTGATTCAGCTTTCGCGCATAAGCAGAGACACTCTTTTGTGAGTCGTATTGAGCTCTGAAACTGACATATTCTTACATACATTAGAAGACACCAGCCTTTCCCTCCTAGCAATCTCTGCCTTTGTAATTTTTCTGAAAAATCACATTGGTGTTTCTTCCAAATCATGGTCATACACGGATGCGATTCCAACTTACATGGCAATTAAGGGCACGGTGACCTAGGGAGCCACAAAGGAATCAGCTTTTCTGTGACTTTCAGATGTCTTCTTCATCCTCTCAATCCCACCTGTGTGCCAGGTTTGCTTGTCCTCTAACTACCCCAAATACCTTAGATTCGGTACCTCTAGGAAATGAACAGCAAGCATTGGCATGTCATTAAAAGAAGCGAGCATTACCTTTTTGAGAACACTGATATATTTCAGTTAAACCAGGAATTGTTTACTGGTAGGGCCATTTTCCACACCTCTTACTTTTCACCATAGGGCGTCTCTATCAACCGATAAGAATTTTTCTTGAAGCAGAACATTAAGTACCTTGTGCCCGCATCTTAAGCTCTCAAACCTTCGGCACTAAGGCAACATCGTTGGACAGCATTCTACATGTTACTCTACAACACATAATGGGAGACTGGCTTACGCAGAACACAGGGAGTTCTTATGCAATGACGCAATGCTGTTGTATATATATATATATATATATATATATATGTGTATATATATATATATATATATATATATATATATATATATATATATATATATATATATATTGCCGCCAGCATTGCGAGAACACAAGACGACCGCCACATCCTAACTGCGTTTAAAAGAGCCGCCACACCGCAAGCGTCAAGAAAAGCACCGCAAGGCAACGCTGGGCCGGTGCTGACAGACCGGCGGCTCGTGCGCGAGAATCGGACGGGCACGCGACAGGAGGCGACAAAAAGAAGAGAACGACGTTCGAAGGAGCGTAGCTCGAGGAACGTTTTGTGGTTGCTGTTGAGTATTCAGTCGGGTTCTTTTGACGGGCACAGGTTCGCCCAGAATAAATCAGTTTTCCTAGAAACGGCTGTTGTAACTGTTGGTTACATATCTGGTGGAGGTGCGGGGTATTATTCCAAGCCCCACACACGCCAGGGAAGGTAGCCCGGATCCCCGAAGTTTCCACCAACGCACGAGCCGCCGCATACGAGGTGAGGCCCCCGAGTTTGGTCCTCTCGCCGATTCACCAAGGGAAGCGGCGGCAGTCAGCCTAGGTACCAGTGCGATGGCTACCCAAGTAATCCCTCCTCACGTCGTCGTTGACTCACCTCGGACGCCAGAATCTTTTCACGGAGACATATTCGAGGATGCCGAGGACTGGCTCGAAAACTTCGAGCGTGTCGCCAGGTGTAATGGTTGGGACGAGACAAAGAAACTGCGGTATGTGTACTTCGCGCTAGAGGAATCTGCACGCACGTGGTTTCAAAACCACGAAGCGTCGTTATCATCATGGAACGACTTCCGACGAGAACTGTTAGCTACGTACCCGAGCACGGACCGCAGAGAGAGGGCAGAAGCCGCTCTTCAGGCGAGGAACCAGCGGAACAATGAAAGTGTGACCATGTACATTGAAGACATGACCCACCTCTTCCGCCGAGCCGACCCAAACATGGCTGAGGACAAGAAATTGCGGCACCTAATGCGCGGTGTGAAACAGGAACTCTTTGCCGGCCTGGTTCGTAATCCGCCCCGCACTGTAGCCGAATTTCGATCAGAGGCGACGACGATGGAGAAGACGCTGCAGCAGCGTGCGAGGCAGTACAACAGAGATGTATGCGTCGCATCATTTGACGTTGGGCCAGGAGCGCTCCCCAACAACATGGACGTCCTACGCGAAATGGTGAGGTCCGTCGTCAGGGAAGAGCTGCAGAAACTGCAGCTGGCCCAAAGCCCTCCTACGGTGTTCTCACTTGCTGACGTCATACGCGAAGAAGTCCGGCAAGTAATTTGTGAGCCAGAGCCTCAGGTACGGCCCCACGCACAGCCAGAGCGTCAGCCGCGGATGTCGTACGCCCAAGCTTTACGTCAGGACCTAGGACGCGCCGACTTTGGACGAACGGCCACAATACCCCAGGTACTCCCTCGCAATGTGCAGCCCTTGCCAGAAGGAAGCCCACGTAAAAGTGATGTATGGCGCACTGCAGACCGGCGTCCCCTCTGCTACCACTGTGGAGAGGCTGGTCACCTATACCGGGAATGCCAGTATCGCCGAGTAGGACTGCGTGGCTTCTCTATGAATGCGCCTTGCCCTCGAAACGGTGAGCGCCCTTATGAGATTGAGGCATTTTTATCTACGCGCCAAACTGTTCGGAACCCCCAGCAACACGAACCTCGATCAGCAGCGCCTATGCGTTATAGGTCGCCCAGTCCGCGTCCCGCTTCCATTTCACCGAGGCGTCGCTCCCAAAGTCCGCGACGGGAAAACTAGAGCCAGCGACCTGTGGAGGCAAGGCCGCTGACACCCGGAACACTGAAGGCCCTCCATCGCCAATCCGACAAGACGACGGCAGTGACGAAACGACGGACAAGTGCAGTGATGACGCCGTTACTTCCGAGTTGCGCGTCATCATCGACGACTTCGAAGTGACTGCGTTGATAGACACTGGTGCGGACTTTTCAGTTATTAGCAGTGGACTCGCCAGAAAATTGAAAAAAGGTATTGACCCATTGGACCGGATCTCTAATACGTACAGCGGGGGGACACTTAGTCGACCCCGTAGGAATGTGCACAGCAAGAGTCGGAATTCGAGGCTTTACATACGTCAGCAGCTTTATTGTTCTCCCTGAGTGTTCCCGTGATCTGATACTGGGCATGGACTTTTTGCGAACGAATGGCGCAATTATCGACTTGCAAGAATCACGCGTGTTGTTTTCCACAGAAAATGCTGTTACCATTTCTGATACAGAACAGCCACATATTTCCTCTCTCCGTATTGTGGATGAAGACGTGACGGTGCCGGCACGGTGCAGTATGACTGTCGTTGTAAGGAGCGACGTATTTCGTGACTATGAGGGTCTAGCAGACGGAAATATCGGGCTGCTACTGGAAAAGCAAATATGCGTGGCAAGAGGCCTATTTCACCTGCGTAACGGATATGCGGACGTCCTTTTGACTAACTTTGGCAATGAGGCACAAGTGGCGAAGGGAACAGCCATAGCGTCTCTTCAGGACTATGCACAATTTGCGGATGTGTCCACCCTCGATGCAGCATCACCAGCTTCTGCCACTTTAGACAGTGTCCTTACTTCTATCGACATCGACCGAGAGCTGTCATCACTACAAAGAGATGAGATTGTGAACTTGGTCACAGAGTTTGCAGAATGCTTTTCGACTTCATCGAAAGTCCGTCGTACTCCCGTCGCAAAACACCGCATTGTGGTCGAAGAACCTGCAAGACCAGTTCGCCAACACCCGTACCGAGTAGCTCCAAAGGAAAGAGAAGCGATAAGAAGTCAAGTACAAGAAATGCTCAAGGACGATGTAATACAGCCATCCAATAGTCCGTGGGCATCTCCAGTAGTCCTAGTCAAAAATAAGGATAACACCCTACGATTTTGTGTTGACTACAGGAAACTCAACCTCGTCACGAAGCGGGATGTTTATCCACTCCCCCGCATCGACGACACCTTGGACAAACTACGCAATGCTTACTTCTTCTCTTCTCTGGATCTCAAAAGCGGGTACTGGCAGATTGAAGTGGACGAGCTAGATTGCGAAAAAACAGCGTTTGTGACACCGGATGGTTTATACGAGTTTAAGGTGCTTCCATTTGGTCTGTGTTCTGCGCCAGCCACATTCCAGCGGATGATGGACACTGTTCTCTCCGGACTGAAATGGCAGTCGTGCCTCGTCTACCTTGATGATGTGGTGGTCTTCTCCACTACATTTGAGCAGCACGTGCAGCGACTCAGAGCAGTTCTCGATGCTATTCGCACGGCGGGATTGACCATAAAACCCGAAAAATGCCACTTCGGCTTTCGTGAGCTCCGCTTTCTCGGACACATTGTCAGTGCCGAAGGCGCCCGCCCCGATCCTGAGAAGATCACTGCAGTAGAACTGTTTCCGAAGCCAAGAGACAAAAAAGCTATTAGACGTTTCCTGGGACTGTGTGCCTACTACAGGCGTTTCGTAGAAAATTTTTCTAAAATTGCCGAACCACTCACGCGGCTGACAAAAGAAGATGTCCCTTTTGTGTGGGAGAAAGAACAAGAAGACGCCTTCTCTGAACTACGACGGCGTTTGCAGAGTCCTCCTATACTTGCCCATTTTGATGAAAATGCCGAAACGGACATCCACACCGACGCGAGTAACGTTGGTCTCGGTGCCATACTTATTCAGTGGCAGAATGGAGAAGAAAAAGTCATTGCGTACGCAAGCCGTACCTTATCGAAAGCCGAGACAAATTACTCAGCTACAGAAAAGGAATGCCTGGCGGTTATATGGGCCATCAGTAAGTTCCGGCCATACTTATATGGCAGACCGTTTCGAGCCATCAGCGACCATCACTCATTGTGCTGGCTGGCGAACCTCAAGGAACCTTCTGGAAGACTCGCTCGATGGAGTTTACGTCTACAGGAGTATGACATCACGGTCATTTACAAGTCCGGTCGCAAGCACAATGATGCTGACTGCTTATCACGCGCACCAATCGAGGCTACGTCACCTGAATACGAGCAAGATTTCCCATTTCTTGGGGCTGTGAATACAACGGAAATGGCTCATCATCAGCGTACTAATCCGGAATTACTCCTGCTCATCGAGTACCTGGAGGGTCTACAAGTGAAAGTGCCTCGAGTTTTCGTTCGCGGATTGGGTTCGTATGTCCTCCGGAACAACGTCCTCTACAAACAAAACTTCGAGCACAGTGGTGAGACGTTTCTACTTCTCGTACCATCATCGCTGCGAGCTGAGATCTTAGAAGCTTGCCATGATGATCCTGCAGCTGGCCACTTGGGCGTTAGTAGGACTCTGGCGAGAATCCGCCAGAAATATTACTGGCCGAAGTTGATGAATTCAGTGCAGCACTATGTCAAATCGTGCCGATATTGCCAAAGACGAAAAACACCGCCACTCAAAGCAGCAGGTTTTCTGCAGCCGATACAGCCACCAACAGCGCCATTTGAACAAATAGGAGTGGATTTACATGGACCATTTCCCGTTTCAACCTCAGGAAAGCGGTGGATTGTGGTAGCAACCGATTATCTGACCCGGTATGCTGAGACCTCTTCTCTTACAAAAGGAACCGCCATTGAAGTGGCTCACTTTTTTGTCACACACATAGTGTTACGACATGGCGCACCTAAAGTACTCATAACAGACAAAGGAACAGCTTTTGTTGCCCGTTTGATGCAGTCTGTTATGAAACTAACACATACTGCTCATAGAAAAACCACAGCGTACCATCCGCAAACAAACGGCCTGACTGAACGGCTCAATAGAATGCTCGCTGACATGATCTCAATGTACGTGGACATCGAGCATCGGACATGGGACAGTATTCTACCATATGCTACCTTTGCGTATAATACTGCAGTACAAGAGACGACACATTTCACGCCATTTGAACTTGTTTACGGTCGGACAGTAACAACGACACTAGACGCGATGTTACCTGTAAACAACAGCAGTGAAGACGACCCTAACGCTAGTGAGTATGTAGAAAGGGCAGAAGAAGCACGGCAGTTGGCAAGGCACCGTATCATACAACAGCAAAACGTCGACGCAAACCGGTACAACCTAGGGCGAAGAGAGGTACAGTACAACCCTGGAGACAAAGTGTGGGTATGGACGCCAATACGTACGCCCGGTCTCTCGGAGAAGCTACTGCGCCGTTACTTTGGCCCCTACAGAGTACTTCGCCGGCTAAGTCCCGTAAATTACGAGGTAACTCCTGAAGGCCAAGTCTGCTCCACACGACGCAGGATTCGCCCAGAGGTCGTACACGTAGTACGAATGAAGCCTTACCATGAAAGGCATTGACAACCGGAATTTACACGTACTATCAAGCCTAGCACCAGCCATCCCCTGACCACTGCCCTTTTCAAGCAGTTCGCTTCTCTATAGGCCTTTTCTACGCATCGGGACGATGCTTCTTCGGAGGGGGCTAATGCCGCCAGCATTGCGAGAACACAAGACGACCGCCACATCCTAACTGCGTTTAAAAGAGCCGCCACACCGCAAGCGTCAAGAAAAGCACCGCAAGGCAACGCTGGGCCGGTGCTGACAGACCGGCGGCTCGTGCGCGAGAATCGGACGGGTACGCGACAGGAGGCGACAAAAAGAAGAGAACGACGTTCGAAGGAGCGTAGCTCGAGGAACGTTTTGTGGTTGCTGTTGAGTATTCAGTCGGGTTCTTTTGACGGGCACAGGTTCGCCCGGAATAAATCAGTTTTCCTAGAAACGGCTGTTGTAACTGTTGGTTACAATATATATATATATATATATATATACTTCGGTCCCAACGTTGTCTAAGGGCCATCCTCTCGTATTGATGCAGTACAGATACGAGTCATCTCAATCTGCATATACTGCCACTAACTTTGGGAGGCAGATTTGGCTTGGATTCCAAAAAGAACATAACATGGTGTTAATATATTCGACAATATCCGAGTCGTGTCCACTTTTGGCGGTGGTGATACCCGGTAGTGAATTTGTGGTGGCTGCATTAGTTTCATGGATGTGGCTCATGTGGGGCACAAAGCGCAGCCACAGAGTCTGGCTCCGGTCCTTCGGCGATGCGGCCCCACTCCCCAATGTGTACATCGTCATGGTTAAGAGGATTCTTGCACTGTGACATTATGTGGGGAGGAGACAGCTTACGGCCAGCTCTACTACGCGTGTAACGCGTTAGAAGGGGGCCGCACACATGACGGATGGAAGGCCTGGTCGGCGCCAAATGTGGTGAATTATCGTATCTTGGAAAGAGGGCTTTTCAGATTATTGGGTGATAGACTAACCTGCTCGTGGAAAGAGGCATGACGTAGATATAGTGAGCACACGCGATTCGCGAGCTGCTTTGAATTGCGCGTGGCGTTGCTTCAGGCTGCTTTGCTTGACAAGGTTTAGGGGGATTTTTGCTGGCCGTTGGTGTGGAACGCTCGGTATTGCAACGCGTATTAAGGGCGACCTCGGTGCTGAAACAACCGTAAAAAAATTTACTTTTAAATAATTGCTGGTATGAATTCTTCAAATATAAAGAAAGATTCTGAAAAAGACGGCTTGCTACATGGGCGGCGTGAGAAAGCAAAACTTTCCACCTGGCACGCCCTTGTCGTCCATTACTGCATTACAATACTCGATGACTGTTGTCGAAACGTGGCTGTGGAGCACGAGAACAACGATAAGCAAAATGAATGCACTCGTTCGAACGATAATTGCTTTGCGCCTTTTAGACATGATAAATCTGTGTAATTAAGCTACATCTTAGTGCACAAAATAGGAGTCAGAAGAAAATCAACATCTGCAGCAAGTAAAAGTTACAAGCGGTTTCGGAGAAATTAAAAAAAAATCCCACAGAATCAATCTCACCATGAATAGCGAAGTTAATGGGATTAGCATTGAAGTAGCGGTACATCCTGTTGCCGCCACAGCGACACGCCATGTTTTTGGTGTATGTACAACAGAGTTCTTTGCAGCGCATTCCTCTGGACACGCTGTGTGATGTGCCGGCCATGCCTAGAAGTAAGCGTGTGTATATATAGAGTTAGGCATAAAACGCAAATATATTTCACTTGGTTTGATTCCCCCTGCACCTGATTAGTTTCCTATACTTTCTATTGATTGAAGATTTGCAGATTCCCAGCCAAAAATACTCACTGACTTAAACTGTTGTGAAATAGCCTCATTGAATACTGGTGCGAGCCCAGTGGCACGCATGCAGAGACCCAAGTTCACGTCAAATGGGTTTAGTGAACAACGGCCCATACTAAATAACTCAAGTTTTCATCAAAGATGCTCCGCTCCGAGTGGGACAAAACCCATGTCATTTGATTTGCCTAGTGTCGCAAGCTGGCCGGCCCGTTAAGTTCTAACCCGTTTCTTGCAGCATCGCAGCTTCTCAAACCAGACCGCTTCTGCTAGGCCAAACAAACGTACTTCTGAGCTGCGCCTCCCTCAACCCTGGGCGCACGGCTAGGTTTCGCACACGATTTCGTTGCGCGTGGCGCCACAAAGGCGGTATCTGCGGACGCAGCACACGCATGATTAAGTTGTGGTATTTACGTTGTCTTATCAACGATATGAACGTTTAACGTGTGTGAGTGGAATCGTTCAAAAGATGTAGGCGATAATGCTATATCATGTCGTTACATCGGTTTTGGCAAGTTAGATCTGTGAGCCTCTTTAAATTTGTTTCAAGTCAAAAACTGGGTGACCGCGATCTTTCACGATCCCTGAGTTATCTCGAGCAACTTGTCTAAGACAATTCACCTACATTACATCAGAACATCTTACGCGTGCTGTGCCTGAAACACCTCCCATTGAGCATCCTCATATTGCTCGTGTGCAATGCCAGGTCATCCCTAGATCACTTCAGCCAACTGGCCAATTACGTCGTGAATGTTTCGATCGTTTCGTTCTAATCATGCCCTCGCTACGAAAGTTAACGCTGATGGTTATGCTAGTTGTGTTTGAGTCTGTGTGGATTATGATAATCGCTAATTTCAGCTCGTGACACCAAGAGCTTCAGCCAGCCACGAATTGGATGCTTGTTTATACAAGTACCTTATATTAGGTCGGTTTATCCAAGTTATAGTCTGTGTAAGCGCTAATTTATTTTTCTTAGCGAGTGAATAAAATTAGTTTGATGGCTTCTGACGAGTTATCATTACCTCATTACTTCACCTGTTACATTTCAGAAAGAACATGTCTTACTGGGATAACGATGTGTTGAAGCATAGCGTTGGAGGCAAGTCTTTTGCATTTTCATCCAAGTGTCTTTCTAGTAGTTCTTTTTAGAACCATAAATTTTATCATAATTTTACTTTAGTAAGAGACTGCAACGTTTTGAAACGTGCATAGTACAGGAAGCCAATACTTTGTTTACTAGGGTTATGTTTCTTTGGTGTCTAGGGCCAAGAAATTACGAACGTATTTTCCCGCAGCGGTGCAGTAAGCCAAGCTCATAAATGCTTGATATATGTATTTTAAATCAGACATTTCGGTAATATCGGGCCAAACATCATAAAACAAATGTTTTTTGTTAGATAAGTATTACAACGGTTGTCAGAGTCGCTATACGATGAAATAGCTAATAAGGTCTGTTTTCGCCCTCTGATCTCTTAGGAGCACGTGGACTTCTGCGCTGTTCTCGCAATAGTCCTATACTGTCGCAGCCCTCCCGTAGTATTTCACATTATTGCGCAGCTTTTCATGGCCCTTAGGTTGACATCAAGGATAAGGTTGCGGCGATCAAGAGAAAAGGTTTAGGCCACTTATTAAGATACTTGGTGCCTTCTCTGCAAGCAGATGGCAGTAGTTCCACGCGCCGGTCTGCCAACAAATTTAATTCTCAAGCACACCCCCCCCCCCCGCCCCCCCGTATCCGGTAATTTCTGAAATATAGTTCAGACCGCATAAGTTTAAATGTCATCGTTTCGTCGCGCAGCCTACAACGGACAAGTGCATCTATATGACATGATATGCCGAGATCAGGTATCCGTTCCATGCACAATTGATGACTCGTGACTGTAGTATAACCTGTTTTATTCGTATTTCTCAGTGTGGTTAAATTTTTTCCAGCTGCTACATTTCCACGAATGTTTCTTTTATTTTGTGGTATCTCATGAATGAACGCTGCACTTCTTCTACGTCATAATTCCTTTCTACGTCATAATCTTTCTTCGAACTCAGGCTTCGCCTATATCGCTGGAGCTTGTACCAAGTGGAAAGTGGGGATGGCCGAAGAAAGAGTCGGCAGTTATTACGGCGTATTCGTCTTCGCACATGAACTCGCGCACAGGTGAGAAAGAACGTTGAAACTCTTTCTTCTCTTAACGTTCGACCTGTAAAACCGAAAAGTATCCCCCTGCCAGCTTTAAGGAGGTAGAATCTACTCCAGTTTAGTTGACTTCCTGAAATTGATTTTAATGTTCTGCAGCTAAACAGCATGGACTTCATAGATAAGCTTCATGTGAAACGCAACTAATTTGTTTTACTGGTGAACTCTTCGCTTTTCTTGACAAGGGATGTTTCAGCATTTCTATATTCTCAGATTTTCGGAAGGGATTTCTTCTGCTCTCTCATGCAATGCTATGTTTGAATGCAGGAAAATAACAAATAGGGAATTAATTGATTCAAATCTTGTTTTTACCAATACGCAATTTGTGACAGCTAGCAATTTTGAGTATCTTTCATGTGCAGCTAAATCAGGGGGGGGGGGGGGGCGGTTGAAGGGTTCTGTATTCGGTCCTCTTCTGTTTTTAATTTTTCATTACCGACATGAGAAATTTAGTTCCATCATCTATTAGGCTGTATGCTGAGGAGTGCGTCTTTTATCACGCTATATTTTCCGCAGTTGATATTACAGCACTTATGTCCGATCTTACCACTATCACTAACTGGTACAAAGTATGCCAAATGCATTTGAATGCTGAAATTTCTAAAGTAGTGAGAATATTCAGAAAATGGGCAACTTGTAACCCTCCTTTTTATAACATTGTGGGTTCCGTGTTAGATAAAGTAATTTCTTAAAAGTGTCGGGGACCTAATATAAGTGCTAATCTAGCTGTCTGGGCAAAATGAGGTCAACATGCGATATTATTATTTGCTAATCGCGCGACAGGTTTGTTACGCCACAGCTTTTTAAGGACACCGTCATCTCTTAGATTAACAATAAATAGGAAATTTTAAGGTCTAAACTTCAACATGGACCACCTTTGTGGGATGCTAGTGAAGAATTTCTTATTAATGAAGTGGACTCGGCGCAAGATGGTAGTACGCGTTTCATTTTATCATATAATTCCAATTTTTCCAGCATATCATCAATGAAACTCACTTTAAGCTTTCCGACCTTTCATTGCGGAGGAAAACGTCCCGTTTATACATGCTCCGCAATATTTTTCATTAGGCACAGCTTAAAAATTAACTTTTTAGTGAGCCAACTCATCGGCCGTGTTGCGCTAACCGTCACCATAATGCTCACGTCCCTTTTTTGACACAAAAATTTGTATTCCCGTTCATTCATCATGAAGACTGCAAAAAACGGAATCGGCCGACGTCCCTCATCACCAGTCACAGCGTCTCGGTATTTAAATATGTGGTTGAAGAATAATGTATGTATTATAGACTATGATGCATTGTTTTTTTAACCCCTCCCTTCTGTAGCTCGTTCTTGCTTTGAAGGCATGCTAATGGGTACCTAAGTAAATAAAGAAATAACAAACTGCTATAGGTGTTTCTATAGTGAGAAATCGGTTTCCTGCAAACGTCTAACCAAGCCTGTCCTCTTCTCCTGTATAAGTGCAGATATTTGATGTAGCTAAAATGAGATGCAAGAGTACTCTATCTAAGCACTGGTCATGATCACAAACATAGTCACAGCAATATTTCAAAAGCATCGCGGTTATTCATTGTAATTATAAAAATGCTGCTGTTCAATGTTTTCATATTGGCACAGTCGGTAATGTGGAAAGAAGACGATGCTGATGGTGGTCTTGGAGACGACGAAGAAGTGTTTTAGCAGGATCGATGCTCTACGCTTGTTGGCTCAGCCATTAAAAGCTACCTGTAAATAGACGAACGCTTCTTCCTTCCCGTAACATCATTGGTGGACGTGCGGGGTAATCGAGCAAGACGGAGTTCCGCAGCGGACGTAACCTGGCCGCCATGTCTTCCGAAGGAGACAGTTCAACCGCGGCCCCGTCGTCGCCCCCGACGGTCATCCTGGCCCAGCCTCGCGACCCTGGCATGTTTTCCGGGATTGACAACGTTGACGTCGATGACTGGTTACAGAATTATGAACGGGTCAGCGCACACAACAGGTGGGATAACACGCTTATGCTGACTAATGTAATATTCTACCTCAAGAAAACAGCACGGGTCTGGTTCGAAACACATGAAGAAGAGATTACGAGTTGGGACCAGTGCAAGCAGAAGCTTAGGGATTTGTTCGGCAAACCCGTCGGCCGCCAACGTGCTGCAAAGAAGGACCTTGGGACCCGTGTACAGACGTCCACTGAATCGTACGTGGCCTATATCCAGGACGTCCTCGCTCTTTGCCGCGAAGTAGATAACAATATGGCAGAGGCAGACAAGGTCAGCCACGTCTTAAAGGGCATCGCGGACGACGCGTTTAAGCTGCTTGTTTATAAGAACATCACAACGGTCAATGAAATCATTAACGAATGTCGCCGCTTTGAAGACGCGAAGAGTCGCCGCATAGTTCAACAGTTTACGCGTCTACCTAATACCGCAGCTTCGTCGACGTGCGAAGACATTTGTCCACCGCGTGAGCCCACCTCCTCCGAGAACGTCGTCCGTATCGTTCGGCGAGAAATCGAAGCAGCGTCTCCTGCCACGCCTGTGACGCAGTGCTTTGCCGATTCCCGGCCGCTTGTGTCACTCATTCAGTCGGTCATTCGCCAAGAACTTGCGAATGTAGGTCTTCCATCCATCTGCTCCGCCAGCCGTCCTGACTTTGCTTCGTCTGCTGCCACTACCCCTGTTCGCCGGAGCCAATACAGTCCATATCCGAGCTATCGCAACCCGGCCGAATGGCGCACCCATGACGATAGACCCATCTGTTTTACTGTGGACGTGTGGGCCACATCTCTCGCCACTGTCGAAGTTCCTAGCCAGCCCACTCACGACCAAGCTTTCCCGCCTACCGCAGCTCCCCACTAAATCCTCGCCCGCCATCACTCTCCACCGAGGTTGAAGACGCACCTGACAACGTTCGAGCCACCGCGACCAGCCGATCGCCATCACCACATAGTCAACGCTCCCGTTCGCCCCAGCTGAGTCGCTCTCCATCCCCAGCTTACCGTCGCCGCTCTCCGACGGGAAACTAACTGGGGCAGCTCCTGGAGGTGACGCTGCTCTAGAACACCGGCCTGAAATTCCTCTGCTGACCCTGCCTACTAATCGGAACCATCTCGACGTGGACGTGGATGGTTTGCCCGTTACAGCACTCATCGACACTGGAGCCCAAATTTCCATCATGAGTGCGGAGCTTCGAACGCGCTTGAAAAAGGTACTTACTTCTGCTCCGACTCGACTGCTCCAGGTCGCCGATGGTGGAACTCTAGCTGTGCTTGGAATGTGTACTGCTCGTGTCAGTGTCGCCGGTCGTCACACGTCCGTTTTGTTTAGTGTGCTTGAACGTTGCCCTCACAATGTGATCCTCGGACTCGACTTTTTGTCCGCCCATTCTGCTCTGATTGACTGTTCCGCCGGTGTCGTACAACTTGACTTACCCCTACCTGTTCCCATTGACCTTCCTGCTCAAGCTCCAGCTCAGCTTTGTTCCGCGGATTTTATACGCCTGCCATCTCTTGCAGCAACCTTCATCCCTGTTTTAGCCAGCCCACCTGTACCTGATGGAGACTATGTCCTCACTCCCGCGACGTCAGTCCTGCTTTCTCACAATGTCTCCTTCCCACACACCATCGTTTCTGTTGCGGACAATCAGACATGTCTTCCGATCCTAAATTTCGGACAGTGCCCGCAAGTAGTTCCTCGAGGCATGTCTCTTGCCACGTTGTCACCAACGCACGAGTGCCACATTTCCGCTCTATCTGTTGCGCCGTCTTCGACCACTGCTCATTCTGCACCTTCTGCATCAGCCCCGACCGATGACTTTACAAAGGTGATTGCACCGGACCTCTCCACCCAACAAGCCGCACAGCTCCGTGGCCTCCTCGAGTCCTACTCCGACATTTTCGATCTGAAAGATCGCCCTTTGCGTCAAACTACGGTCGTGACGCATCGGATAAATACCGGCGATGCAGCACCTGTTCGCAGACGCCCATACCGGGTGTCGCCCTCTGAACGACAAGTTATCCAGAGCGAGGTTGACAAGATGCTTGCCAAAGGGATTATTGAACACTGTTCCAGTCCATGGGCGTCCCGTGTTGTTCCCGTCAAAAAGAAGGATAACAGCTGGCGATTCTGCGGTGACTATCATCATCTAAACACGATCACCAAGAAAGATGTGTATCCACTTCCCCGCATTGACGATGCTCTGGATTGTCTCCACGGTGCCACTTATTTTTCATCTATAGACCTTCGCTCTGGATATTGGCAAATTGCCGTGGATGACATGGACCGTGAAAAGACCGCATTCGTCACACTAGACGGCCTATATCAGTTCCGAGTAATGCCATTTGGTTTGTGCAATGCCCCGGCGACCTTTGAACGGATGATGGACATGCTCTTGCGTGGTTTGAAATGGTCCATCTGTTTGTGCTACTTGGATGACGTCATCGTATTCTCTTCAACTTTTGCGACTCATCTTGAAAGACTTTCATCTGTTCTTTCTGTTTTTCGCACCGCTGGCTTACAGCTCAACTCGTCCAAGTGCCACTTCGGTCACTGCCAAATAACTATGCTCGGACACCTTGTCGATTCGTCAGGCATTCGCCCCGACCCCGCTAAAGTTCATGCTGTGCAGAATTTCCCTGTACCAACTTGTGCCAAAGATGATTGCAGCTTTATGGGCCTTTGCTCCTACTTCCGCAGGTTTGTGGAAAATTTCGGCCATGTTGCCCGTCCCCTGACTGACCTCCTGAAGAAAGACGTTCCTTTCTATTGGGGCTCTGAATAAGCATCTGCTTTCTCGCAGCTCATCACGCTGCTTACTACACCTCCTGTACTCGCCCATTTTGACCCCTCCGCTCCGACAGAAATCCGCACTCACGCCAGTGGCTACGGAATCGGCGCAGTTTTAGCTCAACGCCAATGTGGGCACGACCGCGTTATCGCCTACGCCAGTCACCTCCTCTCTCCCGCCGAGCGCAATTACTCGATTACTGAGCGCGAGTGCCTCGCCCTCATTTGGGCGGTGGGCAAGTTCCGACCCTACATATATGGACGACCATTTACAGTTACAACCGACCACCACGCCCTTTGTTGGCTTTCCTCCCTCAAGGATCCCACCGGCCGCCTAGGTCGCTGGGCCCTACGGCTGCAAGAATACACCTACACTGTGGTCTACAAGTCGGGTCGTCTACATCAGGACGCCGACTGCCTGTCTCGTCATCCCGTCGATGTACAGGACGGTTTAGTGGATGTCGCACAGATCTGCGTTCTTTCCCTCTCAGCCTTGCAAGATATTGGCGCTGAACAACGACGCGACTAGTCGTTACGCCCCATTATCGAACGCCTGCTCTCTGCTCTGTCTGACCCATCCCTTCACATGTTCGTGCTACAAAATGGTATCCTGTATCGCCGCAACATGCACCCCGATGGGCCCGAGCTCATAACCGTCATTCCGTCTCATCTGCAAAGGATTGTACTGCAGCAACTGCACGACGTTCCCACCGCTGGACACCTTGACGTCACGCGGACCTATGACCAAATTCGGCGACGGTTTTTCTGGCCGCGTCTCAACCACACCGTCCGGCGCTATGTTGCTGCCTGTGAGTCATGTCAACGCCGAAAAAGACCAGCTGTGCCTCCTGCCGGACTGCTGCAGCCTTTGGATATACCGGCCGACCCTTTTTTTCGCGTTGGGCTTGATCTCTTTGGACCATTCCCTATATCCAAGGATGGAAATAGGTGGATTGCCGTCGTTACGGACTATACAACTCGCTATGCCATTACTAGAGCCCTACCGACCAGCTACGCTACAGACGTCGCTGATTTCTTGCTTCACGACGTTATCTTGCACCACGGTGCACCTCGTCAACTTCTCACCGATCGTGGCAGATACTTTCTTGCCAAAGTCACAGACGACCTACTTCGATCCTGTGCTACTAAACATAAACTTACTACCGCTTACCATCCTCAAACTAACGGTCGTACCGAACGCCTGAACCGCACAATAACGGACATGCTCGAAATGTATGTTTCCTCCGATCATCGCGACTGGGACATTGCTCTACCATTTGTCACGTTCGCCTACAATTCCTCGCGCCACGACACAGCTGGCTATTCACCATTCTATCTCCTCTTCCGCCGTGAGCCGACTTTCCCTTTCGAGACACTCCTCTCGACCACGCTCGACTCGCCGACAGAGTACACTCGGTATGTACTAGCCACAGCGACCCAAGCACGCCAGATTGCCCGCTGTTGGAACCTCAGTGCTGACGCCCGTTATTGCAACTGGGTCGCAAGCCCCAAGGGTAGCGTTGGCCTGGCGGCCTGGGGCACCACTGGAAGCATCCGAAGGTCCTGGCAAAGCATGAGTCGACTGCTAACAGAACAACTTGTTTATTCTAGCATCGCAAAAGAGCGGCCGGTCAGGTCGACCGAAGTGGAGAGACGGGAGAGCACGTTACTCAACAGAAGAAATCGGAGCCTCTCTCTCGGCGTCCGGGGGCAGCTGCTTTTATACTCTTGGCGTCGCGGGCAAGAAGGAAGGTCACGAGATGAGACTACGTGACAGCGAGGCACGGACGGACTGAGAGACATGTAGAGACGAGTGTAGTGACGCATCAGCTGGGCCGGCGCCGGTCAGACCTCCTCGCTTCACACTTGGAGAGTTCCTCTCCCCGGCTGCCGCGCTTTGACAAGCGTGGGCACCACACACACACGCACACACAAAAACACGTGGCACTGAACATGACGGGACGCGCTCGGCGGGGATGCGTCGCGGCCGCTCCGAACGGGCCAAAATGTCCGCTGCTTTGAACGAAGCCCCGGCGTCCCTTGAATCCGCGCCGGCTATACCGCGCGTCGTAGGCGAAACGTAACACCGCATTCGTCTGTCTGCTTCCCAGACACGCCAGAAGTACCGTTACGACAAGCGCCATCACGACGTGAACTACGAACCAGGCTCTCTAGTGCTAGTATGGTATCCAGCTCGGCATGTTGGTCTTTCCGAGAAATTCCTCTCGCGATACTATGGCCCTTACCGCATCCTTCGCCAGGTGACCCCTGTCACATATGAAGTGTCTCCGCTGAATGCCACGGTGCCTTCACCCCTCTCTGACATCATCCACGTCAGCCGTCTCAAACCTTACCTTTCTTCGACCGATGAGCCGCACCAATCAGGTGCTTTTTCCGACGGGGGTGATGTCACAGTCGGTAATGTGGAAAGAAGACGACGCTGATGGTGGTCTTGGAGACGACGAAGAAGTGTTTTAGCAGGATCGATGCTCTACGCTTGTTGGCTCAGCCATTAAAAGCTACCTGTAAATAGACGAACGCTTCTTCCTTCCCGTAACAATATCAAAGATACAGTCCATCCTGAAGCTATTTAGTCAGTTTATTTCACAAGTATAGATGCAATATCTCCCGAACTAGAAGGTGGAATAAACTAACACGAGTCTGAAGACAATGCCTTCCTTATATCAGCATATATCATCCTTTTAAGTATTTGGAACCAACCCATCTCTTGCTTTTCCAGAAGCTATGTTAAAAATATAGCCATTTTACTTACGAAACCTTGCGCAAGTATATGGTTAACGCCTTGTAGAGGCTGCACATCTTCTGCAAGTACAAGTTATAGTGCCAACGGAATTGGATGTGTGAGAAAAGATAAGTCGTGAATGTTAAATATGTGGATAAAGTTTCAGTCGTAAATATACGGGTTCAACCATGGGCCCTCAATAGCGATCTGTGTTTTCATTTATCTACAGTGTCCTTTAGGCGAGTGAAGTAGCAGTGCACCTCGTATTTCGAACGGTTATCTCGGTTGTTAGTGAGCACTGGGCATTTTGGCTTTTCCTGGGCACTACTAGCAAAGGCGTTCACTTTTCGGGCCTTTATCATCAATTGCAGGCTTTACGTTTTATTGCAGACAGCCGGCTATAGCAGGCATTTTCGGGGAGGCTCTCGAATAATTTCAACCACTTCGAGTTGTAAAATAGATAAGCAAAGCACGTAACAAGAGCTTATGCTGTTCTACTCCCGTCAGTACCCGAATACAGCGTGTATGAATAGAACATGCTACCCCGTTATCAGCAGCAAACCGCCAATGAAACCAAGACATGATGGCGGTTGATACAATACATTTCTTTTAATCGTTCCAGTCGTCTTAAGCGCGAAATGAGCCGCAAATTTAAAAATGAGGTATAAAGAAAAATAAATATTTAGAAGCAGGACACCGCGGCTGTCTCTACGCGTAGAAATGAAGAACATTTACTAAGACAACAATTCTAAGCAGTCTTCGACAACGTCCTGGTAAGGGGGAATGCTTCAACATTAGGAAAAGCGAAGACAAATTACAGATTCTATAGGAAACCATACCAGGGGTCTTACAACATGACTGACAACGAAACCAAATGTAATGACACATTGAAATTGGACACTTCAGCAGTCCACACACGCCAATATGTAGTGTAAAGAAATTACTGATGCTGATGGTCTTACGTAGATGCTCAGCTTTTTTCTCTACCTTCCTCACCATCTAAAGGTTTGGGCGCACCTCCTACAGTAATTTGCGAAGTCATACAGCAAAATTAAAACGGAAGTCATGGCATAATAACAACTATTAGTATGGTGAGACAGTGATGGCAAATGAAATGATAGATGTACGAAGACATTTCGTCGCCTCATGTACAGGATAGCGAACAATGGTCTGTGGTAACAGCCACGATGTTGAGTGGTGCTTTATTTTTCTAGAATGATTGACCAGTGCACACACCATCCTATCAAAAAGAGTTTCTTGTTCGAAATGCAAGGCTCATTGTATTCGGTAGCCTCTGGCTTGAGTGTTCTGGCCTGGGATACATGAACTAAAAAATAAATGCATAAAGATGCCGCAGAAGTGTAGGAAACGTCCCCCTCGGAATTACTTCAAGCATAAGAACGCACAGATGTTGTCAGCACACATGTTATGCGTTTGCTCAGGCACCAGCCCGGTCTCCTTTGAGCTACATATCCACAGACATGCCTGAGTCGATTCATACTGGTGTCAGGGATGGGCGAAAGTTGTTTTATTCGGGCAGCAGTTGTAGACATTTATGCGCCACACTTGGTTTGTGAAGCTCTTGTTGTACGTCCTCTTAAAGGATTCCTCGCCCGGTCTGGCAATATTAAACTGACAAGCGCAGAGCATACATTGCATAACGATCCTGTCTGCAGACTATTACATCACTACGCGCCGCGGAAGGATGTGAAATTTAAACCAAAAGTCATTTTTCTTTCTCCCCGCGGCCGCTGCACTCAAAGTCGGAGGATGACGTGCTCGCGTCCCGGCGCCTCCGTACTCGAGTCCGCAATGTGACGTCGCTCATGGTGAACCGTCACTTCGACAATTATTCGTGACCCGTCAATTCGACTGTTATTTGTGTGATCTGTTGCCTGAATTGACGAATTGAAGTTTAGAGAAATAGTAAAACACACAAACGAAATGTCTGCGTGTTTTTTGCTTTACTTCGCACCGAAGCAAGAGATATGTGCTTCCGCTTCGTCTGCTTGTTCCCATGGTCATGCGGTCACGTGCACAGATACCGAAACTATGCCATTTTCTACCGTGCTCCGGCACGTGATTTTGCTCTGGGATCCGCTTGTTCTGTCTCAGTTTTCCTGTAGCACTGGATTATACCGCAAATCATATGTCCTGGTGCACGGCGAGCCGCAACGGTCAGCGGGGCTCTATAAGAAGGCTCCACCCGAGATTAACCCCACGGAGTTACTTCGTACAATAAAGTTTATTCCCTCTGCACAGCGCGTAAAATGGTGCGCTGCGCGAACGAGAGAATAGCTCGCCCGCAACGCCGCCAGCGGAAGTGCGCTGCGCCGAAAAAAAAAAGCAAAGCGAGGAAAGAAAACTGAAGGCGGGGCACGTCATGTATGTGTCACACGATCCTGGCGGTCCGGCTTGGGAGAACGCATGGAAGGAATTTCGGTTGCGAAGCCTAGACGAGGCGAGTCGACGGGGAGTCTCGCTATGCAGTGGAGCCCGCCTGCTGAAGATAGAAATATTTCAGTGCCGCGAACTCATGGGTTCACGGCACTGAAATATTTCTATCTCGGCTATTAATGAGCCGACTTCAACAATTTTTGCGGCAGAACGCGCCCTAGAGGACACGTAATAACTTCGAGCGTATTACCTAAATTTGCTATGGGTCTGGTATAAGGGCCTTTTAAAGAACAGCAAAAGAGGGAGCTGCTTTTCACAGCACATTTGGAGTGGAGTGGAAAGATAGCTCTTTCATTGTTTGTGCGTTCATACTGCCATTCTTCCAGTGCTAGTATTCCATAGGTGTCTCCCTAGAGCCGCTCGGCGTCACTGCTTTCCATTTGCAGCATTTTTCTTGCAATGCATCTTTAACCGCGGTTCTGCCTACCAGATGGAAAGTACACCAACATTCCGAAAATTCGCTAGACGCTCAAATGTACGTGTTCTTTGGGCCTAGAGATTATAGAAAAATATTGTCAATGCATAATAATATACGTCACATAGGGTGCAATAATGAGGAATGTGTAAAACACTAGAACACGGTAAATTAAAAACAAATCAATTAAGACGGGAAGGATACACAACTTATAACGAAAAAAGCACCAGTTCTGCTGTCCTACACTAGAGGCATGGAATGGAATGTCAGAAAATGAAAATGAATATGCAAATCAAACTACATGCTCAAGCGATTACGCTTGAGTTGGCCATTAAAATGTTGCCTAAAAGCGATGGACAGCACCCAATAAATGTTTTAATCTAGGCTCCCTCAAATTTTATTGCTCATAACAGATTGCTTCGTGAAATAACGTATCGTGTTTTTATTCACCTTTCTATTTCCAGTCTTGGGTGCGCACACGACGGAGACTCTGCCAGTTCGTGGCCTAGTGGACACATTGGATCGGCAGACTGCCCATATGAAGAAGGCTACATGATGAGCTATAAGTTCATCAACCCATATATGTACAAATTTTCGCCCTGCTGTCAGCGAGAAGTGATGAATATTTACAAGTATGATTTTTCCAAACATCACATGATGGGTATATTTGTGAGTTAAACGTTTTTTTTCAGTCGCCCCGCATATAGATGTTTAAGCGTGAAAAACGCCTTAAAAATAGGAATCCATTCAAACAAGCTTCCTGGGGAGGTTTCAAGTCGTCAAACGTACTGTAAACTGGTTTACAGAAATTACAACTATGTAGAAGCAGATAAGGTGAGTCACTTTCATTTAGTAACAATATCAAATTTAAACTATTACAGTGTTGTCTTAGCTTTAACTTCTAAAAAATGATTGTGTGAGGTGCACCGCTATTGTTACCCTAATAGGGATGAGCTACTGATCGGTGTCACAGTCTATACGTTGTTAATACAATGACGTTGATTATAGCCTGATTACACAAAATAATTTATAAACTTTCTCACGCTTCAGGTTCACTCTTTCTTTCTAACGGCTACAGAAAAGCTAGATAAAAGAGTTAGCAATATAGGAAAAGCAAAGGATACGCTAAAGTGTGACATATTGACCCACGCTATTTGTAGATTTCAGACATATTCCACAGTCACCATATCCGTAGAAGAAACGTTGTTGAGAATTTGTGCGCATTTGGACTTCCTAAATAAGTTGGCATTTTTAATTAAAACGCGCTAAAGATGAGGATTCTTTACAAAATGACCTTCAACTATTTCTCGTTCTCTTTTAAAGAGAAGCTGTATATGGCTAGCCAATTCGTCTGTCCGCCCTTCTGTCGCCTCTACGCCGAAAACAACCTTGGCGCAATCCTATACACATGCGCGAAAAATAAAGAAGAGAACGAGAAAGGCGTGACATTGGTTGCGCCAATAGTGACGTCGTTGCCCACCGTCACAGCCGAACGCGTGCACAGCAGTTTCTCTCCGGCTCCGAAATGGGTAGGCCACACGTCATGCGTACTCTTGAGGAGCAGGAAGCTTTCGATCGGCAAAGCTGCGACCAGAACCGGAACGAGCTCGTCTTCGCCGTGACGATGCTGCATCGGGGCACAATACCAGGCTCTCGCAGCCGAGCGCCATCAGCAACTGCGTACCGATCATTCCACACCCTACAAAATCCGTCGTTTAATTAACCATCGGGGCCGCAACTTTCAGCTTCGCTGGTTAACCATCTGTAGAGGGTACTTGTGCGGTGATTGTTTTCGGTGTTTTCGTTCCTCAATAAAGTAGTGCCGGCAAACATGGGTGTGCATGCTCCGTTTACTATTAGTAGAGTTCAGCCACTTGACTATCGTTTCATTTCCTAAAGCCGCTATTGTTACCTCTAGCACTACCGGTGAAGCAATATCCAGTTTTTCCCACGTAAACGCATCCACAATCTGAGGGCTTCTCATTCTCAACATCTGACGTGGATACGGTGTAATTGGTCCGGTGATCCGGATGACATTGAATGTGATTTGTTCTGAAGGTTACACATTGCTGACAATACAAGGCGTTGAAAAAACTAGATTGACGCTGTGTTGACTTGCGAGCTCTTTTCAAGTTATGTGAAAGTTTATCGGGTTGGAATTACATATACACTTCTTTCGTCTCATATTTGGTCAGGCACTTCCTCCCCAGTTTTAATTTCTGAAGTGATGTCTCACATGCAGTTGAAATGACAGACATTAAGAATCTTGTTTAGCCAGGTTTCCTGTTGCCACCTGTGTTTTGCTTTCATTTTGTTGCGCACATTAGAGAGGGTGGTTGCTCTGCTTTCATTGTTTTCTGCGTATTCTATTTCTTTGAATTAAACTGTTAGTTGCGAGTAGCGCCCATGTTTGTCATCTTTCTTTCTCATCTACGTCTTTTTCGCGCACTTTTTCGTTAACGTCGCCAAGTACATCGGGGGATGCTACGTTATCCTTTAGACGCAGATTGCGAGCACTCACATCTAGATAGAAATGGCGGAAGAAGTTACGCAAAGTTCCGTATCAGTGCAGCAGGGAAATGCTCGAGCCTTGACGAAGTTTTGTCCGGCCAGCACGTTTCTCCTCCTAAGGCTTTTTCACTGCTTGCATATACGGGAGCCGAAACTTAAAAGAAGGACAGGCCTTGTTTACAACGTTTGTATGCATTGCATATAGAACAGCCACTTTGTAGCAGCTTTCAGCTCACCTTGCAAGCCTAAAGTTGGTATTTTGTTCAGATCACTGATCGAGAATTGTAGATATAGCATGCCATGGTATACAGCAAGGCCACGAAGTTTGCTGTGGGTCGTCACCCTCGCCCAGAGTGCTACGTAAATTCTTTTCAGCGAGCTGAGGAGCAGGTGAACTAGAAAACTAGTATTATGTTTCATTAATCAGCTACTGGAGAGTGCAAGGACATTCGCCCGCCTAAGTTGCAGATACTACTAGCTGTAATGAATTACGCCGGAAATTAGAACCAGGTTCGAGATTTCTGCTTTGAGTTTTCGGTACATGCCATCATACATTGTGGTCATTAAATTTTCATTGCCCATGTCGATTCCTTCGCGATTCCCACAGCTTAAGCCTCAAGTCTCCCTTGAGAGCGTTCTTGTTTGCTGCACTGATACCTCTAGCACTCAATGCGAAAGAAAGCTCGTCACAAATTTACCCGGTAATTGTGCTGCTATAAATTAAAACGTTGTCGGGTGCTTTGTCAGGATCATGCTACTAGACTCATTATACTTATCCTGAACTGTATCAGTGCAAAATATTCTTCCAGAACCACTTTAATATGCGGGTACCGCACATTCTGAGGGGCTGACTGCGACCGTATTTTCGTGTGCTACATTTTATAGTCGCCTCCTCTAGGACTTGGGCAATACAATCGCTTTATCAGATGTCACGGATGATCAGCCGCAGAAATACTGCAACGTTCAACTATAAAGAGCGTCGCTCTACCTTCAGCTGCCCCAGACGATGTGCCGTAGCCTCATGTAAACAAGATGTGCGACTGCTTCAACGAGCAGGTGTTGCAGCACTTTGGTGCTTCTTGTGTGTTTTCGCAGTCTGTAGCGCTTGGATACAAGCTCACGCTGCCAAATTTTACTTTGCGCCAATTTACAAGACGCAGTCACATAAACGCGCGTCCTTCGGACACAGTCTCTGAATTGCTGGATGCATTTCATTTTCGGCATTCTGTACAGCTAGCAATCATGTGCATGAAAGCTCCATTGCAGCTCTCGCCGAAAAGTGGAATTACAAAAGCGAAACTATATGGTCTTTCAGCGAAATGTTGGAAACGTGGTGCCATCTTGTTGGTAAAGGTTAATTATTAAACTAAAGAACACTCGCTCCCTCAGTGGAGTTGGCGTTGAATCAATGTGGTGAGGCACCGTAAGCGTGGTAATCATACAGGTAGGTGCTTGAAAGTGTAGATGTTGAACTAAAAAGTCCATTCGCGAAATCGCTTTTGAAATGAATGTTCTCAACTTTGAAAGTGATAAAATGCCGCCACATTGTGTAATCATGTCACTAGAAGGCGTCGCAAGTCGCTAAACATGAACATTTTTTGCGCTGCAGACCTCAAGAGTCGCTCAATATACCTAAAAACGCTAAACTGACAACATTACCTGTATCACGGAGGCCATCGAAGTTGGCCACGTGAAACATCTTGTGTGTACTGCAGAGGCTGTGTGGACACTAGGGCACTAAAATAATGTAACGAAACACACAAGTTCGCCGATCGCCACTCATTGGAGACGCACTGCACCAGTTTCTACAAGCGAGGAAGGAGGAAAGGCTTGGAGCACGCTGGTTGTCAGTACATTCCTCTTTGGCCGATGAAAATGGTGTACACGGGAGCGCTGGGTGGCTTTCCGTTTGGCCTAGCTATGAGAAAAGTTGCAGCTCGCAGACCATCGCAGTCACCAATGCTTCACATGATGCAGTGGTGTGTTTTTGGTTGGTAGTGGGTACGAAGAACAACTGAGGATAAGGAGGAACAGCCTTTTATTGAAACCAGCAGTTTACTTGGCGGAGCCTAGGCCTCGCACGTGGGAACGTCGAGCTCTTGCCTCTTCGCCGCCTCGCAGGCTTGCCGGGTAGCCCAGAGCTGGACGTCGAGGTGGAAGCTGCGCAAGGCGGCGCGCCATCTCGACGAGAGAGTCACAGTATTGAATCTCGGTTTATATTCCCATAGCATGTGGGGAAGCAATGCTGCCAAGCATGCCGACACCAAATGATTCTTTTTTTTTGCGTTGGCATCACTCAAACACAAAAAGTATTTTTTTGTCATTTTTCCTATGCTGCCGATATTCGGCATGTTTGCAGAGTGCACTGACATGTGTTAAATGCGTTAAATGTTCGTAGAGCAACATTGGTCTGGGGGCGGTGCGGGTAATATTCCCACGTCAACTTAGCCAAACCTGGCAGTTACATGGAAGTAATTTCGATTACTTCTTGTAGCAATGTTTTTAAAGTGCAGAAAGCACTCTATTCCAAGCAATAAAGAGCTATAGAATGTAGCATGAGCGGCTCTAAGAAACAGTGAGCTGATTCTAGTTTACGTTCTGAAGACTCGTACGATTGCGTTAGGAACACTTTTTAAATAAACACAATTACAGTGTGCTACGACGGAGTAGATAACCATTTCTCAAATTCAGTAAGCAACGAATTGAGGCCAAAGAAGTTTACAAATAGCACATAGGTAACGAACAATTCCATGCTCTACGGGACGTTTTTTTTTCAGAATTATTTATAATTTTTCCTATTTCGTTAGCCAAGATGTTAAAAGAAAAAAAATTACACTGCATGATTGTACTATTATACGCACGACGTTTGGTAATCAGAGCCCACACAATTGAGCGCCGCAGGATGTAAAATTGGTTATTGCACTGCGTTGTATTTATTCATTTCTTTCGGTAATGAGCTTGGCTAGCCTTTGCGGGGCCACCCTATCCGTACACACCCTATAGATTTTGTTTTTGAAGAGTTGTCCTTCATGGGTAATTGTCACGTGTTCTCATTTATTTGTTTAGGCGTACAACATGAGTCGGTGCATCGTGAAGTGCTACATTAACCGTAAAGGAGATAACATGCTTATCGCTGCCGTCGATGGCGTGCATTGCGGCAACAAAAAGGTGAGTCAACCTTTACATTATTACGAGGGTCGCCACTATCGCATAAGAAATTTCGCATTTACATTTGTCTCGCATTATACACACACTCGTACAGGTAACTTAATAAACTGCACAGACGACACAAGCCAGGTTCATTTGGCACATTTTTTTGGAAGTGCCTAAAGATACAAATGTACAACATAATTGTGCTCAAAACATATGTAATCGCGATCTATGTACACGACCTCGCGGGTGTACCACAAACGAACTACATACATTGGCTCTGCAACTTTCCTGTCGCAGTTGCTGAACACAAATATTTCTTACTTGTGTTACCTAACAAACCAACACTGAACGGAGGTTATAGGTGCAGCGAAGTGACCTCACTCTCCTTCGTGGATGTGGCGTTTCGGTGTAAAACGAATAGACGCAGGAAAAAAAAAACCGAAACACAAAAACACGCAGATGAAATATCTGATTCCAGGATCTTCGAAAACCTAGCCGTCGATCCCTCCAGAAGAAATTGGTTTACCCTAGAAAGCACAAATCACTAGGATTACAGAGGTAGTCCGGCTATACTGACCTCTGTCCTGCAGTCAGCTATAGAACTCCGGTCGGTATATTTCTGCAACTTCGCCAGCACAGGTCTGGGTGGGCCCCCGGCACATGCTCCTTTGGTAACAGCTATCAGGGCGTGGACTTAGTTAGAGGCTGACGAGGCAGGCTGTTAAACTCACCCAAAGCCGAAATATGTGCCTGAGTCACGCCCTATAACTTTTCCTTCAATTGTATCAATCGGGAGACTCCGTTACGCCTAAATATTTGGTAACATAGTATGCTGTTTTAGTGATCGTGCTTTCCGTGCTTCCTCTTTTGCATTTTCACATGGGTTATTTTGCGTGTAACGACATTTATGGTCTGTCTTGAACACTCTGTATTGTTTTGTTTTATTTTTCCGGTGTCTTTTTTGTTTAGTTTTGTTTACTCTTTGTATAGCGTGTGCGTTTTTTTCGTGTTTTGCCATGCTATCACGGCGTCTATGACATGCCTATGGACAAGTCTCTATAGCCTATTCGTATAGACCAGTCTATGAACTTATGGCCTTACACATTTTATACACTACTCTATAAAATGAGTCTATAGACACTCTATGGACTATCTATAGATTAATCAAAGTTCACGTCTGTAGACAAATGCCCATGTGGGATCGGTATAAAACTGGTGCTTGTTGTAGCCTGAGCCCGTTAACTGCGTGTGTCTCTATGTGATGCGCGCCATGCTAGTGAGCTCTACTTTAATATATTGCCGCGTAGGAGACCGCGAGCTGGCTGGCTTGCAGGCACACAGAAAACGACACTCCGTCGGCGGTAAATTTAAAGAGAGTTCATTGGGCGAACTTGTGCCTTAAATCGAGCGAAGAAATCGGTGACGGCGAAAACAGCAAGCGCGCCTACGGCGTTCGTCGGACTGAGCTAGCGCAAGTGTGGTCCCGTATTTATACCTTGCGCCGCAGTATGTTTGAGGCGCGTCTATGATTGGAACACGCCGAGTGACGCCGCTCACTTCGAAGCGACGCCAGCTTCGCTGCAAGCCGAAATAAACGTACGTGGCTACATGTACCGACAATGGCCCATGTAGCTGATGTCGTGCCACAATGTGTGTGCAACCAAAATTGACGATGACAAACAGCGAAGGTAATGCTAACATAGATGTAAATGTTATCGCCACACGCCTCCCCGAGATCTTGTACATGTGACGTACAAATCGTTGCATAGAAAAATTTAAATGCAAATAAGGCAAAAGCAATCTCCGACCTGAATTTCCCCATAAAGTGTTTGGACAACTGCATTAAATATTAGCTTTGTCACTTAGTATCTGGATGGTTATGATAAGTAGTCAGAATGAGAAACTGGTGGGCTAGTTAGTCTGACATAATGACTGCGAAAGTAAGACCTCATAGATTAAACAAACATACGTGCAACGAACGGGGACAAGCGCTGCTGTCAACTGTTTATTCCTTACAACACACTACCAATTTATGAGCTTCATCGCGTGCATGGGCCAAGCAAGTTCGTCAAGCGAAAGTGCCACTCCGTATCAATTATAGGTTTTGCGCGTTTGAGATGAAATCTTTCAGAAAATCAAGCTCAACATTGTGCATACCATTACACCGAGTGATACTAGTTGCAAATCTGTCAATTTTTTTTTTGTCTCACATAACCTCGCCTTCCACCCAAACTCCGCGATATGGACGAGCAAATGCGAAAACTGGTCCTCCTTGCTATAAGATTTTAGAGGATGCTTCTTAAGTCGGACATAAACGCCACCATTCAATCTGGCAGATATGAGCGCTCCCACGCGTCATGGGAACTGAATATATATTCCTCAGCAAGCAGTTAACGAAGGGCCATTCATGACTCGTTTGGCAAGCTCGTTTGCTGTCATAATCGCGTTTAGAAATTCTTTGGGGACGAGAACAACGTATAGGTGTGATGCCTGTTTGCGATGTTCTTGAGGTTGTGTGACGTCTTGTGCAGGTAAGTCATAACCGAAGGTCTCTCCATTGGTCACTGGAGTTCAGCGCTGTCCCTTCCAGCTTTCTTCCTCACCTTCTGCAGGAGATATTAAGCCACAGTCTGAATACGGGGCTTGGTTTCACGAGAAAAAATATTATTGGCAGATGCAAAAATAATACGGAATGGTTGGCTTACGAAGCTTTCATTACAAAAAAAGCAATTCAGTATCCCAGTACGCCAGGCGTCAATTGTTTCGTAGAGACAGTGCTTGATTTTCAGCAGGACTGAACCTGACACGTGCGAGATTTGTAATGGATGGGGCTTCGTACTTTCGCTTGAAGAAGTGCCTCTCCAGAGAGCTTATGAATCGACAGTGCATTGGCTGGAACAAACAATTGATTGTAACTTGTCCTCGTGTGTTCAGGGTGTCTTATATGTGCGCTCAGTCTTGCAGTCAACATTACATGCCATGTTCTATAGCATGTTATATTGTTTTTCTGTCATGAATAGTAAAGGCAATAGGACAAAACATCTTGAAGTATTTACGAACTCTTTTTTTTATTTTCAGGTTTGCGTGCTTGGCAATTGCACCTCAAAGCCACCTATTGACAAGGCGGAATGACATATAAGCAAAACCATCTACGCAAACCTCATTTATCAGTAATTGCAGAAACTAACGTGTTTGAGACAACACCAGACCTTCGTGCACTTCTTTACATTGCCAGCATGCACCAAAATGCAAGACATGTATCGGCGAAATATTGAACAAGCTGCATTATATAACAGGTCAATTGTACTTTGTTTGCATGAAAAGCTTTATTCGCTCAGTAAATTTTGTTTTTTTGAAGCTCTAAACCAGCGTTTTGTGTACTTTTTTTTATCTGGGTAGACCGTATTTTAAATCGGGGGCGAGGTATCCTAACGCCACAAGAGAAGCCGAAAATAACCTTGGCTCCTCTTGGAAGTATAAATCATTATCGCATGGTCATTTTTATGTACGCTGTAGTACGAAGGCCGCTCCCAGTGATCTCCAATTTCCTCTGTCTTGCGCTTACGTGTCCCAACTTGGGCCTGCAAATTTCCGAATTTAATCGCCTCACCTAATTTTTGCTGTCCTCTGGGGCGCTTCCCTTCCCTTGGACCAATTCTGTAACGTCAATTGTGCAGCATTTCCCTACACTACATACTACTTGCCTACCCCGCTCCATTTCCCCCCTTCCCCTTAATGTCAAAGGGAATCTCGGCTGTCACCGTTTGCTCTTTGTTTCAAGTCACTCTATTCCTATCAAATTTGTGCCTTAGACGTTTCATTCTATCACTTCTTCCAAGGTCCCTAATTTGTTTTAGATCTTCTTTGTCAACCTTCCCTTTTCGGCCCCATATGTTAGCGCCGGCAAAATGCAATGATTCTGCACTTTTCAACTGCAGCACTAAGCTTCCAGTAACTGATATGGAATGCCTGCCGCTTGCGCTTCGACCCATTTCTATTCTTTTGTAAATTTTCTATTCATATCAGGTTTACGAACAGATTTATGCTTTGTTTTTAGTATATGATTATTTAGTGCTACAACTAATGTTCTGAGGCGTATTCGCACCATATTATATACGGCGGTGCACTTTGGCGTCTACAGGGAAATTGGTGATGTACCCTACCAGGTAATTAATGGCGCGATTTCACAATAGCCAAAAAATAACCAGACACTCTTGCTTTGTAATGGAGTTGTACAGTTCCGGCAAAAGAATTGAAGCACCTAAGGCATGCTTTGAAATCGTTGACATCACTCGCCCTTTAGGGCAGGTTACACCAATGGAATGGCGACTCGCTTCGGTCCAAATCTCTATTGTGACCACTGGATCAAATCTAGCTTAGACAACTTCTGCAGTGAGCGTTACATCAGAAAACAGGATACTTCACCTAATTAGATACCTAGAGAAACGGCTACGTTAATTTTGAGCAGAGTGATGAGGAACCGCACGATTTGAACGAATCATATGACAAAGTACATGCAAATATAGAATTAATCAGTTATGGCTATACATGAGCTGGTTGTCGTAGCCGCAACGAACTAAAGAGTGGATCAAGGACACAGCTTTCGAGTTTCAGAAGAGGATTTGAAAATGGTTGTAATGAGATGCGAATTGCACGCCAATAATAAGGGCGATACCTCATTTGAAGAACGCAACGACGCTAAAAAAAGTTTATATTTGTTATTTCGCCTAAGTAGGGAACGTTTCTCATAAACCCATATTGCAGTCAAAATTATATTTCTACGCTGGCTCTGAAAAGGTGGATCGAACCTTGTAATCACACTCAGTGTCTGTGAAACTGACGCTGAGTGCAGCGCGCTGATGTGTACCTAAAGAATGCACCAATTATTTAGCATTTTCCTTTTTTCACGTTGATATTAGATTCAAACAAGCAGTAACGCGGTAAAGCACCTTTCAGGATGTTTTCATTTGCGACAAGTACAAGGCTTAGCATATAGGAGAAGCACTAAGTTTCAAATGCTTTCTTGACACTTTCAGAGTTATTTGCTCATTGAATAAATAGAAAAGTACCTTTAGTTGCGGTATTTACGCGCTGTAGATTTCTAATTTATACTAGTAGCTGCAATATGTTACAGTTATACTGCAAGGACAATGGTAATGAAGTTTTAAAGAGCTTTTTTTAAATACCCTATATATTATTTAACACTGGTAATTATTCGAAACGAAGCAGTCGTAACCTGTACGGAGTGAATAAATGAACTTTATTCTTTTGAATCATACCGAAAAATGTGCAAGCAAAGCTTCATACTGTTAAAACATAGTTTCCATGATTTTCTACCATCCTTCTAGGACTTACAAGTCAGTCAGTCAGTCAGTCAGTTTTTATTTGCAGGAAAATCACATCATCCTGCGGGTGGCAGAGACTAAAGGCATGATTGCCTGACGAGGTCTCTGCCCCCGTAACAAAAGGAGCAGTCTGCAGCAGTACATCAGAGAGCTGGTAACAAAAGAAGCGGTGTTACAAAGAGTACACGCATACAGCCTACATCATACATTCTATACAATATGGGTGTACTTAAACACTATGGACAGTTTATTTTTTTTTTAAATCACATTGAAGATTCGCTCATATCAAAAAATACTTAAAAGGAAGTCAACAATTGAAACGGAAATTTACATTTGTCATTGTAATTTAACACTTTCAACCAAAAACAGAATCGACGGAAAACAAAATGAACCGCAGTTCACGTTTGAACGTTTTTCTGGGTAGGCAGAAATCCAAAATAGAAGCACAGTTATTTAACATGTCTATTACCTGATATTCCAGATCTTGTTTTCCATAATTTGTTCTGACTTTTTTATTTCTGCGTTGGGGGTTACGGATATCATATTGCGCCAAGACAGGTGTGTAAATACTGTGGAGTTTCTGTTTATAAATTCGCTGTGCCAGTATCCATAAATAGACTTTATTTGCAGGTAAAACATCAAATCTAGGAAAAAGTGGTTGTGTCGGCAACAAACTAATAGGGCCGGTGTGGTTCACAAAAATCCGGAGGACACGTTTTTGCAGCAGCTGTAGCCTATCGTAGTTCCCTTTTGTCGTTGTCCCCCAGACCAGAATGCCATACAAAAGTTTAGAATAGAACAGGGAGTAATATAGTGATTGCTTTAGCCATAGGGGTAGAAGAGGAGCTATTTTTCTAATACAACCAACAGACTTCGCGAGTTCGGAGAGCAGATGATTGACATGGGGGGTCCAAGACAACTCTTCACTAAACCATACCCCAAGGAACTCTTGTACACTTACTTGTTCTAAGTTATGTCCTCTGTACTGTAAGTTAATCATTTTTTTATGCTTATTGATTGGCTTAAATATCATGTACTTTGTTTTTACTGCATTCAACTGAAGTTTGTTTTGTTGCAACCATGCGGATAAATCATTTAAATACAGATTGGCCGATTGCTCAATGTCATGCAATGTTCTACCTGTAAAAAATAAACTAGTGTCATCTGCAAACATGGTTATTGTGGATGTTCTTTGTAGATCCGTAATGTCATTAACATATAAGAGGAAAAGTAACGGGCCTAATATCGAACCTTGCGGGACACCTAGTTTAATGTCAAGCTGTTTTGAAGAACTACATTCTATTTTAACAAACTGACGCCGAAACGATAAGTAGCTCTTGATAAGGTCCAATGTGATACCTCGAATTCCATAGCAATCTAATTTTATAGCTAAGATTTCGTGGTCAACAGAATCAAAAGCTTTGCGCAGATCGAGAAATATACCTAAGGTGAAGAGCTGATCTTCAATATTTCTGATTATTTGCTGCTTGACGGCAAGAAGAGCGTCCTGAGTTGTCTTGTTTTTCTGAAAACCATACTGTGAGGGTGATATTATATGATACTTAGTTAGATATTTTGACAGTCTGTTATTGATTGACAATTCGTAAATCTTTGAAAACACCGGTAGCACTGAGATTGGCCGGTAATTAGCAATATCGTCAATTCTACCTCCTTTGTGTATTGGAATTACTTTGGCCAGCTTTAATTTATCTGGGAAGACTCCCGTAGAAAATGCGAGACTAATGAGATAGGCTAGGACAGGGCTGATAATTAATGACACTCGCTTTACAGGTTCAACTTTAATTTCATCATACCCACTTGCGACATTATTTTTAAGCATATTATAAGACCATTGATTTCTCTTTCGGTAACGGCATCCAAAACAAATGAATTTACTCGACTAGAAGGCCAGTAGAGCCCACTTTGTTGAATAGACGGCTGGGGTACGGCTGCATTAATGAAATACTCGTTAATTTCATCTGCTAGCGTCTTGCCTCCTACAGAGTCATTTATTACTATTTGGTCAGCCTTAACCGGTGATGGGTTCCTTCCAGTAAGGTAATTTACCTGTCTCCAGATCTTTGCCGGATCCGTTCTTATCCTAGCAAACATTGCTTCATAATATGCAAGTTTGGCTTTCTTTAAATCAGCGTTTAATTGATTGCGATATTTTTTAAATTCTTTGAACAAGTCACCGTCTTTGCGTTTTATGAATTTGTGGAACATATTATTTTTCTTCTTGATGCGTTTTAGCAGGGCGGTGTCAATCCAGGGCTTTTTAATCTTCCCATTGCATTTCTTATACTCTCTCAGTGGAAATGCATCATTGTAGCAACTAAGAAAGACCCGAAGAAAAACCTCATACGCAGAATTTGCATCCTGCTCTAAGTACACATTTGACCAGTCAGCCCGCTCAATTAAAGAATGAAAGTAGCTTAACGATGAGTCATTCACCACCCTATGTTCAAGCCTGCTGCGTTTATAGCTCGTGGTTAGGATGTGTTGTGTGGCAAAGAATATAGGCAGATGGTCACTGATGTCACATGATAATGCCCCTGCTTTGAAATCTGATGCATTCAGGTTTGAAACACATATATCTATGGAAGTAGAACTTTGTGAAGTAATTCGGGTTGGCATAGAAATAGCATTTTCGCACCCATAAGAGGATAAGAGATTCATGAAGTCGCGCGCAGAAGAGTCGTCGGCCAACGTATCAATGTTTACATCTCTCAAGAGAAAGAACTGCTTGTTAGTATTAATACAATAGATTATTACATTTTCTAAATGCTGTAGGAAATGCCGCTTGTATCCAGTCGGTGGCCTGTACAGATCAGCAATTAAAAACATGCTGGTTTCCACCGTTAAGCACTCTATATCCTTATTCATAACTGTGCACTCATCAACAATATGATATGCATACTTTCGCTGTAGATAAATAATCAGGCCACCACCTCTACCTGTTCTGTCTAATCGTATTGGAATGTAATCAGTAAAACAAGGAGAAGGCTCATCTTTGCTTAACCATGTTTCTGTGAACATGAATGCGTCAAAATTAACTTGCAGGGATTTCAGCCAAATGTCCAGCTCATCTTGTTTGTTCCTCATGCTACGGACATTTAGGTGTAATAAGGAAAAACATGGGTGTAAATATTGAAGATTTGATTTTAGCGTGGACGATTCAGTAATGAAAGAGGATGAGTTGAGCATCATACCGATTAAATTAGAAACCCGGGCCAACACAATGACGTCTAAGATTATTTGATGCGGGCGATATCTTGCTTGTCTGCAATTCGAATGGCATCGGTCTGTTCATCTTTCCGTGCCAAAATTTTACCCGAGCTGACCCAGACGTATTTCCATCCGGCTTTTTTCTTTTCTGCAAGGGCAGCCCCAAGAAGTTGCTTGTTCTGTCGTGTTAAGTGCTCATTCACGTAAATGGTAGTGAAGCCTGTGCCCTTATATCCCACATCTTCAGATGACAGCTTCTTTTTTTTTTGACTTAGCAAGGAACGTGTTGCGCTTGGTTCGCGATATGAACCGTACAACGATGTTCTTATCCTCACTGCGGGCCGTGGGCACCCGGTGGCAAATGTCGATATCAGTATCAGTTACCGCTTCACCAACAAGTTCACCTATCTTTTTTATCACTGAGGTCGAGTCGAGCTCCTCTGGCACACCCCTGATTTCCAGATTATTACTTCGCTGATATTGTTCGAGCTCGTCCACTTTCTTTTCAAGTCTCTCGTTTTCCGCTTTGAGATGTTGATTCTGAGCTGTTAACGCTTTTATTTCTTGATGTAACGCCTTGATGTCACCAGTAATTGCCTTAACTTCATCACAGGTGTCGCTACAGAAGCGCAGACTATCTTTAATTTGCCTCATTTCAGGCCGCATTTCCCTGCGGAAGTCTGATAACGCACTTGCGAGTTCCTTTTATTCTTTCTTTGACATCGTGTGCCCACGTCAAAAAGCAGTCAAAATACAAAATATATATCTATTTTTGGTTGTCCGGCAGCAGTGCAGCAAGCAAGGTAATTACTATAACGTGTCAAGGTCGTTTGTTCTTACCTGTAACGATATACAGGATCACTTAGTCGACCTGCTCGCTGGGTGCACTGCTGCCGGACTGAAGAGCGAAGCAGGGATTCCGGGCTTATGTAGGCAGCCGGGCACTCTGCTCCGTCAGCGTAGGCAGAGACGAGGATGCGCAGTAGGTTGCACGGGCGTCACGGTAACCAAAGGGCTCAGGCAGCCTGCGTCGTTGATGGCAAGCCGAAGCGTTGATCCAAGGCCCCGGGAAACGTGTGGCTGTAACGATATACAGGATAACTTAGTCGACCTGCTCGCTGGGTGCACTGCTGCCGGACTAAAGAGCGAAGCAGGGATTCCGGGCTTATGTAGGCAGCCGGGCACTCTGCTCCGTCAGCGTAGGCAGAGACGAGGATGCGCAGTAGGTTGCACGGGCGTCACGGTAACCAAAGGGCTCAGGCAGCCTGCGTCGTTGATGGCAAGCCGAAGCGTTGATCCAAGGCCCCGGGAAACGTGTGGCTGTAACGATATACAGGATCACTTAGTCGACCTGCTCGCTGGGTGCACTGCTGCCGGACTGACACACGCCGTCAACACTCATACTAGCTTCTTACACGGATGCACCCTCAGCCATTCTCCAAAATCTTATCTTATCTGATATTTGGGTGGATAACATTCAGAATAAAAGCAAATATTCTGTACATTCAGCAACGTTGTTTGTCTGATACCCCAGTATGCTGAAGATTTCCCAGCGTATCCTTGCCGTGGAGAACACAGACACTGTATACCACCTCTGGAATCCATGTTTGCACAAGATCAATGGGGGCCGGTTGAAGCGGACGTGCGAGTCTATATATATTTGTTGTCGTTGATGTTGAGATCGCAGGCGACAAAACTGAAAATTTGACGAGGATGCGTCCCACTTCTCCGCCAAATTCGTCCTGCATAGTACCGGGAAAAATGAGATTGCACCCATGTGTGTTCTAGAGTTCACGGTGTCATTAGAAACACAAAGGACAAGGAACAACAGTGCACGAGCTTTGTCCCGGATGCGCCCTTTCTTTTTTGTTGGAGTAGTTTTTTGTCGCACTCATTCAAAGAATGCCTCAATTTCAACTCGTCCAGCTATCCAAGTTAATAAGCAATTTAACTGCAAGCAGGGTTCAACATCACAGCAATATCTCGCACAAACTCTGCCCATCGATATCGCAGTTTCGTCATTTTCACCACTACTATGTATTTTTAATTGATCATGCTGTCGTGATATTTTGTGATGGGGATCTGCGGCTAGTTGCTAAGCAGAGCCGGAATACATTTTACCTTCTACACTTCGTATCAAGTAGACACATTGTTTGCTGATGGAGCGGTGTCTAATTACTTTTTAATAGCGGGATTAAATCGTACCGTGACTTTTCACGCTAAAGCGGTTAAGGGAGTTTAGTAGCGGGATATATGTTTTTGGCATCGTTAGCATTGAATGTAAAGTAGAGAATAGCCAGGAACTCAATCTGCGTCAGACCTGTGAAGTGGCTCCAGGAGAAGAGTGTCGGGGACAGCGGGTAGCTGGATGAAGGGAGACGTCGGTTATTTACCCTCACTTAAAGCCACCAAGGCAGCTGAACTAGGCCATCGGAATGTGAAGCGCGTACACCACTGTCGACAGAACCTGGCTGCGTATAAACATCTGCTCAACACACGGAGTGTATAGAAGTGCTAACATGACCCGTAGTGAAGGATTTGAAAGGGCTCGTGTAAAGCGAATGAACTGAATCACGCCTAGGGACATTCCCGCAAACACTTGGGAAAACTTGAGGCCACGCGCCTAAAAACCATACATCTAGTATTTGTTAAGAGTTTGAGAACTCCAAGAAGCCGCTTCACGTTCTTTTATTTGTTAGGTGTTTTAGCTTAGCTCTCTGAAGGTGTTTTAGAGCCGCAAGCGATAGCACGACCTTTTCTCAGGTATGTGTTATAAAGTTCAAGCCTGAAGTTGTACGCCTCACGCCTAACTTTACCAAGTAGTGAGCACCCACATTGGTTGCATAGTGGTTTTGGCGTTGCGATGCTAAGCCTGAGGGCGCGGTATCAAATACCGGCCACGGCGGCCGCATCTCGATGGAGGTGAAATGCAAAAACACCCTTGCGCTTAGATTTAGGTACGCGTTCAACAACTGCTAAAATTAATCCGTAGTCCCCCACTGCGGCGTGCCTGCGGCGGTTTTGGCGCGTAAAACCCCGTGATTACAATAAAAAAAATGTAGTGAGCCTGTCAGCATTGCAACGTTTGTGGCACTTCGCCTTTTTTCTAACTCGTAATGTGGTATTTATACTTGTACACGCTACAGGAATAATGTACCAGATTACACTTACATTTCTTTTCAATAATGTAATAATTGCATTTACCAGTTTCTATCCAACAAAAATAATTCAACAATAAGTAAAACCTAATCATTTACTTTAACGCTAATTTCTAGCCTTGGACAAATACAATCAAAAGCACGAGCTGATCTGGCTTTCTCAATACGCCCTCTGGAGTCCTTCACCCGTTTTTTAGCTTCACTAAAAATAGTTTTCAGAGTTTTGTAGCAATCTTCCTTCGTTTTCTTGTCACGCCACACATTGCACACAAGATTGTGGTTACTTAATGCCACATGCTGGTGTCAGTCCTCTATGAAGCATCGCACTTCATTGCTGCTGGCGTCAAGGCGCTCTCGATAGCGTCAGTGGAAATTGAAGACTCCTCGACATGTGATTCTCTGGCATCAACGTCCGAAGTCTCCATCGCTATTGAAGTATAAAATAGCCGTTGAAAGGTCCCTGTCTATTTAACAGGGAGAAGCGGGCAAGTTGGTGATCGATATTGAAATGCATTGTGTAACCGCGCAAACGACAATGGACGAAGAAGGAAACACACATCCGCGTTTTTCCTGTGTCTTTCGTTCTTCGTCCATTGTTTTTGCGCGGTTACACAATGCATTCCAGTGCCTGCCTTTATCTGGCAGGCATCCTTCCAGCGCCCTTCACTCACTGGACACTAACCGCTGCATTCGGAAATGCAGCTTAACTTGAAAGTTATATTTGACTTTGTTTACATCACGCCTGGCGTGGACGTGCCTCAAGATGCTCACTGCGTTTCCTATGGCGCGCTCGCGATAGGCGTCAGTTAGATCAAGTCAAGCATGAGTTTCAACTTAAGATGCACTCTGAACACGGGGGTACGACTTAAAGCGCTAAATTGGAGTCCCGATGCACTACACACCTCAAAATAGCTTGTTTCCACAGTGACGATACGTTGTGTCGCCAAATAGCTATATGTTAAACGCATTCCCCGCCATGGTGACACCGTAGCTCTGGCTTTACGCTTCTAAGCTTAAGCGTTCGGAATCAACTTCCGGCCACGGCAACCGCATTTTGATGGTCGCGAAATGCAAAAAGAAAGCCCTGGAACCTTGCATTGAGTGCATGCACGCTTAAGAATCCCAGGTGGCCAAAATAACCCGGTCTTTCCTACTTCACTCTGCCTCATATTTATATCTTAGTTCCGGCGCGCGAGGCCCCAGAATTTAATTTAACCTTATGCTAAACGCATTACCATTGATGGTCATGGTGAGATGAGTTCTGCCGAATTTTTTTCTTTACCTCGTAGCTGCAGGCTTTACGCATTTCTGACTTCATCATAAATGTATACACTGTAGCATGGTATTCCGTCCACACGACTGCTTTTCCAAACATTATATGATAATGGATGGCCGCGTATGCTCTGAAGAGCACCTTGTGGGCTAATGTTTTAGTTGTTCATATCATTCTCCATTTCTGGTTCTAGTAACCATGCTTCTTATGTGCAGCGTAATGCCATGTTCTAGTGCTGTGAATATCAGGGTGTAAAAATTGTACGGTATAATTGTGACAAGACTCTATCTTATCGGCAATCCCTTGAAAAAAAATGTACTATATTAAACGCGCTTGGTGTTTGGCGCTTCTCAATTTGGCCTTCAAGTTGGCTAATAACACACCTTACTTTATTTGTACAGTATAATTATGGAATTGTTATCACCACTCTGGCCGCAATGCAGTAGCAAATGGTGCGTTAGACTAGACTACTGGGCATTTTTATCGACGAATACTATAAAACACTGCCATAAAACAGATTAATGGTATGTAAACATTATTTACGAAACAAAACTGAGCACAATTAGGAAGGTCTTACTACACACCCTTCATTAAATTCTACCCTCTAGTGTACTTCCACATGCGGTAAAATAATGCTACCTCAGTGTGTTTGCTTTCTAGTATTGCTATTTATTAAAGCCAAGCAGTAGCTTTGCAGCAGCTTGCTTACCTAGCGTAGATATTGCAACAGACACAGGAGAAAATTAACTCATTTTGACTATTCAATTAGGACGTGGACATTGCAATTCTCTACGCATTAAATGTACTCGCTTAAATTTTTTTTTCGAATTCGATATTTCGAGTAATACCTTGCACACTGGTATTTGAACTGTGAATTGAATGCGATTTCTTCGCAACGTGCACAACCATGCTTCGCCTCTTCTCTGCGCCATGTATTGCTAAAGCTAGCAGCGCACATCATGTCAGGCTGCATGCTTGTCATGCTTGTCTTCACGCGGATTGGTTTTGATCCGTGAATAAAATAATGCACCATATTCAATTACTATTTCAATAACCATTGCAGCGATTCTAACGAAGCGTTTGTTCTTGCTAATTTGTGTGGAGAATTCTTCTTAGAGAGGCATGGTCTAACCAAAACTGATAAACGTATTTGTAGTGGGCAAGAATAACGAAATGCATTTACGAAATAATACAAAAGGCAATTGTTTTTAACATATACACTGTGGAGCTTTGAAAATAGCATGCATCCTGCAAATAATTCAAGGATCTCAAGTAAACTCTTGCTATCCATAGCATAAAGAAAGAGTTGCAGAAATTACAAATTATGATTGTCAGTGTAAGTGAAAAAACTTATCCGGACCGAAGAGATTAAGTGCACAAAATAACCATTGTTCAAAAATGGTTTCCTGACTTTTATAAGCATGTTTGATAAATTCGGCATACATCATCGTCACCATATTTTAGTAGCTGGTGAGGACTGCGACGGTGATGGTGTGTGCACGATGACGTGAGGATGGTGAAATCGCGATGAAGGATGTGCTGACTGCGGGACAACAACGGCGCTTGACCAATTGAAGGTCTCCATGATCACAACGTAATCGTGATGTTGTGGCGACGACTATACAATGACGGGCGCCAAGTGGCAACAGAAAGGTGACGCCGTGATGCGATGGCATGACAACAGCAGCCAAGTGCCAGGTTACACCATGCAGGAGTACCAGAGAAGCTTTAATATCGCGCAAATATCTTGCATTATTGCAGTCAATCTATGCGAAACTGTGGAGAGCCGTCAAGAGGTAATCACGAAACTAAAGTAGAGGCACACCCGGATTTCAGCGAAGAATGCGCGCCACGATTTCATGGCCTAGGAGTACATCTTTGTATAAGCGGACAAAGATCGGCCACCGGCCAGCGCAAAAACAGACAAAAGATCCATAAAAATTTATTTGCATTAGAGAAACGTTCATATACACATTCTTTTAGTATTTTGCTTACAGCTGTGGCCTCACTTAGTGGGACGATGTCCGGTAATGTCATTAGGTGATCTTTGTACATGAGAATGTCTTGATGCTTGGAAGTGTCGCCGACACATGCCGAAAATGCCGCTTTGTTTTTTTCAAAATTTCCACCACTCAAGCGATGGCCTTAACATTCAGTAGCATTCTTAAATGTCTGTCGTACAACAAATAAAAATGACCAAAATGTTAGCTGTGAGAAGGATGACTCAGTATAGAAAGGTGGAAATTGTACATCAGCATGGTAGCAATTGATTCAAATGCTCTCAGACAGATTCAGCCATGGCTGTCAGTAGTATTTTCTATAAGAATACGATGGATACGCCGACAACTAGGCCGTGTTGCGCAAAACGGGCAGTGTTGTCTGGTACGACGCAGAAAAGTGCACATGTGATATTCACCACAACGTTAATGAAGATAAAGAGAGACGAAATTTTACAGGTGCTCGGTTAAGGTTGATGAGTAGCCACCTTCAGTTTTTACCTATTTTTCAGCCAGATTTAGAGCAGTTGCAGTTTACGTGGCAAGGTTGTCTTTCTAATGAATTGCTGTGTGCACAGTCAGCCTCACAGTTTTCTGTGTTAGGCACATTAGATAAAAAGTGTAAGGTACTGCCCTACCTGCGCGCTTAAAATATCGAAGATTATAAGCCTACACGAGAACAAGAAAGAAAACGGTGTATTAACAATGAAGTAATAGCATTACGAAAAAACGTATTACATTGAAATACACCGCAGGCAACTAAATTTGAGGTTAAGCTGCATGATTACGTTGAAATGAGCTGTAGGTGGAAAGAGGAAAGAGCAGGTAGAGTGGAGTGGAGGTAGAAAAACGCCATTTCCAGTCGCCACAGCGAAGGGAAAATGTCCAGAAGCGCCTGTTGCTCACGTTGCCTATTAAGAGTGTGTGCTCCCCTTGTACCTTTTCTTGTTCTCGTGATGTCAAGTTCATGAAATAAGCGGTATTCGTTGTTTCTATTCTCGCGATCAAGCTTTCTAGGTGACGTGTTTATTTAAAGAATAAACAGAACAAATGAGGCTTCACCACCAAAATTGCACCGCCATTTATGAAAGCCACCATAGTGTGCTGTTCTCGTGAAAGATCGACCCCTTGGAACCCTTCAAACAGCCTGAGAACCATACTACAGGAGCGTTTTCAAATATCGCCTCCAACAAAATATGGCCGACATCGGTTATTCAAACAAGCTACCTCGCGCTCAACGGGAGGAAGTCATGCCGACTGAACCACGTTATTATACATATGTTTGTACATATATATCGCAAAGAACAATCGGTTTCAGCAATGTAAGCAGATGTACACTGTTTTTCAGTATTAACCTACGCTATACAGTGTTTAATATACAAATTAGGCCCAGGTGTTAGCAGATGTGGACTTGGCATACGGTATGACATGGCATTCAAGCCTATCAACTAAACTGATTCGTCATTGTTTTCTCATAATATAGTAAAATTATTGTAATACGTAAACACAGTATTGCTTGTCCGCGTCACACATGCCCAAGGAGAAAGATCTCTCGCACTCCACATGGATAAAACGCGCTCCCATTGAAGAACTCAGGGTACTATAAAAGTCACCCGTTTTATTGTGCAGCTACCTCTACAGACGCGACACCATCACGTTTATGTAAGGACAACTCTTTCTTTTGGTAGTATTTTAATACATCTGCGCCGGCACAGACAACTTTTGGACAGTTGAGGCTTGGCGTTGTGTTTACGCGCAGAATGGCTTTATAGCATTGCGTTTTTTGGTTGCTCCTGCGAACGAGAAACAAAGAGGACACCTTGAACTCTCTTGCCCCAGCCAACATGCACCCTGCTGGACTCGTGAGGCTAAAGTTACTGTAGGACTGCATGTATCCTACGTCTACAACAAATAACAACCCACAAAGCCCTTACGATCACATCACAAGAAAACTGCGCATTAGGGCGGCTGGTGTACTTCCGTGGTCATCAACCGTCTGCGAATGGATTCTTTAAAAAAAATACGGGGCCACATTGTCATGCTGGGTGGGGTCATTACAAGTACCATTGTCGAGCGGCAGATGGAATGATGGACAAATATTATTTCTACCGAACAGCATCTTTCTCGCTATAGGGGACCATGTTAGGTCATAATTGGCCATGTTTGACCATGTTAGTCAGCTTTATTAGCTAGACTATTTTCCAGCAGTTCCAAGGAGCAATAAAAAGAACGAGACGGTTCAAACTTAAATAAATAAGGGTATTATAAGCTACCTTACGAAGACCATATATGTTTAGCACCAAACATGTTTGTTAGAGATGTGGTTATGTACTCTTATTCATAAATTTATGGAAATGCTTACCAAGGGTACAAGAAAAGACGACAACCAATACATACAAGGACGGAAAGCGAACAATTATGACCGGTACAACACTGAGAAATGGTGATACCTTGTTCCATATGAAACGTGGGCTCACGCAAAGAAATGTATTTTGCAATCGTATGAGAAAATGGAGCAAACGATGGTGTTACACCACAGGGTGAGTGGGTCAGCTCGATAACTCTGATAAAAGTAGACATGAATAATGTTATAGTTTGTTTAAATTACCGAGCTTCAAAAATTAACTCGCTTTCACAATTCTTAGCACTACGAGCTCGACAAAAGCCAGTTTCAACTATGGTTAGATGATTATACTTGCTAGATTTGTTAAATAAAAATGTCACAGCAGTTATCGGGATTCTTCGAACGCGGTTCATAATAAATTTGTATTACGGAGACTGATTCACGCATGGATCTCGCACTGAGTCTGATAAATGACAAGTAGGAAAATAATTTTGATTGTGAAGAGACTCTTAAGATTTGTGCCTCAAACAAAACATTTGTGCGAAGACTGACGCACAGTTGTTGTTTATGTAGGTGTTCCGCGATAGCATGCTATTAAGAGCGCATACCAGACATTTCGGGCTACAAAGCTTGTGAGCAAGTTCTGAATGGAATGGGTGGGTGTAATTATTAAAATATGTCTGCGTTATTACAAAAATTACGTATTTATCCCTGTTGATTGTCACTCCCCAGGACCTCCACGACACAGAAGTAATAGATGAATAATAACGCAACTTCTTCGAATCATATGTAAACGCACTTTCTTCTAAAACACGAACTGCCATGAGCACGCACCCAATTCTGATAACACACTCAAAAATGCCAAGAAGGTCTGTAATAAATAAATAAAATTAAGAGAATGGAGGACACTGTCGTGCGTCCCACCAGACGAGCCTGGAAGCTCGTTGAACAGTGTTTCGGAGTTTAAATAAGCTGTTTTCGGATATCTATAAGCTATTTTCGGGGTCAGCGGATATCAAAGAAATTAATATTTCAGAAATTTCCATGTTGCAAAGTTTCAAAGTAGTTGAAGACACGCCATGTTGTTAAACGATTTACAGAAATAAATAAATGAAATTTAATGGAACGTCACAAAAATTAACCGCAGAATCAAGCTCAGTGAGCGTGAAATATCATTGTGTAAGTTTGTGCTGAAAGCTAGGTATAGTTGAATGCTGGTTTAACTTCGCTGTAGGCTAGTTGCTATGTTCAGCGGGCTTGTGGCACGAAAGTTTTGAAAAAGTACTGTGGCAAATTTCTTCAAACAGCTGAGCTTACTTTCTTTAATTTCGCTGCAATACTGCCACTCTCCCAGTCGCTCCGCAATTATTATGGCAACAATGTAACGCAGAAATAAAGAATGCAGTTTCCAATAGGTACGTAATAACTTCGAAGGAACGTGATCTGGACATTGTACGGCACGTATGAAATTAAGAGTTTTAGTTTCGACATCTGGAGTGCAGATCAGTTCAGAAACTGAGAATGATAGCAAACGTGTCCACATAATTTAGTTTCGTGCATATTGACAGGAAAGCGAGAAAACCCCATGAAAGTACATATGAATGGCCTTAAACAACCTATAATAAACCAACAAACATGTGCCTTCTTCACTTCAGGCTCTTCTTTACATTTTCTTCACACATCGTGGCGCCAACACCTTTGAGCCTGTGACGTCCCCAAGGCAAACGTGATCGATTGGTCAGTTTGCGAGGAACATCAGACCTGGGGCCAAATTCACAAAGGTCTTCCGTCTGAAGCGACCTTTGCGTTCGACAGCCAAGTTCACTAATCGAATTTTCAGCATAACAACTAGCTGCCACTTGCACTTAGAAACGTTTCAACCGAAAGAACGTTTTGTAAATGCCGGGTCCTGATTCGTACTCACCTTCATCTTGCCCTCGCATACTGGATTGCTTATCGTGAGCCGTCAACTGATTCCACGTTGTGTAGCGTGTTTGGCGCTGTGCGTTTGGCGCCAACAGTGTGTTGGAGGGTAGAACGCGAAGTCACAATAAGGACGAGTTGCTTGTTCCGCATTTTGAAAGAGCGCGACCAGGGCGTTTTGTACTGGCGTAGTGTCCAGCTAAGAGCAGAGAACGACTGTGAGGACGGTAGCGTTGGCAAGAGCGAGAGGGCTTTCTCGTCTTGGCGTCCAGAGTGACATAGAGGCTTTTTAAAGTGTTCGGCAATATAGAAATTTTCTGTAACCAGGTGCCGTTTGGAATACTTGTTTCATCTTTTCTGTAATTCGACAACTTCCCTGCCCCCCTAAATACTTACATGTGGCTTGAACACGAGCTTTAAGAGGACTAATATAATTTGTATGTATATATTTATTTATCTAAGTAGTGTCAGAATAACTAGGGCGTTGCCAAGAGGAATGGTTAGCACTTCAATCACAGCGTAGAATTGGCGGTCTTGACTGAATGCCCGTGGGGATTGCTGGCGACGGAGGCAGGCAGGTAGTTCCAGTCAGAGGCTGTCTTCTCTATGAAGGAATTTGCGCACTTGTATGGGCGGTAGTTGGGCACATCGACTTTCAGAGTGTGATTAATGAGGGAGGAAGTGTATGCAGGGGCAGCGAAAAGTTCGCGTTTTAGCTCTGGAATGTAGAAAAAAGATTTTGTGAAAGATGCATAGTCGAACACCTTTTCGTCTAATTCCCAATTTAGGTAGGTCGAGAGAATGCTTGATTACTGACACCTCGCGTAGTGGGCGTAGTTGAGCAAAGTAAACGTGGACATCGATTTTTATTTAATTCAAGGGAAGAAGTTGGGGTAGAACAGGGAACCCAAATACCTGAGTGATATCAGATGTTTGACCTGACGAGAGCTTTGCAGAGAGTCAATTTTAGAAAGCTTGCAACAAAAGAGAACTTACGGCGAATGAAACCGAGGCTATGATTACAATTATGAATTGCGTAGTCAATGTTCATTTTCATTGAGGGGCTGTTCGTAATATGGGTACCAAATTATTTATACGAGTTATATGAATGTATGGGCACACTGATAAGCACATACAAGTAAAGAAGGAATCAAGAGGTTACATGAGTGCGAATTGTCATGGACTTGCTTACGAATATTGAGCGTCATTGGCCATTTCGGACACCAATGCAAGGCATAGTTTTATAGGAAGACATCATCATTGGGGTTGGTTATATCGCGGTAAATAACATAGTCATCAGCATATAATCTCGCAGTTGATGAGCCTGCATTAGAATATTCAATAATAAACATAAGAAATAGCAGTGGTCTCAGGACCGGGCCCTGTGATAGTCTAGACCTGACAGAACAAACAGGTTATTTACAGTCAATAACAGAGGCAAACTGGGTGCAAGAGGATAGAAATTATCCATCCATTTTAGCACGTTTGAGCCAAAGGTACGTTGGCGGCGCGAGAGAGTTTCAGAAGCTACGGAAGTCAAGATAAATGCAGTCAATACAAGAACCACGGTCAGTCGCAAGAAACCAGTCATTAGTAAAGAGTAGAAGTTGTATTTCACAGGAGAAGTATTTCCTGAAGTTATGCTGAGACGTGGCAAATAATTTACTGTCTTTATGAAATTATATACAACTGCAATCAATGATGTTTCCATTACCTTACATGGAATAATAATCAGGTTACTGGGTCTGTAGCTGTCAGGGTTGCTCGAAATATCTTTTCTTGGCACAGCAACCACCTTCAGCCCCGTGCAGTCACTGGGCAGGTGTGTGCATTGTTAAAAATTTTGACAAGTTAATGATGAATAGGTGTTAGTGCTTCTTAAAAAAAACTGAGCAACAATACTGTCAACGCCCGGAGAGAATACTTGCAGGTTCTCAATTATTCTAGATACACCGATACAATCAACAAACACCGGATCCTTCTGAGAAAACCAGGGATTAGAGATTTTAGGCAGAGCATTGGGAACATTACTCGAAATGGAAGCGGTACAAAACGGAACGCGAAACTTACTACTTGGCATGACAACATCGAACTCGTCAAGCAGTTGAATAGACTGTTTTGGGAACCGTTAAGAATGCAGCAAAATTTACGCGGGTTGTTTCTTAGTTGTGAAGAAAGGACATCAGAGCGGAACCACTCCTTCTCACAGCGCGTAGCCCGTTTATACTCTGAGAAGCCTGCATGGTAAGCTCACCAGTGGTCCCAGTATTGATGGACGAGGGCTTGTCGTCACAGGAGCTTTTCTGTTCTGAGGTATGTTAAGCGTTGGCGTAAGCCATGGGGAGCAGAAATTTGTGTGAACATTCTGCAAAGGCGTGTACTTTTCTTTGATTGAGAGAAGCAAGTTGCTTTAATGCGGGCCACTTATCATGGCAGAGCCATTCGCGAAATTAATCAGGTAAGCATTAGCGAACGCATCTAGTTCGACGTTGAGTGAGGCGAAATCTCTTCTTGCGTAGTCCCGAATGACTTTTTTGGTGTTGGCTTTTCGCAGGCGGAAGACATTGCACACCAAATTAAGAATGGGTTTCGTTTGGTCTACGCAAATGAGTCAGAAAAAAATATCGCCAGGTGATGTGGTTATTAAATATTATAAATTTTGGGATCTAGACACAGTGCTCGTGGGGTTTTCAATTAGTTGAAGGAGATTAATATCAGCACACAGATTAACAAGCTTGGTACTTTCAGACGAACCATAAGAAACTGCTCCATATACATTGGGCCACATTATATTATCAAGATAATTGCTCCAAGAACATAATTAGTACCGTTAAGATGCAGGACTGCAAAGCTGTGCAACAGGTCATGCAATTCGTGACTAAGTCTCATGAGCGTGTTTGGTGGTCGATAGCTGGCGCAGATAAATACATCTTTATGAGCGATGCACCCACATGCACAAGCGAGCTCTAAGGGGCATTTAAGAGGAAGCTTTAGCTCGGACCCATATCCAACGCGGTCTATTCAAATATATGTGTCGCATATTTTAATAGACCGAGTAGGCTAGGTCACTGTGTATCACCACCTCGTTTTAAAGAGGTCATTAAATCATCGTGATCATTAACACGATATTGTGTAACTTGTCACAACTTGACCTGCACGCCACGTAGCGTTGATATTTGTAACTGTTGCATAACAGCTGTGTCGACTTCCATCAAGTGTCCCAACATGTAGCAGTTGCATGTTGCATGTAGCTGGAAATGGTAAAGTCAAGCAGGCTAAGCGAATATTTATTGCCGCCTTGTTTCAAATGGGACACAAATAAATTATCGTCATCATCAACAGGAGCAGCAGCATCGTATTGTAACACGGGTCAAGCGAAGTAGCACGTGCGCCACGTGGTCTCGATACCTCTGTTTATTCTTCGGTACACGTTAAGGCACCACCTCACAAGGTCAGAACCCTCGAGTGCGTGTCGCCGAAAACGGAGCTTCTATGGGGCGCTCCTCCAGCTTACGCTGTAACTGTGCTACGTGTGCCGCGCAGGCCTGTGAGATTTTTATTTGTGATGCGGAACCAGAAAGGGCACGACCATCCCACTTCCACGGCACTAGAAGGATATCGTGACCAATGTTGCCGTAGCCAACAAATGAAGGAGGCGGAGGAGGAGGAGGAGGAAGAGACGCAGGTTTTATCAAGTTATATATAAACGTTCCTAAGCTATGTCTGTCACTGAACATTATAATGAAATATTTTTGTTTCTCCACCTGCTGCTCTGCAACTTGAAGAAGGAATCACCAAAAAAATGAACTTCAAGCTATAAATAAACAAGAATATTATGCCCTACTTCGTCAACACCGTCTATATGTATAGCAAGCATTTTATTTTGCAAGGTGAATATTTATACTTATTTATTATAATTTAAACACATCTGACAAATGACCGACCATGGACGGGTGTAAATAAGTTCACAGAAAGCCAACGAAACAATGATGGCTCACTGAACAACGTAACAATGAAAATCATATTCCTAATAGGAAACGGGACTCAATTAAAATTTATCTTTATTGAAGTTTTTGTTTATTTTTTGACCATAGGGCCTTAGGGCGTTAGATGGAAGTGGCCACAATGTTAAAAAGTTCGATACAACAAAACACAATAGAAACAAACTTACAAGTGGTAAATTAGTTCCGTTGTTTTATAACCCAATACACGATAAGATTGTGACACACGCCATACAGGGGGACTTCTGAATAATATCCACCACTCGGGATTATTTACCGTGCATCGAATGCCCCCTAAATCACATTTGTAATCTTGAAGGGGTAGCGCTAGACGGCAGAGATAGAAGGACAAAAACACAAAGAATAGCGCTGAGCTCGCAACTTCATCAGAAGCCTGACACAACCTAAGTACTACAACCTATATTCCAGTGCTCTCCCATCGATGGCGTCAGTATCAGTCACAGACAAACAGCAAACCCTGTAATCTTTTGCTATACTATGAAGCGCTTTAACAAAGCAAGTTCACTGCCATGCAAATTTAATGAAGGCATGCTTGCGCTACGCGACCTTTTTTTTTTCTGATATGGCAGGCCTCAAAAATCTCTTTCCCAGTCTGATTGCTATGTGCGGAAATAATTGTGGTTCCTTTATCGAGTGGAGCTGACCTATGTTCAGAGCAATGCCGCGTGACATGTGAATAGGCGTTCAAGATGTTCAACCAGTACCAACTTGCGCAAATGTCGATTCTACCATATTTTCGCTTTTGGCTCACATGGAAACGAGGCAACCGCCACCGGCATTTTATCCCGCGCCCTGGTACCTATGAGCGCTACGCCAAGCGATCCACGACGGATAATGCAAACAACACAAAACAATCGATAACTAGTGCTTACTGTTATAGAATTTGACAACGTAAGTTAAGAACGGTGCAAAATACGGTACAAAATCCATCTGCCTTCAATAGCGTATGGCTCTAATTATTAACTCTAATAATTACTTAGATGAATCGAGGAATAATTTGTTTAAATAAGGAAGGGATACTTAAAAATTGACCTTGCCTTCACTGTCCTTACGAACAGTAGGATGATCATTTAAAGTTGTTGAATATAAATATAAGGACTATTGTCAAGATGCTTTCGAGGCTGTTCATGATAGAGTTATACTAACTATACAAATTCGAATCTGAATCTTGCAGTGAGCGTAGTCAATGACAAACAGCCAATCTTCTCTGCTTAGTAAGACACTGTTTAGGTTGTGCCACAATCAACACAATTTTGTGAAAGGCTGAGGCCCAACTGTTGCTTATGTAGGTGTTCTTCTGATGCCGGTTCTTGTGGATGCGATGGCCTGTGAGGGGCTCCCGATTGTCAAGTTCATGGCAGAGATGAGACAGAAATTCAACATAATAGAGCAACGAATAGAGATGCAAAACACAGACATACGCAACATGCGTAAACAAGAAAGAACACAAGGGGTCCAAGACAAATTCGACCAGCGACGTCAAACATTAGGCCTGTATTCAGATAACTAATCATGGCCAGACCCAATGAAGGAAAAGGCAAAAAAGAAAAACTTGAAATCTCGCAGTGGAATTGCAGAGGGTACCGAAGAAAACAAGGACAATTACAACAGTTCAATAACAAGCAGTTAATTCCGCCCGACGTCATTGCTCTGCAAGAGACCTGGGGCTTCACGCCAAAGTTACAGGGGTATACATGCCAAGCAAATGAGGTCACTGGTCGAACAGCCATTCTGATCAGCAACACCCTTGCCGCCATAGCACACGACAAGATTGCTGACACAGACATAGATCATGAGATTACCGAAATTATACAGAAAAAGAAGAACGGGGGAAGTACTTTCATTGTAAACGTATACAGTCCTCCAAAGCAGAAGAAGGGCAAATTCACGCACCTTTTCCACGGTGTGAACAGGTTGGCTAAAAACAACACGCTTGTAATCGTTGGAGACTTCAACGCCAAGGATCCTAGCTGGGGATACAAGACCACCGATAAAAAGGGTACGACAGTCAAGGAGGTGGCTGACAAAATAAACTGCCAACTCTTAACGGACCCAGAGGTCCCCACCAGGATGGGAAACAGCGTCCAGGAGGACACCAGCCCTGACCTCACCTTCGTAAGAAGAGCGAGATAGGCGGTCTGGGAAAATATGCTGGAAAGCCTGGGTAGTGATCATTACATAATCAAGACGCAAATTGGAATGGCTCACGTAAAGCGTCGGATAGGTACAACAAAAATAACGGGTTGGGATGCCTTTAGACAAGCCTGTGATGGACATCCGCTGGGTGCGATACTGTCAATCGAAGAATGGGGGAATATGCTTAAGGAAAGGCAAAGCGAGTACACCAAGGAGATTGACAGCACAGAGCAAATACCGGAGGTTGACTCTAGACTGCTTCGGCTATGGGAGGCAAGACCGAGCCTGACCAAAAGGTGGAAGAGACAGAAGTTTAATAGGAAGCTAAAGCTGAAGATTGAGGAAATTACGCAAAATACAGAAGAGTATGCGGAACAACTGGCGAGAGCAAATTGGCAGCAATTTAGCAATTCCTTAAGCGGAAACCTGAGTACCGCTCGAAAGTGGAGCATACTCAAAGCACTCCTGGACCCGACTAAAACCAAGTCTGAGAACAACAAGGCCATACAGAGGCTGGTTCACCAGTTTCAGGGCTCAGAGTATGAGCTCATAGAAAGAGTAAGGCACAAGTGCTTCGGGGACGGTGACCCAGCCGCCTACACGGAGTGCTACAAGGGGAAAGAAAATTCTGATCTGGACAGGCCTATAACCAAAGAGTAAGTATACGCAGCAACAAGAAATACCAATAGGAATACGGCTGCAGGCGCGGACAAGATAAAACGCAACCTGAGTGATGAGCTGGTAGTCGAACTTACTATCTCAACAAGCACTGGGCGGAGGAGACAGTACCCGAGGAATGGCAGCATTCGGAGGTAGTGCTGATTCCAAAACCTGGCAAAAAACTGCCAGTAGAAAATCTTAGACCAAACTCTCTCACGTCATGCTTAGGCAAGCTGTACGAGCGGGTGGTTACAATGAGGCTACAAAATTATATGGAGGACCACGAGCTGTACCCCCCCCCCCCCAGCATGTTCGGATTCCGCGCTAAATTATAGACGCAAGACGTGCTCCTTCAGCTCAAGGAGGAGGTGCTCAGCAACGTCCCACGAAACAGCGAACACGTTATCATGGTACTGGACATTAAAGGAGCCTTCGACAATGTCAGCCACGAAGCCATACTCACAGGAATGGATAGCCTGAACTGTGGCAGAAGGATTCATGGCTACGTCAAGGCCTTCCTCTCTAACCGGACAGCAACAATCAACCTGGGAGCGATCAGATCAGAGAAGTTTCGCACCCTAAACAAGGGAACTCCTAAAGGGTTGGTCATCTCCCCCATCCTCTTCAACGTCGCAATGATCGGGCTAGCAAGACAACTCGAACAACTTGAAGGCATACGGCACGCCATTTACGCTGACGACATCACGGTATGGGCGAACCGGGGATCGCTCAGCGAAAAAGAAGAGTGCCTTCAAAAAGTGGCCACCTGCGTAGAAACCTACGCTAAGGCCAGGGGCCTCACCTGCTCGACGGAGAAGTCGGAGCTCCTAAGGGTGTGGCGAGGCAAACAAAATCGAACGGTCCCTATAAGCGATGAGCTCAGCCTCAACGTATACCTCGCGGGACAACGCATTCCGGAGAAGACCACCATTTGGATCCTGGGGATGTGGCTTCAGTCCAATCAACGGTGCAATCATACTCTGACACTGCTGAAGACTGCCACCATGCAGGTAGCCCGTATGATCAACAGAGTATCTATCAAGAGACACGGTATGAAGGAGAGCGACACACTTAGGCTAGTCACGAGCCTCGTTGTTAGCAGAGTGGTCTATAGCCTTCCCTACCACAAATGCATCAAGCAAGAAGAAGAACAAGCGGACGCCATACTGCGAAAGGCGTACAAAACTGCGCTTCACCTGCCGCAGCGCACATCGACCGAAAAACTGCTGGCCCTGGGATTGCACAATACCTTCAGTGAACTAAGAGAAGTACTACTATGCTCTCAGGCACGTAGGTTGATGCAGACCCCCACGGGAAGGGTGCTCCTGCGAAGATATGGCGGCGGCAACATGATCCAAGAGATCGAACGTACCGAGACCATTCCGGGCAAGTATCGCAGTACACTGCGAGTCGCACCGATACCCAAGAATATGGACCGGAACCTGCACAAGGCGTGTAGAGAAGCAAGAGCGGAGTACTTGCAGAGAACCTTGGCGAACAAGGAGAACACAAGGTATACGGACAAGCAACGTTCGTCAAAGACGGAAGACACAACAGCAGAGCAGTGGCGTCGGTGGTTAATTGGGACCTCAAGGGGATCACCAGCGCATCACTACAGGACTGCATGGTAGTCGAGGCCGAAGAGGCAGCTGTGGCTCTGGCAGCACTGGAGGGCTATCGATCTGGCAGGTCCCTAACAATAATAACAGACTCTCAAGCAGCATGCCGTAATTATACAAACGGCAGGATTGGGCGCAGAGCACGCCACATACTATGCTCATGCGACCCGGGAAACAAAGTTCAGCATACCATAATCTAGTTACCAGGGCACACTGGCATAACAGGCAACCAAGAGGCGGGTAGGATAGCGCGAGGGCATACCAACCGGGCATCCGACACATCCAGCCTTGAGGAACCCGAGTCAGTACCCATGGGCTACTCAGATATTCTAAAATATTATAAAGGGGTCAGACTGAAGTACCCACCCCCGGATAAGGATCTAAGCAGAGAGGATGCTGTTGCATGGCGACAACTGCAGACGGGTACTTTCCCGAATCTAAATCTTCTGAATAAAATTTTCCCTACACAATATGAGGCTAAGTGCCCATGGTGCGGAGAGAAAGCAGATCTGCACCAAATATCATGGGCCTGTCAAACTATTGAGTCTCCAACTATCTATAAAATTAAAAGCCCGAGTGCAGAACAGTGGGCGAGTACGCTTTCCAGGGTAAGCTTGAATGGCCAAAAGCGCCTAGTTGTGCGAGCTCGCGGGTTGGCCATACTCAGTGGAGCCTTGGACTAGAGCACCAACCCTGTAATTGCAGAAAGAAGAATCCATCAGAAGATGGAAGAGGCCGTCTGAGGCCGCGAAGATCTCTTTTCTAGAGCCCAATAAATGTTTTCCGAACTGATCCAATGTAGGTGTTCCAGGATAACATATTATCAAGATTAATACTAGATGTTTCTAGCGACTGACATTGCAAAGAATTAAAGACTGAATTATAGACGCAGTCTTCAGTGATATTCCAAGGTATGCGCTTTTATTTGCGTTGACTTGGGCTCCTTAGTGCTTTTATCATGCAGGTATATTACTCGAGTTACTAGCAACATTATTTGGATGGTATCTAGAACCACGCTCCTCTTTAAAAGCCCACTGCGATCCGTTCATAACCGGATTCACCCACCACGCGTAACACTGTCGACAATCTCAATAATAAATAAATTAAAGAAAGAGGGCGAAGGACGCTATTATGTGACTTATCATGTGAGATTGGAAGGCCATGGAATGGTTTACCGCTAGTACAAATTCTTCCAGTTGAAGAATTCGATGGATATCCCATAATCAAGTATTTAAAAATTTCCTTTTTCTCATTTCAAAAATAAGTTGAGCGCATGGCACTTTCGTAAAGGACTTACGAAAATGAAACAGTTCAAATGGTGGAAGCTGAAGGCGAACGAAAGAATAATGGAAACAAATTGGATCACGGTGAATGTCTTCTTCTAAATCCGTGCTGACATCTATGTAGTGCGGAATGCTGGTTAAAGATGCGGTATACGGTAACTATGTGAAAAAGGCTTGCGGGCACGAGAATGTTGAAGAAATGAGTCGGCAAATTTCATTCCACAGCTATTGTTCATTTCTTTAACTGTCGTCACTATACCGCCTCTCCTCCATTTGATTGTTCATTTTGATCGCAGTAACGAAGCCCGAAAACTAATAAAACAATTTCGAAGAGTTACAGCATAGCCACAAAGGAATCGTCGTGCATATTTTGAAGAGCATGTGAATTTAATAGTTTGGTGTCAACATCCTGGATAGCAGGTCAGTACAGAAAAGAAAGAAATTGACATGCAACGTTTGTGAAACAAAGCAGACACATGCATATTTACCAGAAAGCGAGAAAACACCACGAATAAGCGTAATAAAGGGCAGCTCAAGAGGTTGTCACAACTTAAAATAACAATCGCGGTCTCCACTTCTGGCTTCTTCGCTCTTTTGATATCGTGATTTCGACAGGGTCATGCGCGTGACGTCACCAGGGTAGCAGCTGGAGATTCGTCGAGCTCCCAGAGAGGGCATCGATCTAAGGCCGAATTCACAAACATTTTCATTTGTAAGTGATCTTTTCCATTCGCCAGCTGACTTTCTTAATAAAATGTCCACCATCAGCATTTGTACGAACGATTTACTCGTACGAACAATCCTAAGAACTTCTTGTAAATAGGGGCCCTGATTCGTACTCATCTTTGCTATGCCATAACACTCCTACACTAACTGGCTGCCTCTCTTTCCGGGCGCGATCAAATCATTCCACATTGGGTAGCGTGTATTAGTGCGACGCGCCATCGTCGCCAGTGGCGTGTAGATAAAAATATGCAAAATGCTGATAAGCGGGAGTTGACTGTAGTTGATGGTAGTTGATGTAGGGCCAACACGTGGACACTACGTCAGCACTGAAGCAGTGAGCACGCATTGTATAGAGATATACCAGGCGCAGGCAACGCCAATAAGAAGGTTAGTGAAGGTCGGAAACAAACTACTCTGTCGTCCTCGCGATAAAGGTGGTTTAAGATCTCTATAAGGTGTTCCGCAATATTTCTGTTTTCTGTGAATAGGAGACATTTAGGATACATATTTTGTCATTTCGGCGATTCGGAAACTTACATTGTTCCAATACTTACGTGTTCCCCTAAATAACCGTTTTAAGGAAGCGCCCGCTAGGCCGACGATAATGGATCCGTTAAATATTTAGTGCGATGTGCTCTACCAATTGTGAATGTACATTGGCTATTTTAATTCCTAAACATGCAAGCCTTTATTTCATATAGTTAGACAATTGGGATATCTGGTGACATGTACATAGCTCATCAGCAGAACGTATAACGGTAAAGAAATGCCTTATTAGACCTGCAACGCAATGTGCGCCAAGTGTTAAGAACCAAGGCCATTATTTGTCCTTTAGCAACCACCGCCGCACACGCTCCTCTAGAAACCCTGTCATGCGGTTATTATTACATAAGCAAGGAAGAAGTTCCTAATTTTTTGTACCACTCCAAGTTTCGGTGATAACTGTAATATGAGTGGAATATTCCAATAAAAGAATTTCTAGTTAAATAATTTCATTTACAATGCTTTAGGACGTATTCGAAAATCAAAACAGCCTCTTTTTGCAGTTCTTGTGGCGTCACATTTGCATTTTTTCCGGTGACTGTCCACAGCTTTTACACGCTTGATCTGTGATTAGTCGCATAATGGAAAAGCCTTTGTCGACACAGAATATGTGCTGTGTACGAGACACTTTCTTTTCCTGAAAATGGTCCAGCCCTCGCGCTATCGTAGGCAAGTTTAGAATCCTTAAGATAGGAGTGAGTGTAGTCAATTTTAGTAAAAAAAAAATACGATGATCCCAGTTTCTTCTTTTATTGTGTACTACTTATTCATTTTAGTAAAATTCTAAATGTCTGTAATTACCGGAAGTTGGCATCCTCGTTCTGTTATAATGGTGAACGTTAACTACTAAGTAGATTTTTATTTGTCTATACATGTTTTTTTTGCACCCAAATCTCACTCGAACGATGACATTTGACTCCTTTATTATTGTGTTGAAGGTCTGCAAGCTTCATAGCCTGCAAAGCTATTTTTATGCTTGATAAATTCTCAAGTACAGCCTAAATATATCTCTGTCAGAGCAATCGTAAATATTGCTTGCGTTTCGTTCAAACACGTTATAAGAATAGTTTCGGGGCTCGCCACGGCGGAGAGCTCGATGAAACAGTGTTCGAAGATGCGCGTTTTGTGTGTCTGAATGCTTTCTGTCCTCCACCGTAGTCGGTGTCGACGCCTGTACTTCGCAGCCCCGAACTATGTCCTCTCTGTTTCTACCTACGTGCCTTTAGGTAAAATGCGCTACTGCGATATTAGATGCTACAAGTGAACGCTTCAAGGCGGTGTGTTCGACATTTGGTGACGTCTTCAGCTGTTTTATTGGTGGTTTGTGCTGCCACAGTGCATCTGCGAGCGTAACCTTTAGTTTGGGTTAAACTTCTACTTTGCGGTAGGTGCAGTGCACATGCAAAGTTTATCTTATATGACACTTCCTGGTCAATTTATGCCATAGTCACCGCCGTGGATTTCGTACAGAGACTTAGTGCGATAAGATCATCTCTTGCGCCGCGGACGGTATATTGTAACTGTGAGGGAACGCGTGCGAGGTTAAAGGAAGAAGAATTGTGCATTGGTGTAAGCGAAATATTGCTTGTCACGTAAGAAAGCGCACACAAACCTGAGGGAAGAGGGCCGTTAGCGCGCGGTAACGTTATCGAGTGCTCGCTAAGAGGGGCAGGTGAGGGTGCGACTCATCCACTAACCAGGCTCTGGCTGTCCGCACGGCTGACACGCATTCGTTTAGTGCACTATACTTCGAGTAAATGTCGGGTGGGCGCAAAGGTTGGAAACGCCGAGAAGGGCTAGTGGCTGCAAGTCCACTTTCTCCCGGCACTCCTAGTGTTAGAGGTCACGTAATCTCAAGTTCCGGAGACGTGTTTCAGAGAAAGACTCCAGAAGCGTTTGCTCCCTTCCGTTTGCACTCTTTCTCACGCCAGCGTTCAGACAGCGAGTGTGGGCGGCTGTGGAGTGAGAGCATTTAGTGTTTACTTGTGTGCGCGGAATACCAGGCTCTTTATTTATGTAGTAACCGAATGCTTACTGCACTTTATACAGCTGATAAAACTGCTAGCCTTACTTCGTGCATTTGAATAACGCTTTCTTATTGGAAATAAGGCTTTGCCGTTCATAAAAATCTGGCTTCTTTCGGGCGCCGCTTTTGCGTCATGCGTTTATTCGTCACTGTTCGCTAAGCAAGGTTGTCAGATATATTCCGAATTCGGCGCCACAGCTCTCACCTTTGCGTCAAAGTACAGAGTCGTGAGAAGCACGCACTGATGATCATTATTTTTATTCGCACCGCCATCGAAGCAATGAGAGGAACTGTGCTCCTGATCTCCTCAAATGATTATTTTTTACTACATGTATTGCAGTCTAGCATTTTGACGCTTTTCTTTATTAGTAATAAACCTTGCTCTTGAATAAAATATTCATTTTTATTGCGCAGTCACCTATGCCAACAATGACCATATCTGTATCAGTTTTTTCCATACCGTTTCTTCCCCAATACATTAAACGCCTATTGCTTGTTTAGACCCAATACCATTTATTGCGTCCATCCATTCAGAATCCCAGAGCGTTAGGAAAGTGGATAATCCCATCTGTTCCTGGTGGGTGAATATATTAGCATTGAGTTACGGTGTTCTGTGTTATCTCCCGACTCATTCTGCTGTTAATAGTTGGACCTTCATATATTTGTCGTCAAGCAGCCAGCTCGGGCATCAACAGCAAGGCAGTGGGATTTTTATTACCGTAAATATTTTCAGTCCTCATTTCTTTCGTAACTCTCCGCAGCAGTTTTGTTTCTAGCATATGTATCATTTTCACCATCTCCGTTTCCCTCAATTAATTTCCGGGGAGTGGCGACTTTATCTACGATTTTCGCTGGCACTGCCAGCGTCGCCAAGATATTCCGTACAAAGCCCAAGTAAGATAAAATAGGGCTCCGCGCGCCATACGCTCATGTTGCGAGGGACAGACAGACAGACAAAGAACTTTATTAATGGTCCTGAGGAACCGGCGTTCGGGTACCCCCCTTTTCAGGGAGTCCCCGTAGCCGTCGTGGGCCGCACCCACGTCGGGGTCGGAAGATCGTGGTCCTGCGCCCTGTCGCAGGCCCTCTGGACAGCCCGTAGTTGCTCTGAGAGGTCGCCGCTCTTAAGGGCTGCCTCCCAGTCGGTTAGAGTGGTTAGCGATGAGCTGCGTAACGCAGGGCATTGCCAGAGCATATGGGACAAGGAGCAGTACGCCTCCCCACAGTCTGGACAGTGGCGTTCTACATTAGGCGCGAAGTGACTGAATCTGCCCCTGGCGGGAAATGACCCCATTTGAAGCATGCGAAACACCGACGATTGTGGTCTATTAAGTTTAGGGTGCGGTAGCGGAAAGGCCCGCCGAGCAAGTTCATAATGTGTCAAGATTTCATGGAAGGTGAGAAGCGAATCCCTGTACAGCCCTAAGTCGCCGCCCGTGTGTCCACCTGAATCATCGCGGTGTGTCAACTCATTGGCGTTAACTCATTGGCCAACTCATTGGCGTTAAGAATCTCAGAGTGTACATTGATTTCCATGTGGGCCGGGAACCATTTGGTGCTATGAAAACCAGCAGCCCCCTCGCTGCCGAGGATGGCCGTCGCCTCCTTTGAGATCTAGCCGGAGGCGAAAGCTCGGGCTGCCGATCTGGAGTCTCTAAAGATATGGGAACGTAGAGGGTCCTTCAGTGCTATAGCAATAGCAACCTGCTCGGCTACTGTTGAAGAAACCTTCCGCACGTATGCTGAATTATTGAGAGTGCCATTGGAGTCAACCGAAACTACGGCATAGTGATCAGAGCACTCGTACTGGGCGGCGTCAATGAAACATGCCAGATTTGGAGTGGCAGCAGCCGATTTTAGCAGGGAACGAGCCCTGGCTACCCGGCGCCCTACATTGTATTGAGGGTGGACGTTACGTGGAATGGGATCTACCTTGAACGTATCTCGGACCATGGGTGATAGGGTCACGTTGCGCTCCGTGATTTCCGGGTGACCGCATCCAACGGATTCGAGGATGCGTCTCCCCGCTCGCGATGATGATAGTCTAATTATTTGAGCCACTCGTTGGGCCTCGATCACCTCTGATAGGGTGTTGTGCATGCCTAGTTGCATGAGACGCACGGTGCTGGTAGTGAGTGGTAAACCCAGCACGCACTAGATGCTTTTGCGCATGAGGGCGTCGATTTTGGCCTCATCCCGTTTAGACCAGCGCAACGCGGAGGCTACATAGTTAACGTGCCTCATCAGAAACGCGTGGTAGAGTCTGAGTAGAATGCTCTCGCTTAAACCCCCTCTGCGGTTCGAGACCCTGAAGATAAGCCGAAGCATATTCTCCGTCTTCGAAGTAATGCGGGCTATAGTCTGTGAGTTGCCCCCGCGAGGGACACCCGTCGACGGTGAGCCAACAAAGATGTTGGCTGGATGCGTGCCGTCATGCAGCGCGCGCATTGCTTAAGACCACGTGATGAAGCCTCGCGCAAGGCGGAGGTGCGGTGAAGTTAGTGCACATCCTTGCCCCTAGTCCTGCAGTCGCATGCGCGGGCGTGTTTGAGCGCATATATATGAGGTTATCTATGGTAAGTACAAAAATTTGGCATGCCGATATGGCGGTTACATTCGCGTGCGCATTCTTCTCGCGCGCCGTTGTGGGAGATCGCGTATATTTTTGGGGTTCAGAGACACGCTTAAGGGAAAGGTTACACGACGCGCTCGCTACCCAGTGCTAGCGTTCTTCATCACGCAAGCGTGGGGTGAGGGAGTGTTCGCAGTGATAGGGTGAGGTCTAGTCATTTTTGTTTGTACACACGGCAGACATTGTACGTTAATTAATTAGCAAGCCAATGTTTATTGCAATTTATATTGCCGATCACACTACAAGCCTTATTTCATGTGGCATGCCTAGTAATTGCATGAGGTTTTAAACTGTTACTTCAGTAGCTTTAACCAAATAAATACACATAAAAATCAAAAATAAAAGCTGACGTGAAATACGCAACAGCCCGGGTTCCACAAGGTTCTGTCATCAGAGAAGTTTTTTTCCTTGTTTAATAAGGGTTCTTCTTCCTCTCTTACACACGAAACAGCAGTAACCCACGCGAATGACAAAGTTCTTATGACAAGACACCGCTCTTTAGAATTTGCTGAAACTCACGCAAATTACCACATAAGAAACGACGTAAATTGGTTTACACGTAATAAGCATACCACAAGTATTAGATAAAATATACGTTTCCCCTGAGGTCGTACGCTTGTCGTACAAGTGCAATGTGCGCTTTAGTGGATTGCATCTAGAGCGTATAGGTGCTTTTTAACACTCAGGAGTCACAGTTCACTCGACTATTCATTGGGTATCTTGGATCCATCATGTACGCGAAAATTTATCCTTCGGTTGTTTCGAATTACTCGAGGTTCTCTGGCATTTTACGAGAAAAAAGAGTAACAAATATACTCAAGCATCTGCCATTGTCATGTGGCTTGCTGTATAGATACATGGTGTTTCTCATCCTCATCGCAATGCGCAGTCGCAAATATCTTGCAGAAAAGACGATACCGATCATGACATTTTCACGTACATCATTTTCACGTCTGCTGCACACTTTATGGAATTCAGCATTATGACATTCAATGGAGGAAATAATTTTAAAACTGCAATTGTATTGATTATATAGCACTAACATTCGCTTTCTTTTGTCTTATCTCGAGTTCGGTGGCATAAACGAGACACGAGGTAGGCACTGTGCATGAATTTTATTATGTCAAACCCAATTAATCTGCATGACCATCACTTGATATACTTTGCTGGCTCCAACGTTCACAATGAAATAGCCCCTTAGGTGATACTCACCAGGAATTTAGCAGCAATCTGGAAACACAGCATAATTTAATTTAACAAGTTTGCTTTTGCTCCTAACAACACATACTGCTTCTCTCGCCTGAAACCTCTCCCTTATAGTGGCGTTATGGTTCCTCGTGTGTTGGCGTGCTTATGTGATGTATATGCATTCTCGTTTGCATTGCTTGTTAAGATATGTTTATGTTACAGTTTCTTCAATAGCCTAAAGAGCTGACTGGTCACATGCTTCATTCTCAATTATATGGTGTTTTTCATCATTCGAGTGTTTATTGTTGTTTCCCATCTCTAAAGTACTCCGTCGTTTGCTCGAAACTACGATTTCTTTTTATTACAATGTGTTACAATTGTTTTAATACAATATTACAACTTTCTGCTTTTCGAATGGCCCTGTACTGTACATTCATTACCTCTTTATCGATTCATTGTCGGTGCTCTGGACGTGCATACGTATTATGCCCATTTTGTACGCCATTTATTTTCCTCTGCATTTATGTGCCTTTCTTGAGATTAAATTTTGTTGTGCGCTTAGTTGAATTTGAAAGAGGCCCAACCCATTTCAGTCTGCCTTATCCGCGGCTTTACAGTGGGTCTGAAATGCCAGCGCGCGTCTTCAGCTGGAGTTTGAGGTATAGTAGCGGCTTGTGATGGCGGCGAGAAACGTTATCTGGGTAGTACCTGCTTGGGTAGTATTGAGCCCTGGTTGCGGCGAAGCACATTTCTAGCCCAGTTCTTGCACCGATTCGCAATTTTTTCTGCCTTGCTGCGAATGCGAAATGAGTCGCCACTTCTCACAAACCATGCCGACCACGCTGCGAGCTGGCTGCAGCCTATAGTTTAATGAAAACGGACTTTCCGTGTGCCTTGGGACGTAATGTTGGAAGCAGAAAGAATCGATGACGCCGATCCGGGAGACCTAGCTCACCTTCGAAAAAATGTCACCATCCTTACTGCTTCGTCGTGGGCTGCCGTGAACAAGAAGACATGAATCCCAACAACTGATTGTACCATTTTCCTTCAAGGCCTCACGAAGCAGATTGTCGGGCGCACTGAATAACAACCAGCCGCCAGCGACAACACCCGCACGTGACATCACTGCACTAACCCTTTAAAACTAACACGCCGAGGATGACGAGGCCGCCTTTGACGAAGATAGGTCCACCTATCGAAACGTTGGCCAGCCTGTCTGAGGTACTTCAACCCTGTTTAAAAAAGTTTATACCACAGTGTGCCATTCCATTTGCCAGCCCCTTTCTTGTTTTTGCAGTTCATTGCAGTTCGTTTGCTACAGCAAGCAGCAAAAAGTGAGAGATGCATATCATAGTTCACAGATGATGTCTAGGTAATGCGCAACACAGTCAGCAGTGACAACAGAGATGCATAGCAGAATTTACAGACCATGTCTAGGGAATGCACAGCACAGCAAGTAGCAAAAATGAGACGCAGTATATAATTTACAGGTCAAGTCCAACATCTCAATTCAGATAGTCATTATTAACTGGCAGACCGACACAGCACAAGGCATGGCTGGTGATTCACGATTCCAGAGCTGGCCACAGCGACAATTAACAATTCCACCGGTGTGAAGCGCTGAAGTGAACAGGTGTGTACAAATGACCACAAATGGTTGGGCTGATTCGGTGATAATTCGCTACCCAACTACGAGCAGCACAGGTTAGTAAAATGTACTCATCCTTGACCTCAAGCCAGCACGTTCAGGCAACGCAGCAAGGTAGTATTGATTACAGAGCATCGATGTTCGAACGCTGTCATTAAAAGTTACATTAAGCGAGCAGCGCACGAGGTAGCGCTTCAGCACGATTCGCACGTACGTTACTGCGACCTCATATGCATTGCATCAGGTATTTATCAGTCGTTAAAGAGACAGATCGCCACTACTATAGTGCATGCATAACTACTTGTCTAGTGGCATGCACTCAACAAAGATTGCAGGAATCCCGTCGTTTTGCGTCATGTCGAAAGACCGCTGCCCTCGCGGCGCGTACCGTCGTGCGCTCGAGCAGTTCCGTAAACATGGTGTCTGCTTATCGCTGTTGTGAATTCTGTTAAAACAAGCATTTCCTCGCGTTTGCGCGCCTGCTATCTAGCAGCGTGCAAACCTCACATGAAGTTATACTTCGTACGCGACTCGCCTCACTTGCAATTGACACCACGCTAAAACTCCGCCGATAATTTCTTGACCGGCGTACACATATTCGGCGTTGCATAATTTTTTGCTTTTACGCAGCGTGCCGCCCCTGAAAAAATCTTCAGCACCCGATATTCGCCGCAAGCCGTGGTACAACAGGACTGAAAGTGGCAGGTCCATATTGTAAACGTGCTTTCCGAAGCAGACGACCATTCTTGGTACTACCCAGTTCAGGACAGAGGGCGCTCTTTAGCACCATTTACGCAGCGCCCCCTGGGCAAAGCAGGAGCCCCTTATGCATGCCTATATTTCGTTAACACCTAGAAGGTCTCTGATTTTATGTAATATTTAACCTTGGCATGGTATGCACTCATTACATAATACGCACAATGTTAGTCTTTTTCCCCGCTCACTTCGTCCACTCTAATCTGTTGGCTCACTATTGCCATGATACATAACCCCAACTATAGAAACTTCGTACTCCCTCACCAGCTATCATCATCGTAACTTTTGTTTCATTAAAACACCATGCTTGGTCATCGACCGCTCTTCCTGTATGGCCATTCGTGGGTATCTACAAAATGGTACCGAAACCCCAGAGCTGCATATATAAACGACAAACGAGCCCCCAGGACAGTCTGACGACGATCTCAGGCATGCATCGTAGGCAAGAGCACCATCAACGCAAGCGACTGCCCTCAACCATCCACCTACATCAGCCCTCTACAAGGATGGCGAGCTGATGATGAATAGGGGGCTTATCAGCAAAACCATAAGCCTCATCATTTACAATATCGACGCTTTTCTCTGTGAAGCCACAATGCTTCAATTGCACCGCATAAGCAACCGGCTCCAAGTGCTTCAGGAGAGGTTTTGTCTCCCAGATGAAAAGATCGAATTATTCACTAATGGCAATGAAGTATATGAATAAATCCTTCATGTAGATTAGAACTTGAGACTGACTCCAACCAAATAACTGAATTTTATTAGCCCGACGTTTCGGAGTCCATTCGGCTCCTTCTTCAGGGGGTTGTTCTTCGGAGGGTGGCGGTGTGCCGCTTTTAAAGCGTCTTTTTTGAAGAAAGGAGGGGGGGGGAACACGGGAGGTGGGGAGACACTCCACAGACGGAAAGGTGGGGGGGAACAAAAGGAAAGGGGGGTTTGTGTTGTTGACCGCTTCCAAGGTGCTGCGATGACCGGTGCTGGGTGGAGTGCTTACGAGGGTGCCCTTGAAGGGCCGCGGGGGGGGGGGGGGGAGGTTACAGGGTGGCGCCGACGTTCTGTGTTGGTGAAACGAGCGGGAGTCTATCTGGCTGTGCGTCCTTTTCTTCTTTTCGTCATGTCGCCAAGGCCATGGACATAGACCGAGGGTAGGTTGCCCTTCACACGGTTTATGTTATTCTCCGTATTCTGAATGTGCCATGACTCCAGTAGTAGTCTCTTTCGCCAGTTCGTTTCTGTTTGAAGGATTTCAGTTTCCTTGAAAGCAATTTTGTGGTCGGCGACTTCAGAGTGTTCAGCGACGGCGCTGCGAATACGGTTGAATGTCCTGACGTCATTCTCGTGTTGTCTGATCCTTTCTTTTAGATTTTTGGTTTCCCCGATGTACGACGCCGGACAGTCAGCACAACTGATTTTGTAGACGACGCCTTGAGCTTTTTCTTTTGGTGGACGATCTTTTGGTTTAGGGAGGAGGATATTGAAAGTGTTTGTTGGTTTGTGCGCTACTTTGAGGCCCTCTTTTTTTAATATTCGGCTGAGCGCTTCGCTGGTACCTCTGATGTACGGGATGGACACTCGCTTCTGGGGCGTCGTCCCAGAAGCGAGTGTCCCAGAAGCTCAAGGCGTCGTCTACAAAATCAGTTGTGCTGACTGTCCGGCGTCGTACATCGGGGAAACCAAAAATCTAAAAGAAAGGATCAGACAACACGAGAACGACGTCAGGACATTCAACCGTATTCGCAGCGCCGTCGCTGAACACTCTGAAGTCGCCGACCACAAAATTGCTTTCAAGGAAACTGAAATCCTTCAAACAGAAACGAACTGGCGAAAGAGACTACTACTGGAGTCATGGCACATTCAGAATACGGAGAATAACATAAACCGTGTGAAGGGCAACCTACCCTCGGTCTATGTCCATGGCCTTGGCGACATGACGAAAAGAAGAAAAGGACGCACAGCCAGATAGACTCCCGCTCGTTTCACCAACACAGAACGTCGGCGCCACCCTGTAACCTCCCCCCCCCCGCGGCCCTTCAAGGGCACCCTCGTAAGCACTCCACCCAGCACCGGTCATCGCAGCACCTTGGAAGCGGTCAACAACACAAACCCCCCTTTCCTTTTGTTCCCCCCCACCTTTCCGTCTGTGGAGTGTCTCCCCACCTCCCGTGTTCCCCCCCCCCTCCTTTCTTCAAAAAAGACGCTTTAAAAGCGGCACACCGCCACCCCCCGAAGAACAACCCCCTGAAGAAGGAGCCGAATGGGCTCCGAAACGTCGGGCTAATAAAATTCAGTTATTTGGTTGGAGTCAGTCTCAAGTTCTAATCAATTTCCCAACCAGACAGGCAATTCTGTCGAAATGTTTAGCTTCATGTAGATTACAGAGATAAAAGGGATGCGCTGAAGTTTTAATCAGAGTTGCTATTGAGACGACACCATGTAAATAGTGAAAGAAGTGTCACAGATCCCTGGAAGCGTAATGACCACCTTATTACTCTTGCGCGTTGAAGCGTTTCAAAAATATAGCAGGTAAAAGATTGTAATACCGAAGCTACAAGCCATGACCTCATTGAATAACGTAAAAGAAAGAATGACATCAAGACAGAAATCTAAAAATGGTAGAAACATGGTTAGTGACGTGGATGACGGAAAAGAAGACAGCTATGAAGTCATGCTATGATCTTGGACGTTAAAGACATGTCAAAAGCACAATGATGAACAACGAGTAGCTCTCGTAGCTACAGGGATACCGAAAGAGCACGCGTACGGTGTGCAGGACATGCAAGCGGCACAAACAGCAACACACGTTTCGCAACCTCTCTCATGAACAATCGAGAAGTCCACGGTGACCTCATATTCACCAAAGAGTCATGGTGCCGTCCAGGCAACGAAACGCATGCATATTTTATTGATTGCTAAGAAAGGGCACGCAAGTTCCGAAGCAAAATGCACTCCAATCAGTACAGGCGTCAACAACACGAGGCCCATCGTTGCTGCACAATAAACGTGAAGAACGCCTGCCCATTTCCTTGCATCTCGCTCTCCGAACTAAGTGTTTACTTCTCAAATAACAATAGGTGGCACAAGCAAGCAACTTCCAACCAATAAACTACTGTTGACGCAGATATCTAGTAGAGCAAAGCAACTATGCATCAGAGACCGTATATAATCTGAACAAAAGCAATGCAGTGCAATGACCGACCAAGGTGTTCATTTTTACAACTGAATTGCGGATGCTGCACATTTGTTGACGACATTTACACTGTTCCGAGAAAGATCACGCTAGGACCACAGAGTACTAAGCGTCGACATTTGATGCTCAACATTGACCAATGTTGTGTAACACCTCTACGTGTGCGCACAAGAATTGATACTACGAAACAAAGTACAACTGTGCAGTCGGCAAGAGAACAAGGACAGGGCGCAGATTTGCTGAATATCGATCACTAGGCCTAAGTACGCGAACAAGTGAACAACACCATCCGTGCGAGATTTCCTTGACATTCTCTGGCATGCTGGAACATCATGATGGTTTTTAATTGGTGTAACCGGACTGTCTTTATGCCAAGGGCATGAAAAGAACCCTTCATGTCAGGGCGGGGAGCGTTTAGAAACTTATTCTTTGCTGAACTGCTATCATACTCGTCATCGTCCCTGTTGTTTCTTCAAGACATTATGTTTGCTCATGGACCGCTCTTCCTGTGTTGCCCTTCGCGGGTTTCTACAAAACCGACGTTATTGGAACTGGTCGACAGGAGCTCGTCTTCCCATTATCTTATTTTTCTTTACAGATAATGTACATCCAACATTCACGTCAATATACGGGCTTCACGACACTATGTCGGAATTTGGTTGTTTTTAATCCCTCCCTCGTCACTCTGTGGGCTAATCTAAATAATCAGTCGTATTGAGATTGTATCTGGCACTGCTGCCACGTTATGAGCAGCAGTTTTTTACGCTGTTTTGATGTAAACGTTTTCTACAAAAAGCTTAGAGTTCGCAGGCTTCATGGTTGCTGTATGTGGATGGCTTTGAACTATGCTTTATTTCCGATGGAATCACTAATAACCCATTCCATTTACTACAGCCCTTCACTTCCTTTGACGATGCTGGCGCATGCATCATAATGTGGCTCCTACCAATTTTTCATAGTTTGACGCCCAAATCCATCGACTTAGGTAGAGCTGCGCAAAGAAACATGTACGTGTTTCACCCCCTCTCGTGATGGTAATGAACGGCACCTAAATATTTGGGGTTTCAAGTGCTCATCCGTCCCTGCTGTCTTTCCATATGATATGAAGCTCGAAGAATTTCACGAACAAACTTACAGCTCCATTACAGTTCTCAGCCAGTAGGAGCAGTCTCATATTCGCTATCACCACCGAAGCACTTCTGAAGACGAGATCCCACGGTTGACCAATAAGTCACTGCCCTCACATGACCACCACGCTCTCGCACAGGTTCTGTTGCCACATATTTCTGTGTTCGATTTGACACAAGGTGAGATGTGGGCTTTACTCTCGCATTCTCGTGCTCAATGTAGAATTGATGCCGGATCTACACGCCCCATTCGGCAAACGCCTTACCCCGTGTCTTCGACAGAGAGGGCAGTTATCGCCGAACACGTAAAAGGCATACTACCGAAAAATGTTGTTCAAGAGTCCTCTAGTCCGTAGCCAGCACCAGTAATCTTAATAAGAAAGAAGGATGGGTAGTGGTCGTTCTGGGTTGATTACAGGAAACTAAACACGGACACCAACAAAGATGTGCATCGTGTTTCTATAATAGATGATGCCATTGATTTGCCATGATTTGCCATGAGATGATGCCATGATGCCACTGCCTATTTTTCATCGCTAGATTTGCGATCAAGATATTCCCAGATATTCATGCACCCAGCCGATAAGGAGAAAACGGCCTTCGTGACCCCGGATGGTCTCTAAACTTAACGTCATGCCGTCAGGTCTTTCTAACGCTACAGCAGGAGTCGGACGATTGATGGACACTATCTTACGAGGATTTAAATTGTTAATTTGTCTGTGCTACCTCGAGAATGTGGTGGTTTTTAGCAGGACACTGAGTGACCATTACAGATTTCACAGTGTTGTTCTGGATTGTGCCGAAAAAGCCGCCTTTATCCTCTATTCCAAAAAACGTCGTTTTGGGGAAACCGACACGTTACTACTTGAGCGTCTGGTCAACAAAAATGGTGTGAGGTCAGACCCACGGAAGACTGAGAAAGTCAGCTCCTTCAAAGCACCAATGTCAGTACGGGAGTTGGGGAGCTTCTGTTGCTTGTGCTCATATTTTCGTCGACTCGTCCCAAGATTTGCCGACGTAGTGTACCCCTTCACATATCTGCTCCAAAAAGATGTTCCTTGCAACTGGACATTGGCTTGCGACGACGCGTTCCATCAGCTAAAATTTCTACTCACATAAGGGCCCCATATTTAGTCACTTTGATGCATCTTCGTCTGCGGAAGTGCACCCTGATGCTAATGGCATTGGCATATGTGTCGTACAAGTGCAACGCGATCAAGGAGGTGAACAGGTTGTGGCATATGCTAGTCGCTCTTTGACTAAGGCGGAAAGCAATTACACAGTCACCGAAGAGGAATGCTTGGCAGCTTTTTTTTTTGCTGTCCACAAATTTCGGCCCTTTATCTTTGGACATCGGTCCCCAGTCGGTACCGACCACCAAACATTATGCTGCTTGGTGAATCTTCATGACTAGAGTGGTCGGCTGGCACCTTCGGCTTTTCGAGTGCAGGAGTGCAACTTCGCTATTTTCTACAAGTCTGGGAGTCACCATGAAGATACAGACTGTCTCTCCCACCTGCCTCTCACGGCACCTGAGTGTGACGAAAACTGTTTAGATGACTGTTTTTCTCCCATTTCTCCGACATTCCCAGGCGCGATGAATTTCAGGGCAGAGCAAGAAAATTACATTGCTTTGGAACAACTATATGTAGCTTCATCATGGCCTGGAGCGAGATTTTCATTTCCAATCCGTGAGGATCTACTTTACAAGGCCAATTATTCAGTTAAAGGCGCACGCTTCCTTCTGGTGGTGCCGCAGAGTCTCCGAGCGGACATACTGAGACCCATGCAGGACGATGCGAGCGCTGGCTATCTAGGGTTCGTCAGTACTTTGAACCGGATACAGGAGTGTGTTACTGGCCCTGAATGCGAAATGCAGCCAAGCAACACGTTGCCAGTTGCGAACAACGTCAACGCTATAAACATCCTGCGGCTGCTCCGCCAGGTCTACTCAACCCTCTGGCACCTGTATACCGTTTGAACAAGTGGGTAACAATATTTTGGGTCACTTTTCAGGATCAATTACGGACAACCGCTGGGTGATCGCATGTGTCGACTACCTGACCTGCTACGGACAAACGGTGGCCATACCATCTTCAACAGTTGCGCGCGTTGCAACGTTTTTGCTTCAATTGGTAACTGTTAGGCATGGTTCCCCCCACGTCATCATTAGTGTCGGGGTTGTCAGTTTGTTGCAGACGCCGTACCCTTCATCTCTCAGATTCGCAGTTCCGCCATTCGACACTTCATCACCCTCAGACAAATTTACGTGCACAACGTATGAACCAAACTAACATGCTGCCCGTGTAGGTATCTTCCCATCACAAAGAGCGGGATTATGGCCTCCTCTTCATCAACTATGCTTAAATTACTGCAAAGCATGAGACGATTCATAATAGCCCTTTTTACCTCCTTTACGCACGTCCACCGCAAAGCTGCACTGACACCATACTACTGCTCGAATTTCACAGCGAGTACTGTGTTGCCAAGACGCTGTGTCTTGCCGAATAAGCCCGCCGTATTGCTTGTCTTTGTACTCTCGAATCGCAACACCGTTCGAAAGAGCGCTACGACAGCCAACATCAGTCTGTCTCGTACGCTAAAGGAGCCCTTGTGTAGTTGTGGACAGCGCATCGTAAACGTTGCTTATGCGAAACGTTTTTACCCCAATAAACCCGCCCACACTTCTTGTAGATTGCCTGAGCGAGTTAACGTACCTGGTGGCATGCTTGAAATCAGCTGGCCATCGTTCTAGCCTAAGCAGTTTCACCCTGCACTTTCCCAATGATTTGTACTTTCCAAGCAAGCTTCATCTGGGAACCGGGAATCGCTAAGGCAGGATCAGAGGAAGGAGAAGGTGAAGAATACGTTAGCTGGCGCAGCATACTCACGCCATCTTTGCCCGACCATCGGCCACGTCTTGTAAAGCAACACTGTTCACCCTTAACCAGAACAACATATAGAATTTTGTGATTTTTCAGATGATGCCCTTAATGCCCTTACTTGGTGGCAGCATCCTTTTGTCCACCTTTATCTTGTAAATGCCATGCGTGGAGATGATGATTTGCATATTATTTTATTTTTCTCGTCATTCACATTTTGCGGTATTAAATCTACTCAGTGCCTCTTGTTGTCGTAGTTACGTTGTCTTACCTTAAATAGAATCCACAAATTCACATTTGCATTTTTTATAGTTGCCTTATTACTTTCTTGTAATACCTAATGCAGTTATCTCTTTCCAACTCAACAGTTTTCCAGCCATGTCTTATTTATCTTCTGCTGTATGACATCAACCAGCCTCTTCAAATCGGTTAGTGTGGCCTAAATACCCGCTATTCTCCTCTCCATGCATAAAGACCCCTTATTCTTTTATATGTAGCAGAAGTAGCAGAGGGTGCTAAGAATCCCTGGCTCTGGACAGGCCGCCATTGGAATATGAACCTGGCAACGTTAGCTAGTGAAGCGAGTCTAGCAGTGCTATTTGAGGAATTAGAGGGCAGTAAACGGGATATAATAGGACTTAGTGAAGTTAGGAGGCGAAAAAAAGCATATACCGTGCTGAAAAGCGGGCACGTCCTGTGCTACCGGGGCTTAGCGGAGAGACGAGAACTAGGAGTCGGATTCCTGAATAATAAGAATATAGCTGGTAACATACAGGAATTCTATAGCATTAACGAGACGGTGGCAGGTCTTGTGAAATTTAATAAGAGGTACAAAATGAAGGTTGTACAGGTCTACGCCCCTACATCCAGTCATGATGACCAGGAAGTCGAAAGCTTCTATGAAGACGTGGAATCGGCGATGGGTAGAGTGAAAACTAAATACACTATACTAATGGGCGACTTTAATGCCAAGGTAGGTAAGAAGCACGCTCGAGACAAGGCAGTGGGGGAATATGGCATAGGCACTAGGAATAGCAGGGGAGAGTTATTAGCAGAGTTTGCGGAACAGAATAATATGCGGATAAAGAATACCTTCTTTCGCAAGCGGGATAGCAGAAAGTGGACGTGGAGCAGCCCGAATGGCGAGACTAGAAATGAAATAGGCCTCATACTCTGCGCTAACCCTGGCATCATACAAGATGTGGACGTGCTCAGCAAGGTGCGCTGCAGTGACCATAGGATGGTAAGAACTCGAATTAGCCTAGCCCTGAGGAGGGAACGGAAGAAACTGGTACATAAGACGCCGATCAATGAGCTAGCGGTAAGAGGGAAAATAGAGGAATTTCAGATTAGGCTACAGAACAGGTATTCGGCCTTAACTCAGTAAGAGGACCTTAGTCTTGAAGCAATAAACGACAACCTTGTGGGCATCACTATGGAGTGTGAAATAGAAGTCGCTGGTAACTTCGTTAGACAGGATACCAGCAAGCTATCGCAGGAGACCAAAGATCTCTTCAGAAAACGCCAATGTATGAAAGCCTCTAACCCTACAGCTAGAATGGAACTGGCAGAACTTTCGAAGTTAATCAACAAGCGTAAGATAGCTGACATCAGGAAGTATAATATGGATAGAATTGAACATGCTCTCAGGAACGGAGGAAGCCTAAAAACAGTGAAGAAGAAACTAGGAATTGGCAAGAATCAGATGTGTGCGTTAAGAGACAAAGCCGGCAATATCATAACTAATATGGATGAGATAGTTCAAGTGGCTGAGGAGTTCTATAGAGATTTATACAGTACCAGTGGCACCCACGACGATAATGGAAGAGAGAATAGTGTAGAGGAATTCGAAATGCTACAGGTAACGCCGGAAGAAGTAAAGCAAGCCTTGGGAGCTATGTAGAGATGGAAGGCAGCTGGGCAGGATCAGGTAACTGCAGATTTGTTAAAGGATGGTGGGCAGATTGTTCTACAGAAACTGGACACCCTGTGCAAGCAATGCCTCATGACTTCCAGCGTACCGTAATCTTGGAAAAACGCTAACATAATCCTAATCCATAAGAAAGGGGACTCCAAAGACTTGAAAAATCATAGACCGATCAGCTTACTGCCCGTTGCCAACAAAGTATTTAAAAAGGTAATGGCAAATGGAATCAGGAACACCTTAGGCTTTCGTCAACCAAAGGACCAGGCAGGATTCAGTAAAGGCTACTCAAAAATAGAACATATTCACACTATCAATCAGGTGATAGAAAAATGTGCGGAATATAACCAACCTTTATATATAGCTTTCATTCATTACGAGAAAGCGTTTGATTCAGTCGAAACCTCAGCAGTCATGGAGGCATTGAGGAATCAGGGTGTAGACGAGCCGCATCTAAAAATATTCAAAGATATCTATAGCGGCTCCACAGCCAGCGTAGTCCTCCATGAAGAAAGCAACTAAATCCCTATAAAGAAAGGCGTCAGGCAGGGAGATACGATCTCTCCAATGCTATTCACAGCGTGTTTACAGGAGGTATTCAAAGACCTGGATTGGGAAGAAGTGGGGATAAGAGTTAATGGAGAATACCTTAGTAACTTGCGATTCGCTGATGTTTTTGCCTTGCTTAGTAACTCAGGTGACCTACTGTAATGCATTCTCACTGACCTGGAGAGGCAAATCCGAAGGGTGAGACTAAAAATGATTCTGCAGAAAACTAAAGTAATGTTTAACAGTCTCGGAAGACAACAGCAGTTTACAATAGATAGTGAGGCACTGTAAGTGGTAAGGGAATACATCTACTTAGGAGGAGTAAATTTTAATGGAGAGAAAGGAGGAGAGGTCGGCCTGGAGAGCGTGTCTCTAGCCTGCTACTCCTTACTGGGGAATGGGGAAGTGGGAAATACAGGGAAAGGTAGGTGGCGGATGATTATGATATGGTACAATGAGATACTATATACACGTTGTCCAATATGCGGATGCGCACTGGAGACGCAATACACTAAGACTAATCTTGTCCATACAAAAAGTAATCTTGCCACAAAAAGTTCCTGCGCAAACACATTTCGCACTGACTACACGTCTCACAGCTTCTAGAGGCGATCGTCTAAACCAGCCTCACTTAAAAAGTTCAAAAGTGCTTTTATGGCACGTTGGGCACAGTCAACACTCCTCCACGCGCCCAAAAGCTTTTTTTCTGAAAAGGGGCGGGAGTCCAAGCTGTCAACTGTAGATTTGAGTTTTCTTCGTTCGGCCGCATATTGAGGGCACACGCAAAGTACGTGAGCTCGTCTCGAACGTCTCGAGAGTGTGACAGACGCTACATTCAGGGTCCCGTGTTTGTCCAATATTGTGAAGGTATCGGTTGGTGTATGCCACACCCAGCCGTAATCGATGAATGAGCGTTTCCTGGCTTCTCCGCAACCGAAGTGGATGCCGGAATTGTAATCCAGCGCCAAGTCTATGGAGGCGCTCTTGTCGATATTCGGGGTTGTCCTAATGTTGTGCCGTAGAAGTTTTAAGGGAGGTATGGAGCAAGGCGTTAATGTCATACCTGGAAAAATGAATTTTTACAATAGTTCCGTCAGTGTGCGCCTGTTTTGCTTCTGCGTCAGCCTGTTCGTTTCCAGCTATTCCACAATGGCCAGGAATCCACTGCAGCACGATGGTATGTCCGGAATGAGACGCCTCAGCAAGCAGATGCATGATGTCATAAACCAGGGGACTATATGCGGTTCTGTCACTCATATAATTGCTGATGAGTTGCAGTGCTGGTTTTGAGTCGCAGAACACTGTCCACTTCTCGGGACTTTGTTGCAGTATGCAGCGAACTGCTTCTCGAACTCTGGTCAACTCAGCTGCTGTAGACGACGTCCTGTGTCCTATCTTGAACCGTTGTGCGATCCCCATTCCTGGCACAGTGTAGGCCGCCGCGGATGAGGTCTGTGTCACCGAACCATCTGTAAAAATATGTTCGTAATATCCATACATGTAAGCAATGTATGATAGCGCTTGCTGGCGAAGATGCCAGCAAGCGGCATCTTCGACTTCTTCGTTATTCCAGGGATTGAGAGCCTCACCGTTGGCTTCGCCATCGTCCAGAGTGGAACTTCGGGTATGTCATACGGTTCGAAGTCCGACGGCAATAAGTCTTGCTGCGACAACACGGCTTCTGAGTAGGCGGCGACAGGCCGTACGCGTGTGACGTTCGTGAGTGGATGGTTCCTGTGTCTAGTCAGTACCCTTAGATGCACTCGCAATGGCTCATGTTGCAGATAAACTCGAGCTGGGCACGCACGTGCCTCTGCAATAGTGCCCCAAGTAGATGCACATCGTGGTAGTCCTAGGCAAATTCTCAATGCGCGAGCCTGAGCACTTTCAAGTGTGCGTACAGCAGTTGTACTAACCCGAGAAAGTACAGGCGCACTGTAGCGGAAGTAGCCAACAAAAAGTGCCTGGTAGAGCTGCAGAGGAGATGACTTGGATGGCCCCCATGATTTTCCAGACATATGTCGAATGATCTGAGTAAAGCTGTCTAGTTTTTTTCTTAATCCTGAGAGGTGCTTCGACCAAGATAAGTCACGGTCGATGATGACTCCGAGAAACTTGTAGTCGGTTACTGAAGGTATAATCTTCCCTTCAATCATAACGGGGTAGCAGGCCATTGACTTTCGTGTAAATGCCATGGTTGCACTTTTTTCCGGTGAAAGCTGCAGTCCGCGACTGTTTAGGTATGTCGACGTTATTGACACCGCGCGCTGCAGCTTCGTTTGCACGTGTAAGCGCGTTAAGCTCGTGGTCCATATACAGATGTCGTCTGCTTAGGACATCTACTTACATCTACTTAGGACAGGTAGTGACTGCGGATCCGGACCATGAGACTGAAATTATCAGAAGAATAATAATGGGCTGGGGTGCGTTTGGCAGGCATTTTCAGGCTATGAACAGCAGATTGCCATTATCCCTCAAGAGAAAAGTTTTCAACAGCTGTGTCTTACCAGTACTCACGTACGGGGCAGAAACCTGGAGGCTTACGAAAAGGGTTCTACTTAAATTGAGGACGACGCAACGAGCTATGTAAAGAAGAATGATAGGTGTAAGGTTAAGGGATAAGAAAAGAGCAGGTTGGGTAAGGGAACAAGCGCGAGTTAATGATATCGCAGTTGAAATCAAGAAAAATAAATGGGCATGGGCAGGACACGTAATGGAAGATAACCGATGGTCATTAAGAGTTACGTAATAGATTGCAAGGGAAGGGAAGTGTAGCAGAGGGCGGCAGAAGGTTAGGTGGGCGGATGAGATTAAGAAGTTTGCAGGGAAAACATGGCGACAATTAGTACATGACTGGGGTAGTTGGAGAAGTATGGGAGAGGCCTTTGCCCTGCAGTGGGCGTAACCTGGCTGATGATGATTATTATTATTTGATATCTGCTTTATTATATGGTATAAAAATATGCTGCTAGTGTTTACTCTCTTGCGTAACTAGCATTCCCAGAGTTACACATGGTTGCACATTTATGATCACTATCCGACTCAACTTTACCATGATCATATATTGTCATTCGCTCGAGACATTCACAATCCGTTTCACAGCTAAGGTGCAAGCGATACGCCGCCGCCTACTTCCGCATTTACACCTAACCTGTCAACAATGCTTTTCCTTATTCCCTACAGCAAGGTTCTCCTCCTGGAACTAGAGAATCATTCTGATCTGTAAATGCGTCCAGATATTCCATGTGCGTATTTCTATTTCCCGCTACCACTTACCGCCACTCCTTACTCATGCAGTCAACAAGCTCTTTATGTTTGTTCTCCCCAATTACTACCTGTCCATAGTTGAGGTATCCTCAACAACGCCATTTTTTTTACACGCCGCTTAGCACTTATGAACCCATATTTCCTACATGTATTTCTACTCGTTCCCACTTAATACACTGCGGGAGAAGCAAACCTGCGCCTACACACGGCTTCCACCCCATCTGGTTGTTGCACATTTTGCACGCAAATCGTCAATAAAAGCCTGCTCCTCCTTTCTCTCAGATATGATTTAGTCAATGCAAACACGCTAATAGTTTCGTCATTCACGTGCCTTTAAACATTGAGCCATTTAACCGTCTTGCAACCACCATGCATGTTCATGTAGCCAATTGTGCGGTCTCATTTTCTAACGATTGATTTAATTTTGCTCCTCACTATTGTGCCGCTATATTAAATATTTATTGTGTCTAATAATTTTATTGTATCAGTCACTTTCCGTGATATCAATTTCTTTAAATTTAATTTAGTGTCTTTGCACAATAACTAGTGCCTTTACCGCAAATCGAGATCCCGCTGATGGAGCAGCTAATTTTTCGCTAAAATGTATCCTGTAATGCAGGAAAGTGTCGTCGCTGCCCCTGGGTGTACATTCACCTTCATGCTAATCACCGTACATTCCTCGTTTCAGCTATACTCGCGGACAAGTTTCTGTAGCAATGACGGGAAAGCTACGGAGGCAAAGGATGGACAAGTTAAATCGCTTCTGAAAAGAGTCCCATGTTTTAATGCATGTTTGTTTAGGCTGGGAAAGAGAAAACGTAAACACCTTATTCGTAACGGTTAAATAAAATGAAACACACCACTGAATGTAAAGGTTTACTTCATTTGCGGCTTTTCGCTTCCGCGTCTGGACAAATGCGAAAGCGTCACACGTGAAGCGGCGTCGATTCAGTCTCTGTTCCAAGCAACCAAAAGCACATTCAAACGCTGGCGGACTGGTTGGTGCCGTAACAAATGTGCAACAGCTACGTGCTCGTATCTTTCCCTTCATTGCCACTGAAGGTTGTCCGGGAGTATAGGTTCCAAATTTCTCCCTTTGTAGCAACCCATACCCATCGACTTTGACTCAGCTGCCTTTCAACCTCTAGATCCATGAAGGTCTGCACGTTATCTGAAAATTTCCTGATATTTAGGTCCACTTTGGCTGTTTTCCATAACAACTATTATCCTCACACGTAGATGCACTCAAAGACTCCTCTCATAATGCTCCCTTAATCTTTCGCGCTGATACAGAAAATAAATAACACAATGAGTTCTCTCCTGATGTACAAACAAATATATCACAAACAGCAGTAATAATAAAGGACTAGACAAACAGCCTAGTAAACGACACCGCTAGTTCTGTGGCTGTGGTATTGCAATAATGTGTTGGACCAGGTAGTGTGGTTAGTAATGGCTGAGGCGCCTGCATTCTGATAGGGGCAGAATTTAAAAAAAAAAACGCTCGTTCACCGGGCATTAGGTGCACGTCACAGAACCTAAAGTGCTAAAATTTTATTCCGTAGATTTGCTCCACGCCATTAGTCAGAATCATATTGCAGTATTGACGTGAACTTTTATTTAAAATGTAGCATTTGTACACTACACTAGCAGAACCTCAGCAGCAACACATCACTCTATATTTCTGGTTTAGAACAAAATTTTAGTGGTACGCAATTGTCAAATGAAGCTGGACATGCGCAGAAGTTGACATTTTCTGGCGAAAGAAACCGCCATTTCCCTATGCATCTGTCAACAGCAACTTTTGATAACGAGATATTTCGCACACTTGTTTATTGTACGCGCTTAACAAGTCCTGTCACCACGAAAACAGAATAGTACCTCTTGTACTTTCGACGGTTTCGTTTACCTTTGTGTAGGGCAATTTTTGCCATTCTTCCTTTGCTGGTCGCGTATCCTGCCATCTGCAGTCATATGCGCAGGAAGTTCGGCATATAGAATCGAGAAACTGGAAATAAATGTTTCGTTCGATGTCAAGGCTTCTGCGTACACCTAAGATTGGCCCTTTGACTTATCTGAGCTGGATTCACTTCATTGTGCACTAACAAAGCAGCTGACTTTTGTAAATTTTACTGAAGCTAATCTTGTTGGTGCATAGCCCCAATGCTAATGCTCAAAAGGACACACGAGCGCTTGGCAGTACACAGAGACAACATACAGAAGCGCCAGACTTTAGAAAAACTATACTTCGTCAAAACCACGTGAATTAAACGAGTTTTGGTCTTTTATACTTTTTCTCGCTGAGTCAATCCGACATTTTCTTACTCCCGTTAATAGTCAGTTGAAAAGTGTAGTTAAGGTCCCTCTCTTTCCTTTTTAAGCTGGACGTCTTAAGTCGCTCATTGCAATGACTTATGCCTAAAAAACTTGCCGTCCAGTCCAATGGTACAAAACTATCATACAGAAAAAACGCCTAGTCTCCCCCAATGGTACAAAAGCTATCACCATAAGCAATGGCTCATACCGGCCAAGCAAGCAAAATATACAAGGCTCAACCCTCTCACTTTGCCGAACGCTACAAGCCCTTGGCAAACTGAAGCGTGCAATGCATACATCCGTTAAAATTACGCTACAACGTCTTTCATCTCTTACGATACTTTATTGGTATCCTGTATAACGGAGTTACCAACGGCTTCTATTGCACACTCCTTAATGATGCCCATGAAAGCCTATAGAGATTTATACAATGTCCCACGAAGATAATGTTGTAGATAATAGTCTAGAGAGATTTGAAATCTCACAAATAACGCCGGAAGAAGAAAAGAACGCCTTGGGAGCAATGCAAAGGGGGAAGGTAGCTGAGGAGGATCAGGTAACAGCCGATTTGTTGAAGGACGGTTGGCATATTGTTCTAGAAAAACTGGCCACCCTGTATACACAATCCCTCATGACCTCGAGCGTACCGGAATCTTGGAAGAAAGCTAATATAATCCTAATCCATAAGAATGGCTACGCCAAAGACTTGAAAAATTATAGACCGATCAGTCTACTGTGTATTGCCTACAAAGTATTTACTAAGGTAATCGCAAATAGAATCAGGTACACCTTAGACCTCTGTAAACCAAAGGACCAGGCAGGATTCCGTAAAGGCTACTCAACAATAGACGATATTCACACTGTCAATCAGACGAAAGAGAAATGTGCGGAATATAACCAACCCTTATATATAGCTTTCATTGATTACGAAAAAGCGTTTGATTAAGTCTAAACCTCAGCAGTTATGGAGGCATTAAGGAATGAGGCTGTAGAGGAGCCATATGTGAAAATACTGAAAGATGTCTATAGCGGCTCCACAGCCACCGTAGCCCTCCATAAAGAAAGCAACAAAATCCAAATAAAGAAAGGCGTCAGGCAGGCAGATACGATCTCTCCTATGCTATACACAGCGTTTTTACAGGAGGTATTCAGAGACCTCGATTGGGAAGAATTGGGGATGAGAGTTAATGGGGAATACCTTAGTAATTTGCGATTTGCTGATGATATCGGCTTGTTTAGTCTCTCAGGCGAAAACTTGCAATGCATGCTAAATGGCCTGAAGAGAGTAGCTTAGAAGAGTGGGTCTAAAAAATCATCTGCGGAAAGCTAAAGTAATGGTTAACAGTCTCGGAAGAGAACAGCAGTTTTCGATAGGTAGCGAGGCACTGGAGCTGGTAAGGGAATACATCTACTTAGGGCAGGTAGTGACCGCGGATCAGGATCATGAGACTGAAATAACCAGAATAATAAGAATGGGCTGGGGTGCGTTTTGCAGGCGTTCTCAGACTATGAACAGCAGATTGCCATTATCCCTCAAGAGAAAAGTTTTTAACAGCTGTGTCTTACCAGTACTCACGTACGGGGCAGAAACCTGGAGGCTTACGAAAAGGGTTCGACTTAAATTGAGGATGATGCAGCGAGCTATGGAAAGAAGAATGATAGGTGTAACGTTAAGGGACAAGAAAGGAGCAGATTGGATGACGGAACAAACACGGGTTAATGACTTGTTAGTTGAAATCAAGAAAAAGAAATGGGCATGGGCAGGACATGGTCAGGACATGGGCATGGGCAGGACAGTTCCTAACTGAAGTCATGCGAGCGCTAGGACGGGACTTGGCCAATCCCAACAGGAATAGCCCTACAAAACAGGGTAGCGTGCATAGACTTGGTGTTCCACAATTAGGATGCCAATAAAGAGTTACAGTACGTCTCCTGCTACTTTACAGACCAACTACTGGGCATGGTAGCGCTGCTGGCACGATGAGCTCAAACCCGTTTGTTTTTGCCATACAGATCGCCGCCCTACTGCTCACACCGGCCGGTTACGAAGGAAAAGTCCGGGATGTGAAAACAAACTCGACCTATCTTCCAGGGTATCTTGGATCCCAAGTGCCTACCGCGCCATTCTATTGGGATAAGCCCGATCTACAGCACCAATACAGTACAACAACAACGCTGGATGACGTCACGGACTTCAGCGCCACCACAGCGAGGCTATGGGCACCACCGACCATAAAAGGAGGCGACAGACTGCGACGGACCACTGGGCATGGTAGCGCTGCTGGCACGATGAGCTCAAACCCGTTTGTTTTTGCCATACAGGTGAGCAAACGTTTTGGGAAATGCCTAAAATCCAATGAATTGTGCCTAATTGTGCTGCCATGCCCAAGGCTGCTTTCAAATTTGTTATGTGACTTTTGCGTGCACGTTTCTAAATTACTGCTTATAGCAGGGGATGCGGAAAGTAACCCTGGGCCTGATTATGATCAATTTTCCAAGCAGCTAAAACAAATTTCAGACGACATTCATGTTATTAAGGAAGAACGTCTAACATCCATCGACTTAAAACTTGACAGCCTAAGCAATCTCGATACCAAGGTTTCTACATGCATGGAACAAATTAATAGCCTCCAGAAAGCACTAATATCGCTTGAACTAAAAGTGGACGATCTTGAAAATCGCTCAAGAAGATCAAATCTAATTGTTTACGGTCTTCCCGAGGAAGCTAAGGAAAACGAAGGCTCACTTGAACACAAAGTGCACGAAAAAAATCTTAAGATGTAACGATTGAAAGGATTCACAGATTGGGCAGGCCAGCAGCTAAAAAAACCAGACCGGCTATCTTGAAGCTCCTGGACTACCGCGACAAAACAGAAATCCTAAGCAACTGTTATAAGCTCAAGGGGAGCAGTTTTTCAATCGGCGAAGATTTTTCATGGCGTGTAAGAAACATCCGGAAGAAACTGTGGAACTACGCGAAAGCTAGAAAAGAATCTGGAGACAAGGTATCACTGTCCTACGACAAATTGCCTATCAATGATGACCTCTACCGATGGGATGACGAAACAAATGATGTGGCCCTAATCCAAACGCATTCAGCTATCTCGAGCGAAAAAAACCAGGAAGCAGAAAGGCAAACAACGCGCACTCGGCGCAACGCGCCACGTCAGAAATAACTTTCTGCAATATTAATGCGCGTAGCATACTAAAGAAAACTGACTTCCTTGGGGCAATACTTCTTGGTATCGAACCAGATTTTGTTGCTCTAACTGAGACTTGGCTAACAATCGATATCAGGGACGCTGAAATCACACCACCAAACTACGTAATCGTACGGAAAGACCGATTAACACGTGGTGGCGGCGTCGCCTTATTGATTAAAAAGGACATCCCTTATATCGTATTACCTGATGTCACAGGAGTGGAAGGAATTTTTTGTAAACTAACATTTTCTACATGCAATATTGTCGTCGGCTGTATTTATCGTAGTCCCTCATGTGAGGTTGAAGTGATGGAAAGACTGTGTTTTTATGCGCAAAATAACGTTTTGGGGGCCAGACTAATACTTCTAGGGGATTTTAACTTGCCTGATGTGAACTGGCAAACATTTGAACACCACTCACCAAGTGCTGATATGCTTTTCGAACTTATGCTTTCACTGAATCTTAGCCAAATCGTAACAGAGCCGACACGTGTTCAAGAAACCACTTCCAACACACTTGATTTAGTTTTTTTGAGCCATCATTTTCCGTTAGAGCAAACGCACCTTGAACTCATTAATGGCATGTCTGATCATAAGATTACTTTATGTGTTGTACCTGCTCAGAATACATTTTCTTCCCAACCACGCATCACTTACCCGGGCTTCAGTAGAGCAGACGATACGAGTATTATTGACTACTTATCTAGCGAATTTACCGCCTTTGAAGAACTTTCAATACGTTCCACTACAAACAACGAAACATTGTGGCAGGGTTTCAAAAAAATTATGTTTCATTGTATTTCTAAGTATGTACCTTCTAAAGTTAAAAAAACGAGAAAGCACAATCCCTGGATCTCACGTGACATCATTCATGCCAAACGTAAAGTCAATCGTCTGAAAAAATCAATGAAACTAGCACCTAAACCTTCATCTCGAAGTAATCTTACTCTGGCTATCCAAGACATGAAATCTAAAATAAAGACAGCGAAGTCAAACTTTTACACAAACACACTTCAAGGATTTCTAAGAAATTCACCAAGCAAATTCTGGAACTACCTTAAAGGAGTACTGACACAAAAATTTGAAGTCGAGATAACTTGTGAGATCGATTTAGTGGGTCACACACACATCGTGTGTAAAATATCAGCGGCGAATATCGCTTAGAACATATTTAAAATCAATTTTAAAGTACGTGCGCGCAGCCAATCGTAAAACAGAGCACCTCGCGACATTGACATCACCCGGGTCTGTAAATAGCCAAGAAAACGCTACGTCATGTGGCTACGTCACGAATTTTCGTTGGCTACCATGCGGCTTATTCGGGACACACTGTGCGTGCATACGAAAGATTGAGCGGCGCGTAAGCTCCGCCCAGATCCAGCCCTCCAGCTTGACTTCAGAGCCACGTCGAGAAACGCAATATAAACAACTCTCCACAACACTGCGTCGCTTTACGTGAACACTGCCAATAACGTTATGCCTCTGCGAGTGACAGAACACTTCACGACGGCGCGTCGTCCACTGACGACTCCGCTAACAGCCAGCGATAGCGCCGGTAGGCCTAGCTAGGCAGACGCCGCGGCCGACGGCGCTTACGATCCAACCCGAGCTCGTCGAAGAGCGCTTATGTTTGCCAAAACAATTAACACTGTACACTTAGGTCGCCCGTAATTAAATACAATTGGTTTACTCGACGCAGTCGTTGCGAAGGGCAAACGTGCAAGCAAAGCGAGCAGCCTCGCTCAGACGGTCGGTGTGTGCTGTCTGCCCGCGAAATGCCCTCGCGTCGAGTCTCCTGATCTCGCCAGTAGCTTAGTCCTAGTGTACTAGGCGTTGCTTTGAATAACAGGCACACGTCGAGATAATTTTACTGAACTGGTAACTATTTCGTGTCGGAAACAAACTGCAGCAGGCAAGGAAAAAAAAAACACTGCGAGAAACCGGCCAGCCAGCACCGCCTCCGTGGAGGGAACGTCACATGCCAGCCGCGCTGTCATTGGCTGCGGCCAGACGACGGTGCGGTTGTCGGACGCGTCGGACGATGAAAATCTGCCCGGTTTGTCGCACGCCGGACGTCCGATCCGGCGCTTCGGCACGGCAAAACACCTCGATTCCGGCTGCCGTTCCGGCGCGTCGGACGCCGGATCGGACACCAAATCGGACCGTGTGTCTCCCGCTTCATCGTATGCCGCATGCCGGAGCATGCGGCGCCGCACGTCGGATCGGACGCCGAATCGTACCGTGTGTCTCCTGCAGTGCTCGCCGTCGCCGGCCGCAATATTCGAGTCGCTGCTCTCCAGTGGGTCAAATTGAAAGTGATTGGCCACGTCTAATACGGCGGCGACTCCCACATGCAGGAAATCGTCGCCGCTGGACGACGAAAACGAGGACGACGACGACGATGATGGCGAGGACATGGCAAACCACGTGCAGGCGTAGCAGACGACTAGCAACACGAAGCTCGCGTGCCGGCGCGCCGCACGCTGGCTGCGCGGCAGAGCATACGTCATGGCTTTTTGCGAACATGTGACCACTTTGTTTACACACCCGGTGAACCGTTTCGTTGCTCTCTGAAACCGAAACTGGGACTGGTCGCTACAAAAAAGACTGCAGATAATTACCTGTCACGCTCTGAAGTAAATGAGGTCTCGTGCCGTGATTACTGGGTCATTAACTACTTATTAAAGCAGAAAAAACCACATGAATTTTTTTTTTGTCAGTACTCCTTTAATCCTAAGGCATCAAGTGATCTCCAAGTGTCACCCGAAACTAGCAAACAAAGCGCTAATTCACTAAATAACTACTTTTCTTCTATCTTAACATCTGACGATGGCAAACTACCCCAAATTGACATCACCGTTAACAGCACACTAAGCCCCCTCACCGTCACGGAGGCCGGAGTACTGAACTTTCTCCTAAACCTGGACACAAAAAAAGGGCCAGGCCCGGATACGCAGAATGGATGACGAAGTACCTTTGTATAATATTTAACAAATCATTATCATCATCTGTTCTTCCACAGGATTGGAAATCCGCAAAAGTTGTCCCAATACATAAGTCAGGCTGCAAAGACGACCCGTCCAACTTTCGGCCGATTTCGCTTACGAGTACCGTGTGCAAACTTCTAGAACACATCATACTAAAACATATAACCGTTTTCTTAGACAAGGAGAGTATAATATCACCATATCAACATGGCTTTATCAGAGGCCTTTCTACAATCACTCAACTACTGGAACTAACCCACGGCATATCATTTAATATCGACCAACACAGACAAACAGACCCCATCCTACTCGATTTCTCGAAGGCGTTTGATCGGGTATCACACAAAAAGCTCATAAGGAAACTTGAGGCTACATTAGGTACAGGCCCCATAACTGACTGGATTTGCGACTATCTTACTAACCGTACCCAGTTTGTGGAAGTGAATGGACAGATTTCCCAGACAGCCCGGGTAACATCGGGAGTCCCCCAAGGAAGCGTTCTGGCTCCCGTTTTATTTCTAATTTTTAATATTGACCTACCCGCAAAAATCACAGGAAACATTAGGCTGTTTGCAGATGACTGCATCCTATATCGAAATATTAACTCGTATGATGACCATATAACATTAAACAACGACTTGAAAGCTGTGTCTAACTGGTGTGCCCACTGGCAGATGACCATCAATACTAAGAAATCTGCTCTTCTTTCAATCACCAGAAAAAAAAATAACTCGAGCTTTACGTATACCGTTAACGACGTGCCACTAATACGAGTTCACGAACACAAGTACCTCGGATTAACGTTAACACATGACTTCAGATGGAACTCCCATATAAATAATGTCACAGCAACTGCAATGAAACGCCTTTTCTTTCTTGGAAGGCACCTCAGAATAGCACCACCCGATACAAAACTTCTGGCTTACAAAACTTTCGTCAGGTCAGTCCTTGAGTACGCAAATGTTATCTGGTTTCCACACACTAAACAACTAATTAAAAAACTAGAAGGTGTACAAAGGAAAGCTCTACGGTATATATACAATAAACATAAATTAACAGACTCGCCCACCGAGCTACTTAACAAAGCCGAAATCCTAACAGTACAAAACCGAGCTGTACTAGCCCGTTCTAAACTTATGTACCAGCTTTTACATAAGAAGCTTAATATCGATACCTCTAGATATATCTCCAGAAATGAAACACGGCCGACGCGGCATAAAAACACAAAAACACTCAATGAGCATTCTTTTCATACCGATTGCTTTAAGAATTCCTTCTTTCCTTTAGCGATAATAGAGTGGAATAAACTTAGTGAATCCATTAGTAACAGCTGCTCACTAGATACATTTGCTAATTCAGTGGAAGAACACCTCCTTGCCTTACAGCTCTGACACATAGCCAGGTTTGTTACCGATCTTCATAGCCTAACACTTTAATCTATGAGTGTGCCTTTTGTATGATGCATCATACGCATGACTGCATCCTGTTTGTCATGTTCATTAGGTATTGTATATCACATGTGCTTTCAGGTGTTTTTTTTTCCTCTTGTTTGGTTTCTTGTTTTCTCAGATTCTTCCTTGTTATAGCATATTGTGCCCAAATATTGCATTTGTGATGAACTACTTATTTCTTTTGTTTAGTGAAACCAAAACCTTTGCAATAACACACTTATGATTATATAATCTATTTATATTCTTTGTTCGCAAACACTACCCTATGTACTTGCCCTTTCTGTTATAATCCCATGAGGGATTGACAGTATGTGAAATAAATAAATAAATAATAAATAAAATAAGGCAATGGTTATGCCTCTGAACGTTGAGAAGCCGCCGTGCTGCCCCAGTGACAGTATGTGATTGGAGGATGTCTGTCCACTCGACGACGCTAATAATGGCCTTTAGCAAATAAATAGTGATGCGCTACAACAATCATATGTGTCCTTCATTGTGTTCGAGTTGGGTTGCACATTCGCAACATTTACTGGCAACTAGCAAGCTGCACTTATATGCACTGCATTAAGAGCTCGCAAGTGGCGTTGAGGATGTTCACCTATAGAGGGCTACATGTGCACGTGACACTGCCGTTCGTCGTGACTTGCAAGCTCTCTGACCCTTCAGTTCGTATAAGCTAACGCTTTACGAAGCCTGCTGCAGGATTTTGCTTTGACGTGTTACAGCAGTATAACATGCCGCCGAACGTTTTCTGTCTATGCCTACCGATAATTTATTTTCGCCTCAGCTTTGTTAATGGTGTTACTGTACTTGAACCTGACACAACTCCTCAAGATTGTGTGTACAAAACGGCGGTGGATTTTGTTGCAGCTCGGCCTCCTCCATATTGAATTCGTCAAGGGCACAAATACATGTATAATCAATGCATTGTCATTGCCAAAGATGCTCCAAACAAATTCTTGAACTCTATGCACTGTCAAGACAAGTAAAATGCGTATTTTTTGATTATAGAAAGTACTGGTATGTCCCAAAGATTGTGCCCGAAGTAACTGATATCAATGCTTCCATGTATTTTGTCTACCCAGTAAGAAAAGAAAATATCACATGAACTTTAGAACTATATCAGTTCAAATTCAGCAATCAGTGCATGCCGCTGATATTAAAACTGTAAATGCAAAGATGAGAGAGTTGAGGACAAAGATTTTAATGAAACTGTCATTGAAGAACCTTGTTTGCATTTTCGTCGATATGCATCGGCCAGGGAAAAATCACAATGTCGGTGTCCTTTGCTCCAATGTATTGCGCACGAGGAGCTGTCACCAGTCGTGTTTTGTGAGTAATTGCACGGAAATTAGCGTCTGAACAGAAAGCACATGTAAAAAGCAGCAGTTCTGCAAATATACGAGGGCCAGGCATATATAGGCATATATAGGCATATCGGAATATATGAAAAACGGGGTACTTTATTTAAAAGTAGTCTTCATGAGTATTTAGACCTATGTCTCACTGACTAACAAGTCGTGCGATTCCCGTCTCTTAAAACTCCCTGGGTTGCTATTTCAAAAAGTCTGTAAGTGACTCTCTCACGTCATCTTCCGGCAAAAATCAGGTTCCCTTGAGCTGTTTCTTATATTGCCCCAAAGTGTGGAAGTCCTAAGGCACAGGTCTGACCCTAAGGCTGATGTTGCAGCGTTTCCTAATTGAACTTTGCCAGTTTTGTGTTAATCACATCAGCGACGTGGGGACGGGCATTGTCCTGGAGCAAGATGACCTCATTCGTAAATTTCTTACTTTGTTTGTTTTTGATTGCGACGCGCAGCCGATCCTGCGTGTCACAATATGCGACGCCCAGACGATCCGGCGTGCCACAATACTGTAAACGATGGATAGTCTCTCCAGGTTTAGCTAATTTCATTAGTAATGGCCCCTGACGATCGAAAAAAAGTCAAGAACACATTGCCATCGGAAATGATCGCCTTTGGTTGCGTTAGAGGTGGTGAATTTTAATGTTCACACTTTAAGCTTTGCCGACGTGTTTCAGGTTCATAGTAGTGGCACTATGATTCGTCCCCGGCCACAATTGCAGACAAGAAGCCGTAACCCTGATTGTGATACGGGATCAGATGAATGAAGGCAGCGCCGAACTTCTCCGTCTTCTGGCGATGGCTCAAAATCTTTGGCATCCATTGCGCACACAAGAGCCGATAATCAAGATGTTTATGAATTATGACGTAAACTGAGCCCTCATTGATGTTCACACGCTCTGCCAGGTCATCGATGCTTATCCTCCTTCCCGCCGTGGTTGCTCAGTGGCTATGGTGTTGGGCTGCTGAGCACGAGGTCGCGGGATCGAATCCCGGCCACGGCGGCCGCATTTCGATGGGGGCGAAATGCGAAAACACCCGTGTGCTTAGATTTAGGTGCACGTTAAAGAACCCCAGGTGGTCAAAATTTCCGGAGTCCTCCACTACGGCGTGCCTCATAATCAGAAAGTGGTTTTGGCACGTAAAACCCCAAATATTATTATTATGCTTATCCTCTGTTCTATTTAATCAGCTCATCCACCTTTACTATTCTGTTGGGCGTGACTGGACGGTGGCTTAGGCCTGGTTTTGGATCATCTTTGCAACTTTCACATCCATCTTTGAGCCGTTTTCACCAATGATTCACAGCGGCCAATGAAATGCAATGTTCAACATAAAAGGCAGCCATACGGCTACTCATTTCGTTTTGGGAAACACCTTCAGCTGCCGAAAACCTCTCGAATTTGTAGCGTCCATTATGTCACTCAACCAGGTTCCACCCAGTGTATGAGAGCATTAAAGAGCAATTATCCTCACAACTGCGTGTCACTTTTGTAAATAGAGATGGCTGTGTGCTACATGCATGCCTCGCAGACAACGAACCAAAACATTATTGTGCGGGGTGGGTTGGGTCACTTTCATTTGGATCGCTCTCGTACATTAGAAATTCGAAGATACAATGAAATATACAACTGCGAAGATACAGCTTGGTAAAGGGCAAGAGAGTTGCTAGAAACAATGTTCACTACACGCATACACAAAACCTCGCAACAAGAATATTTAGCATACGTATAAGCCTCGAGTAAATCTAGCTATCTAAGAAAAAGTCGCTGCATATAATGCGTCATACAAGGCAAGTGAGCATGTTGCGCAATCACGGAATGCGAAGATCTGCCCCCCCCCAACCCTTCCTCCATTCCTCCTGATAATCGCGTGCGACGGAAGGCGGTGCGCTTCCTCGCCGCTTTCCTTCCTTGCGCATACAATACTGTGCCACCAATGTCGGCTCACCCATGGCAACCCCCACCCACTACGCTTTCACTCGCACATACAGCATGCGGCACGCGGTCACGATGTTATCACCCTTGGCGTCTATACGGAACATGAGGGCGACGACCACTGCAGGAATGTGCCTGGAGTGTCCACATAAATGCACTCGCAATAATAAGGGTATGCGGTCACAGAAGCGCGTCGCAACCCATTACTTTCCGCAAAAGAAGTAACAAAAACGAACTTTCAACATGCGAAAATTCGCTGCGCCGCAACAATGCCTCCTTTTTTTTTGTGGGGCGGGCGCACCGAAATGAAAAAAATATATATAGCGAAGGAAAGCGTGTTTTCGAAAATCCACTGAGTACTTTGGGCATCTACCGAGGAAATTTCGGCTAAACCATGAGACGCTTGATCCACAGATAACCTTAGAACGTGCAACGAAGTTTGTTTCCGGCGACACTACGCATATATACTGCTCGGTATCCTACACTGGCGAGAAAAGATTTTCCGAAGAAGTTGAGCTCAAGCGAACGCGTTGATATCCGTTGAGTCGCCACAGTTATGACGGTGAGTGACCATTGTTTCATTTTCTTGTCTGCTAGCCACAAATTGTCCAAAACTCTAACGGGCGGAAATCCACTCGGCCAGAAAAAAAAAACGAACTCGCACCGACGTGCGCCACGCGGGGGTCGTAGCAACACGAGAAAAACGCATACGCTCTGGCTGGCTCTGGCAGGACACTGGTAGCGAGAACAAGAAAATTAAAGAGGCTTAATGTGTTCTCGCGAACAAAAGTCAGACTAGAAGAATAAAAAAATGGTGGACGCTTAAGCTTCGCCTTCAAGAGTGGAATGCGACAGCGTTCCCGTCGACCCACCAAGGGGTGTAAGACAATGCTCTACGGCGCAGCGATCACTTACGAGGCGCCCCGCATTGGACTTTTCACCCACCAATCAAGCGGTGAGCGTCGAGCAACGCTGTGTTCGGCGCAGCAACGAAACGTGCGCCTGAACGAACTAAAGAACTTGGTGTCTCGGAGGGGGAAGCGATATGCGCCAGCCAAACGTCGTTAGCGGCACAGGCAGAGATAGACAGATAGTGATCTACAGAAAGGAAGGACGCTTGATTCTGCAACCCGTGAGGCCGCACGGCGAAGCGCCGTCAGGGGAGAGGGTGTCTGGACCACGACGGGCCTCACACCGGTCCCCGCACAGCCCCAATGCGCGCATGGCGGGCCACCTGCCGGGGCAGCGCCGTACATTGAGAGGAGGGGGTCTTCTGTGTTTGCCGCAAGATGGCTCTGCGTGTGCGGAAAGCGCAGAAGAAATTTAGCGGAAACGCACTTCGCTACTCGTGTAACTGCGACTTCTGTAAGTTACATGATCATAAGTACCGATATACATCGCAGGATAACTTTCTACGGCTCGTTTCTAAGGCAACACCGCATTCACTAGAGGCGCTTTTGTACCGCTTCGAAGCAACGAACTCGTGGCTGAGTGGAAGCGTCTCCGTCTCACACTCCGGAGACCCTGGTTCGATTCCCACCCTTGCAAGTTGTTTTTTATTCATGAAGTGCCTCCTGGGGTTTATCGCTCACGGCCAATGCCGCTGGCACCAACACCGGCTTCTCTGCGACACCAGCTCATTAACGCTGTCGCGTTAATAAGTACGTATTTAGCTTTGCTGGCTTTTAGCGTCTTCACATTGATGCGTTGGCGCAGGTGAATAAAACGTTGATATTCTTTTCTGTGACATGATGGCACAAATGAACTACCACAACGCTTCGCCTCATCAGACTTCCCTGCGTACTTTGTCAGCATTAGGGTAGCACAGTCTAGGGTACTTGCCTGATAAGTGTGTTCTTTTGGCTTTTCTGGCGTACGACTTAAGCCCGATGTACGAATTAATAAAAATCAAAGCACCTTTGGTGTGAAATGTTCATAACAGCATTAAACCCACAATGTTGCGGAATTTAAAATCTAAAGCACGACTTTGGAAATTTGAATGCACCTTTCGCATCAAAAGTTTATGAGAACTTTATAACTATAACGTTTAGGAATTGAAATCTTTGCGCTCCGTGGATTCTGCGGCCTCCGCGAGATGGCACGGCAAGCCCGCTCGCCATCGAAACGCCCTTGAAACATTGCGCTTGGATGGGACTCTTTGCGTTGTGTAACACCCGGTGCACGGGCGTTCCCACGATATCCAGCCAGAGTTCGCAATAATTATCCCTAGATATCTTTGCGAGCATAAAAAAGACATTCTAGGCAAAATCGAGAATGATTTCCGGGGCCGGGGATTGTATTATTCTCCGCTGGATGACAGCACGAAAACATTTCGGGGAGGCGCTGAAGCCCCATAATTCCCCTTTCCTCCCCTCCCCCCCGCCTACATCCCTGCCAGGAAAGATCGTAAACACACGAACTGCTTGTGCAACTGTGACGTATGAAGCTGGCACACATTCTTATCCGCCACATTAAAGCCTCTTGTCGTAGTTCTGGCAGTTCATGGCAGAACACGTTATTTATCTTTTCATCTACATTTTGTACTGATGCTACTACGTGATTGCCCAACTCTCTGCGGAAGGTATGTGAAGCGGCCGCCTGCCGCTGATGCCTCTTCGGTCTCGAGTGAGAAGGCTATTCATAACGGTAGCCTTGTGGCGGCCTCTGGTGCGAGGGGCGCAGACTGTTCCCTGCAAAATTACTATACAGTATTTGTCGGAGCGATATCTTGTGAACCAACTCAGCACTTCAGTGAACGATGTTCGTGACTTCCACTTTTTACAAGCAGGATTACTTGTCGTAGTGGCATTGGATGACGTGACATATATGCGTGTCACATGAACTATAGCGTGAAAGAAAACAAGCACGCTCTATTTTACCACTTCTTTTTATTGCCACATAGATCGTTGGTATACTGTACCAACGATGGCGGCGTGTATGTTCCCGCTATCTCTACCTAAATGAAGAGCAAGTGATTCCGTCCAGTTATCCATGTCGCAGGACATATACTCGGGAGCTTATTCTGAATAATATGTACAAAATCTTCAGTTCG